>NC_052134.2:6809166-7162952 GCF_016086655.4 Lepeophtheirus salmonis | reverse complement strand
AGTAATAAAAGAAACCCTCCGTATGTAGAAAGAACATAGGTATAAATTAACCTATGTGGATCCTCAATTCTACTCCGTGTCTTACAAGGATGTTCACTTATAATTCTTGCACTTAAGTCTTGTATACTTTACACGTTACAACTTATATAAGCCCATTGTACAAGTCGCAATTTCTTCGTCTTCAAATGCATTATTTAATTTCAAAATTAGTCATTCTAATTACGAATAATTTATCAATACTATGACTTCATTTTTTTTTAAATAGCATGGTTATTATGTATTACCATATAATATAATTCTGAGTTTTTGAAATTTATATATTGGCACAAAATACTAATCAATTTATGATTTTTATTAAAAAGTCAAAAATAACATTAAGATGTATACAACGTTTATAAATCATAGGGGTTCAGTGGTTCTTACGTTTTTACCTCCATTTCAGAATATCAATAGAGCCCATATTTCCTGCCAGATTTTTTGCCCGGAAAGTCAAATATCTTTATAGCTTAAAGACCAATTTAAAAATAAATAAATGATCCTTTGTAAGAAAATATATGAGTTTTTTTCACATATATTGTGGTGCGTCAGGATAAAAATAATCTTGATTACAATTCAAGCAAAGGATAAAATATCAATTAATTCAAATTATATCATATTAATATACCTACTGCTCAATATTTTAATAACATATTTGAGAAAATTATTGTTTTTGTATTAAATTGTGGGAGAAGTTAAGATAACCAAGAATTGATGCTTTAGCTTAGAACCTTTATTTTATTTAAGTGACTTATATTGACCCCAATATGGTCCTTTTAAACAAAACATATCAATTTATCCTTATTTAAAAGTGATGATCCATTTTGTGTTCTACAAGTACAATTTACAGGACCTCCAAAGCAGGGACCCTCCCGAAATGAAGGAATTGTTAAGAATTTACTGTCTTGAAAAAAAAAAAATAAGAGATTTAAAAAAAAAAAAAATCCTGCGGACTCCCCTGAAAGATTCAATTAGAAACATTTTGATTTTAATTAAGTTAAAAGTTTATTAACAAATAAACCTGATTTAAAAAAAAGTTTTATCTTCATAAAAAGTATTTATATTACATACTTCGGACTTTTTTATAGGTTTTTGCAAAAACAAAACCAATTTAATCGTTTGAAAAATTGCAAATACATAAATATATTTTGCATGCATGTTTATTCTCATTTATCAATATGAAGAATCTATTGAAATAGAATAATTCTATAACTCTTGGCTGTACCTCAGTGACATTTTTACACATAACCATGATCATAAATTCTTAAAAAAAGCCTTTGATCTTGTTTTTTGGCTAATCTTTAAGATTTAAATATATAATATTTTTAGAGAAACTAAAAACATCATTATTTATTACGTGTCCCTATGCAAAACGAATTACATAGGGCCCAAATGTCAATCTAGATAGGAATATGGAGAATAACTGGGACCAGGGCATGCATAAAGTCGCCTTTAGTCTAGACGACGCCGAAGAACACGAGAAATGTGCTTAATCTTCATCCTCGGTCTTGCTCTCTGCGATCGACCAGTCGTTTTTTTTGTTACTGTGGGAGTCAACGGTGAAAATTCTTACATCTGACAAAAATGTCGGAGAAGGTATTTTACCAATCTTCAACTACCTAAAGATCTTGGTTTAGCTCTTCAGGTGCTTGACTTTGGCAGTGGCCTAATAGAGGTGAGAATGGCTCTAGACTGAATAGGTGATGCATAAGTGTTTTACGGTTCTATTTGGCGTCATTTTGTTCATAGAGCACGGTGTTACATAGCTAACACAAAAATACACCTATATATTTTATTCTCAGCTGCAGATTCACTTATCTCACTTGATACGTCATGGCTATGTCATAATTTATTCTTTTTGATAAGAATATATAATTATAAATAAACTTAGGCATAAGTTATTCTGCATTTATGCTCCGTTTCTGTAAGAACAGCAATACCATTTCTTATTGATCACTCGTCGTTTGTATAATATATATATTGACCATTTCATTATTTCTATGAAGAACTTTTGGCTGTAATTACAAATTCAAATGTATAACTACTCTTTTAGTAAAAGAGTAGTTATACATTTGCATTTGTATATTTGGATTTTGATATTATGAAATATATTTATGCAATTCTTTTTAAAAATTGTGGATAAATAATATGACAATGATAGTCTGGGAGTTGAGACAAATGGGAGTTGGTGTAATTGACTTATTTGGCTAACTACAAGATGATTTCGGGTCATTTTTCTATTTCCTTTTGGAAGAAAGGATGCGTGATACAATAAAGATAACGACTTGAGAGTGGTCAAGTTTCGCTGGATTCCCCTCAATTGAACTCTTCAGACAGGCAAAGAATGTTGGGATCTTCTCGTTGTCGCTTCGTGAATTTTGAGGCCTCTTGGTGATATCTCCTGGCTCATTCAGATTTTTAAATATCGTAGACGGTCGTCCTGGGGTACTCAGTTGAGTTTTTGGTGGCCTGGCGCCGTTTCTTGCTCGAGTTAATTCAGCAATAGTCGCTCTTTGCAACGATCTTATGGTTATTGTTTATACTTTCGTTACAAAATCGAAACCCAATGCTTGCTAAGACTCTCAGGCTCTCATATATGGCCAAAAGCTCTATCGCAATGCCCTCATTCTTCATCTTTTTGAATTCAATGCTTGTTCCAAAATTATACGTTAGACATTGTAAGGCTCAAATCCCAATTTGAGTAGGAATAAGGATAATAACTGAGGCCAGGGCCGGTTTTAGAGTAAGTGGGCCTATGACGAAAATAAATGTGAAGGAATCTTTCCTTTCTTTCCTCTTTAATAATTTAAAATTAATTTCGAATCTAATTTTTTATTAGAAAATTAAATGCAGGCATTTTTATGAAAGAAAACAAATATCAAATGACATTTATTTTTGCAAAATAAATTTTCTCATTTATCTCAAATCCCTTTTGTTAGAATCTAAATTTTCTCCTTAAAAAAATAAATAAATACGGATTATTTTCTACTCTGCATCGGGCTTAATGGACGGCCGTGTTGGTTGTAGTGTCCTAAGGTGTACCCTGACAGTAAACAATCACTCAAAGTGTTTGGAATGTAGTTGTTCTACTTTTATATCTAAAAACAAGACAGACATTATTTCAACATTAAAATTTCAATTCAGTTATCTATATTTTCTTTTTTTTTTTTAATTTTGATTGTTTTTTTTTTCAATTAGGCATGTGCCTTGTTTACTTATATTAGTTTGTAAACAAAGCGACAAAGAGTGGCTCTGTCTTGTGGCAGAATAATACAACTCCCTTAACGATAATATTATTTAATAAAAAAAACGTACGTATGTTTCTCAAATACTGAGAGGAAACTTTAAACTTACACACTGGTATTATATTAATTTGAGAGGTTCTATGTTAAGAAATTAGAATTGTCTGTAATTTTCTAGGTAGTCATGTATCTCAAGAACCTGCTACTTTTTGATTTTTTAAAAATCGGACGTGAAATGTCATTGAAACAAGATTCCAGGCTTAGGACATTAACTCTTCTTCGTACAAGTCACACTTCAACAGAGGTAGTTGTGCTGATGGGAATGGCTTGTAAGACCATCTGCAATGTTAAGAACAGGCTAGACCACAACGAGACAATAGAGAGGAAAGAGGGTTTAAAAATAAAGTCTATTAATAATGCAGATTCCTTCAACGATACCCCTGATCTCATAGCAGCCATGCACATCGAATTTGTGAAGGCCAACATGCTGCCCTGGATCCAGGGAAATTTCACCGACTTCAACGTCCTCTTTCAACAAGATAGGGCACCGCTGACAAAAAATTACTCGTAGCTTCTTAGCTAACAACATCGCTTTCTGAGACAAGAGAATGTGACCACCATACAGTTCGGATGGCAATCCCTTCGAATTTTCCTTCTGGCCACATTTACAAAGGAAGACATGTAGCATATGCCACCATAAAGGCTTCCCTCGACGAGGAGTTGGCTGATATGAATACAAACTTCATTCGCTATACTTCCAACTCTTTTCGCAAGAGGCTTATCACCATCTATGAGGCCAATGACAGCAAAATATAATAAAAACTATTTTACAGTGTTTAATAACTAATGTAATGTACCAGGAAAAGATTAATAAATATTTTTGTTACAGCAACAGCAAGCTACAGACTGACATACCACCTTGCAGAAAAAATATATTTTTTAGATTGCTCGTGCCCTATTTAGAGAGAGAGAGAGAAAAAAACAATAGAAAAAAGAAGAAAAAGATTTCTTTATTTATACATTTATGAATTTGAGGAAATATTTAATTGATTGCATGTATGAAAAAATGATTATTTTCTTTTGTAAGCCAAAAATATATCATTTTAGACAATAAAGATTTGAGTTTCATTATTAATTAATGGCTACACACAATTTTTGAATAAAAAATAACAATTACATAAATAAAAATAGCTTTCCATAATGAAATACCAAAATATTTTTTGATTATTCATTAACCATATATTTAATGAACTAATTAATTATTCAAGTATTTAAAAAATTATAAATACATATTTTTTTTTTTCATTTTTTAAATAAACCTTTTTCTCGTCGGATGTTTTTGATTTTTTGATCGGCAAAACCTTAACTATTTTTAAAATTATGCAATGACTACTATATAAATAATACAGTAATCATTGAATTATGGTACATTGTACAATTGGAACAAATTAAGCAAGTTTGTCTAACTAAATCAGATAAAGTCATGAATATTGTGATAGTATGATTAGATGGAACAATGATTAAAATCTTATTTGATGGAGTTATCAATAATCTTCCTATTATTAGCTTAATAAATGAATAGAATTTTCATTAAGGGCATCAAACTTATTTTCGAATGGTTCATTTTTTAATAATACCAATTTATCCCAAAAACGGTAATTATACCGTATATTTGAACATATCCATAGTTTTCCACTCATGGCTGGGATAAAATATTTTTATTGAGGTATTAGAGGACAGTCATGAACCACATCGATTTATTTAAATATAATTATAGCCCCTGCCCCTCTTTTCGACTAACATTGCTATTTTCTTCAACCCCCTTCCAAGAACCAAATTTTTTTTTTTGTTTATTTATTTAAACAAAGTTGTAAACTAATTTTTCAGTTACACATATATAGTAATAAATCTACATCAATACTTCTTAACCAGAAGGGGGAAAGTTTAAAAAGTAGATTAGAAATTCCTTTATGCATATTTATAAGTAGGGACAACTTTTGATATATTAATTCATCTATACGTTATAAATAATATACGTAGGCAATAAGTTGATGGACATTTTAGATAAGAGAAATCAAATTCTTTTCTACGGAAGTACAAATGAATTTCTTTAATCACTAAACCTTTTCATATCGAATGTGTCATAGATATTTTGATTCACGAATAACTTTTTTGTTCAATCTCAAACTCGAATGTCAAAAGGAAAATGATAAATTTGTGAAAACATGTAATGGTTAGCGTTTTAGCATAATTTGTAAGCAAAGCAACAGAGAGTGGGACCCTTTTGCGGTAAAATAATACAACTCCCAGAAGGAAATATTATTTAATAAAAAATATAGGGTTATGTTACTTAAGAAAGGTACTGTAAAATTTTTTATCCTCTCACCATTAAAAAAAAATCTAGTTAACAAGTCTTGCCCTCTTGCGGATAATATATTTTTTTGAATTTGTTTATTGCATATTGATAATTTTATCTATCACTGATTATGAAATGATATGTGATCCAAGCGAAGGCCATTGATGGATATAAATAAAAAATCCAAATCCTATGTAATATTTTTTTGAGTAATACGTCTGCTGCTTTAAATCATACTGTTAAGAGTCACTTATGAAAATTAATGTGAAATATTTATTACTAACATAAGCCACTATAAAATATTAGTATCCATTTTTTTTGTCTATTAAATTGGACATGAAGTTTTTACATAACATTCGAAACAAACTTGTGATGGAAGCTAAAATTTTTTGTTTTTCCATTAATTGCTTGGAGTACATTATATGGTTTATAATGAAAAATAATACAAAGTTGGATTCAAATATTATATTGTGATAAGTTGTATTATAGAAACAAATAGAAATAGTAACTCAATTAGTGTCATTACGAAAAGAGTATTTAATTAATAATATCATTTTTAAGGATGTTATATCGATCATAAGAATTATAGTTTAAAAGTATAAATAATTGGTATTATTTTATAAGCAACAGAGTATTTTAATTGACACTTTTGATAATAATTGATGGACTATTCAGTATCATTCAATAAACAATGTAATACCCTGTATATACAGGACAATTTACTACAATTATAATATTGCCAGGGTCAATTGGATCCACACTCACTCTTTGGCTTCTAGTATGCCTTGATTGCAAAATTTGGGCTTTATTACGAAGTGTCTTTCTTAGTGAAGCATAATCCATAATAAAGTCAATTACATTTATATAAATTAACCGATTGATATTTGAAAGAACAAAAGAACTTGATTATAATATAATTTTTTCATATTAGAAGCTAATTACTTATTGGAGGAATAACATTGAAATTAACTTATGCAGCTTATTATTTAGAGAAAAGTTTGTATAAGTTCCCCTTTATTCATTGTAAATATAGGAAATTATACTTCTCTACTTATTTTATAAAAAGTTTTAAGTTTTGTAAATAAGTATATAAGCTTTAAATGGTTACATTGGATCAAATGGTATTATATGCTATTTTTGTGTTTGTATGTATGTAGAATATAGTATTAGACCGAAGAAATATAAATTAATGATTTAATTTAATTTATAGAGGTACAAATATTGTCATAAAATCGCCTCCTGGCTAGAAGCAATAGGGGAAGTTGGACAAATATCCTAATTTAAAAATAGGTAAAATGAACACCTGAAATTCAAAAAATTAAATATTTAACAATATCTCTCAACCTCTCTCTGAGAGCCGGATTAGTTAAACGTATTTGGGCTATTTCCCACCAGTTTTCAATTATAAGCAGTAATAAGTTTTAAATATATTTATTCTCAAGTTGAAGCTTATTTGACTTTGTTGTAGTCTTTCATCTAAATAAAAATTTGATAATTTAATGTATAAAATAATTGAACAAGATTTTTTTAAAAATAGGCGGAACAATTATGAATACATCGCAACCTATCACTTAAAGCCGGATCTAAAAAAATATATAATTGGTACATACATAATTTATAGTAATGATAGGATAATTACTATTATTTCGATAAAACATCCTTGGAGGTCATTTTCAAAATATCAATTAAATTAACATTTATTCTTTTAACGAGGAAATCCTCAATTCCAAATGTGATATTGAAGGAATTCTATGAATATGTTTAAAAGGACATTATAGTTAGATTCATATATTTATATATTTGGTTGCAGGCCATTGGAATTATTTAACATTATTGAGTTAATATTTGTCTATTTTAATACTTTAATCATCGATTGATTCACAGGTATGAAGTCCCTAAATCACATAACTAAATGACTTTTTTTATGTGATTTGTGATTACTCAAGCTAAAATAGTCAAGCCATTGTGTACTATTCTTTCTTTAATAGTAGTGATATAACAATTTAACAATAAATAATTTTAATTCAGAAGACTACTACTATATAAAGGTAATAAGAAGATATTTTCTTCTACTCAATGTAGGTAGGTTCGCGTCTCCGTCGTTTCTTAAGAAGAAAGTATACTTAATGTATTTGGACTTCAGATAGGTCAGACAGAGTAATCGTAATACTTTAATGTTTACTTATACTTAATCAGAGCAACTCCATCTGACCGATTAACGGAACATAAAAATAATAATAAGGAGCAACACTAAATACGACGTTACAGTTATTGTTTCTTGCAACCTTTCTTACACTAAGAAACAAGGAAAAAGTCCAAAATTAGTTAGGTGTTAGCCAATTCTTCCCGAGCCTGCAATTATCATTTAATAATAATTGATAACTGTTTAAAGCTTTACCTGAAATATTTTGAATCCAACCTATCAACTGTTCAAAACACAAATAAATGAGAAAATGTAGAAAAAACGACAGCTGTCAATAAAATACGATGTATTTTTTTTATGCCAATGTGGTAATGCTGTGATATTTAACTGAATATATTCATAAACGTCTTTGATAGGTAAATATTAAAATTAAGTTTGCAATTTCAAGAAAGAGTGTTTCAGAATCAGATTCCAGGCCTTTGATGTTACAAACTATATGCATATTTCTTGCAATTAAGTTTGGTACATCAAGTCTCATGTGTTAGTAGTCGACTCCACACCTTTGTTAGATTGTTTGGAAGAGGGGTTCTCAAATGGGAGTACGCGTACCCCTGGGGTTACTAGGAGACACTCCAGGGGTATTTGAAATTTTGAAAAAAAATATTTTGCTATTGGCACATCACTAAAACTCTAAATGTTTTGCGTTGGTTAGGGGGGTACTTGGCTAAGAAAAAAATTACAAGTGGTACATCACTGAAAAAAAGGTTGAAAATCCCTGGTTTAGAAGAAAGGTGATGTTCTTCACTAAGCTTGAATGATTTCCTTGTTAGAAGGGAAAATATCCATACATCTAAATTAAATTATTCTCACAGTTGGGTTGAATGATTCAATTGCCTGAGTACCATCAAGATCCTCTGCAGGGGGTGGACTGGAGGGGCAGTAGTTTAATCCAAATTTTGAGCTTATGAATCCCATATTTTTAATTTCATAAAAACTATTCTAAGCTAGCTCTAGAATCTCTGTATTCAAAATTATACAAAAACATTCTCATAATGTTGTCAAAATGTTGGGCCCCTCAAAAAAAAAAAATCACGTATATATGTGGCTTTTTTCTCTCTCTTTTTTAAAAGCGAGGTTGAGAGACGCAAAAATGGAAGGTTTTAAGAACTAGAATTTTAATTATTTTAATTTAATTACAGAAAAAACAAGAATATTTTGTTACAAAGCTACAACGCTTAGCTTAAGGCAATGATGAATCCTACTTTAATGTAGATGTTCGTCTATTACCTACGTATAAAAATAAATTTTAGCATACTAGTTTATCACTGAAAGACCCATAAAATAGATGTAACTATATATTTTGATTTAATTTTATGTCTCAATTAAATGAAGTATAATTTTCATTTTCATGATTTGAGTCTTTTTTTAAAGGAAATGGGGTTTTAATTTTCTAAGGGGTAGAAATAACTGTTAATATTTATGTACAGTATATACTCACTTAATGACTTCATCTCACGCCATGGTTTTGTTACTACATATCAATATAATCCAACGGGAGACCTCTCGACTACCTATTTTCCTTCGTTCTGATAACACTGAGGAAAACAATTTTTATCTCCACAAATATGTTGTACAGATTGAATTTATCTTTGAGCCCAGTATCCAAAACTGATTTCAGTTTTTCTTTTGATTTCTGAGAAATTTGGGCTTATATTAATTCGTGACTAGTACCCTTCCTGTGCCATTTTTAACCACTAAGACAATCTGTACATTGAATATTCGATACAAAATCAAATAAAATTAGCAGGGAATGGATATTTTAAAAATAAAAGATGTTATATTTTTCTATAAATTATATACTGTAATATTTCTCATTACTATGAATGATAAATAAGTTATAAGGTCATAAGGTTTTTCGTCATTTTTCAGCAAAAAAAATAAAAATATCTGAAGGTCAACACAAGATACAGAACATTTTTGGAATTATTAACTACTTTTATAAAAGTTTTATCAATTAAACATGTATTTTTCTAATTGTCCTAAAGGTGAAAAATAACTTTGAAAGATATTAGTCGCGAATTACTTTATAGGGTCGTTCAGGTAATTCTGGGCCACATTTAACTGCATCCTGATCAATAAGGGAAGCAAGTAGAGGTTTGGAATTTTATATATAAGTTCTAATAATACAACAACAAAAATTCATTCAATATGTCCACCATCTTCTCCAATCATTCGCCCCATACAAGGCCCAAAGTATTTGCAGGCCTTGACCACGTCTGCAAGGGGCCACTTTCTTTCAGTACTTGATGATGGAGGCATTCAAGGGGTCGATGCTGTTGTATGAATTGGTAGAGACCTTCCTCTCTAACTCCCCTAAAACAAGTTATCAGTAGAATTCATATTAGGGGATATTTAGAAAGCCAGATCTTGGGTTCCCAAATTGCACGTTCTCTTCTTTCAACAAGTTTTGGGTACTGTGGGGTTTGTAGGAGGGAGATGAGTATTGTTGATACAGGAACTCGACACAATTGCCCTCAAATTTCATCCAAGGTATCACTTGGTCAGACAGGAGTTCACAGTACATGTGGCACCCAACCTCTCTTTCGGTTTGAAGAAGATGGGGGACTTGACCCTGCCGTTGCTTCCAATGACCCCAAGGATCATGTTCCAGGCCGTAATCTTGGGGTTAAAGACGTGGGGGACATTACCTATTTCTGTGGCCAACCATTTGTCGTTCCAGATGTTGTAAGATTGGCCGACAGTCCATTGATTCTCATCAGAATAAAAGAGGATTCGGTTACTATCGTTTCAAATCGTTCAGCAATTTTTTTCGTAGGCAGCGCAGTGGCTTTATATTTTGTCGGCAAGGAAATGTATTTTCTAGAAACGTTATTACTTTATCCTCAGGTCAGTGTTTATGGCTCTGGAGACTATTGAACGGCTTACTTGCCGCTTTTATGAGAGGAACGTTAATTGGAGTCCCAGAAGATGCCTTCATCGACCTTTTCAGGCCTATTAAGAATCTAGGAGTGTGCAACCTAATTTAATGATAGTGTACCTCCGGGTCTCCTCCATCGTAAAAAAATTGTTTTGAATCAAAAGTTGCGCAATTAACTTAAAGCTAAAGGTCAACCTCTCACTTTAAAATTAAAATAACCGTGTTAAATGGATTTCTTATGCTTCAAGATATAATTAAAGATGACCCAGCTTTAATTGAACGACCCTGTAAACACAGATCTCTTAGAAACTAGAAGGATATGTTTTTGGATTTTGAATTCAATAATAATTCAATCTGCTTATCAAATTTGTGGAAATAAATTTCACTCTGCAATTGTTCCTTTGTTTAATTCATACTTAACTTGATTCATTAGCGCATTTTAAGTCATTAAGTAGGATCATTATGAAAAGGACGTGATCCTATTGTGAATCTATGTGATAAAGACCTTTATTGATAAATCCTGAATAATAGTTGTTCCGACAAAGATTGGAATTAATCCTGTAGGTTGGACATGAAACAGCAAAATCACATAAACACTCTTCATTCATTTCTATCTAAAACCTAATAAATCCAAGGTAGTAGCTTGTAGTGATCTAACAAAATATGATCAATATATATGTATGTATAAACTGATAGAAAATAATTAATAATCAAAATGTTACATGAAAATAACAACATGTTTGGCTCCGATTCCTTGTTTTTGAGTATGAATTATCCACTACATAATAATATATTAAACAAAGGAACTTGCATCCAATGTTATTTCATTTGTAGAAAATGAATCGTCAAAATATCTACTAATTGAATCGCTTCAAGACTTCTCCTTATGGATATAAATCCAATGTTAAATAGATTAATTAAAAAACTATTATAATATATTGTATTTTACAGGTAAAAAAATTCCTTAATTCGTATACTTACTATTACAATATTATAGTCCAGAGTACTGAAGGATACTGCTATGAATCCGATACGATATTTCAAATTTTATTCTAAAATATCCCCAACCCTATGCAATTTTTTTGTCAGCTCTTGATTTGTTAATGTTGCAAAAAATCTTTAAAACAAATTAAAGCTTAAAACACTGGCAGAGATTGATAGCTAGATACAATTCTTGTCACAAGATCAATATTTTTGTACCAGGTGTGCTATCAAAATTGGCGTTGGAAGTACCTTTTCCAATTTCAATCAGGTTTATGTATCGTTTAAATTAATTAGTATCCCGGAGTACTGTAATCAGTACCCCGGAGTACTGTAATCAGTAGCATTTTTGTAGCTCTCTCCGTTTTTTTTTAGTTGGTAAACTGAAGAGGGAATTTTCTTATTATTTAATTCTTAATGAGTTAACTTCCTTTTCTACCACAACAAATCTCCCCCCTCAAAAAATAATAATATGTATATATGATCCTGAGGGTACCCCTGGGCAGAGATGTATTGTGACTGATTTGCAACTGGTATTCAAAGCGTCTTTTAATATATTTTACCAACCTTTATTCTCTGCATATTTTATAGTAGTGACAATTTAACGAGAAATCATTTAAATTCAGAAAATCAATACTGCATATACTGTTGCAAGAGCGTTGTTGACCGGTTCTTGAAGGATGCTCCATAGATAGTAATCGAGAATATTCAAATCTGGATTATTGCTAGGGCAGATTACAGCCTTCCCGTAAAAAGGGACCCTCTCAGATAAGAATGACTGAATTCCCTTGGAGGCATGGCATGGGATAGAGTACTACGCAAATACAACAATGTTCAGGTCAAACTTCTACTCCATCTAGGGTAGCAAGACGTACTTTATGATCTTCAGTTACTCTGCTATGTTGATTATAGCGCCAACCTCAATTAAATGTGGCAACATGATTGAACCATCGCTAGCCACAGCTAAAAAAACAATGATTCCATTCTGGGACTTCAAAATTGGATGGACATCAGTCGGATCACAAGCGATGACTCTTCATTTTACCGATTTATTTCAATGCCCACCACAAACTTTTTCTCATCGACGTCCACAATTACTTTTGAAGACCCCTTCAAGTATTTCAAAAGCTTTGGAAAGCGATCCGCTCTTGGTCTTCTTTGTAAAAGAAAGTATCATATGAAAAAAAGAATTTAGCGTGTCACAATAAAGCAAAAATTTTAAATTCCCAATTTATCTGTAATGCCGTTTGGGACAATTCAACCATTCATTTTTTAAAAAGCAACTATACTCTCTTCAAATATAGACCTTGTCTTCTAATTAAGTCAATTTTATATCTCCAGTCACACTACATCCTCTTTGGATCTCTTTCCGTACTTCCAAAATATATGCAATGCCTTAAGGTTTTGAACAAGAAGATATGAAAGCTTCATACTCATTACAAAGTTCTCAAGAATATGAACACCTATTCCTCTCCAAAAAAGTTTATTCAATTTAAATAGGTTCATTATATCAGCTAAACCATATCTTTCAAATGTTGATTCTTGTATACGTAGATTTAAAAAAATAAATGCAACAGCAAAATTGGCGAAATAATTCCAAATTTAATTCAAATGAATTTGATAACTGTATTGGAATCCATTAAACTCGTCAACTGAGTACGCTCCTTTTAATATGTTTTTTTTTTACCATTCTCAACTTAAGATATATAATTTAACTTTTTTATGATGTTATAAATAAAAATAGCATGTAAAAAAGAATGAAGCAAAATCAAGTACTAAATATATTAAATCAAACTATTGATTGTTATTTATCACTAATTTAATAGTACATTTGTTATTCACAAGCTTCAATTTTTAAATTATCAACTATATCTATATATGTGAATCAATTTATACACATACAAGTCCATGGGCAGTGATCAAATATTAATATGATCAGGTTATATTCAAATTTTTTATGAGGTAAATGGTTTGTCTACTTATGAGATATTATTAGGAATCATAGAACAAGCTTACTAATTGTGTCATTGACATTTAAAATTGGGCTTTACTTTGACAATACAGATGCTTGAATTGAACATAGTATGTAGATCTATCACTACAAACTATTTGATAGCTATAATATAATTAATGCTACGATCAGAAATGAATGTATATATAAAAAATGGAATACCTTAATAGTTGTTAGTATTATTACAATGCAACATTTACCGAAGCTTCTATCACCTTAGGATCATTGTACAATTTACGACCATTGATTCATAATTTCCAACACTTAAAATAGAATTATATTCATATATAATACATATTCAATACATTTCAGGTTTTATATATGCCAGGTAGTCCAAAATTACTCAAAGATTATGGTTTGTATAAGAATATGTATTCATACTTAATATTATCTGTTTAATATTGTCCTACAATTGGTCAATCCCATTCAATATACTTACTCTCGTTCTGAACTCTTACATTTACTAAAAAATCTTTTAGGGAGAATAATGAAATTTTACATTGAAATAGGGCTAAAATTTATTTTTTGAGGATTTATTTTCTAAAAAAAGGGGTCATAAGATCAAATTATACAGTAGAACAATAATATTAAATTTATGAAACTTGTAAAAATGTTTTCCAAAAACCAAGCCCACTCCCAAATATAGTCCTACTGACGCCTCTTGGCAGAGATGCCTCATGACTTATTTGCAGCTAGTCCTCCATTCTCTACATATTTGATAGCAGTGATATTATAATTTAACAAGAAATTATTTAAATTCAGAAGATTACTACTATATTATGTTACTGAAGAGCAAGGCTCAAACGACGTTACCTTTATTGTATCTCGCAACCTTTCTTGTAAGAAGAAAGAGGAAAAATTGTCCAAAATCAGTTGATAGTTTGCAAATTCTTTCAACTTTAGAATTATTATTTGGATTTTTCATGGCTGAGCATAAAATATTTTAAATTTGACCTAGCAACTGTTCAAACTCCAATAAGTTCATTATTTTACAACTATGGAATCGTAATTCATTAATTATAAGTTATGTAGGATCAGTCATAGGACTGATTTCCTTATCAGTCTCCCCCACCCCTTCAGTTTATATCAGTCCAATCTATTTACGATGTATCAGTTACGGTCTTTCAGTCCAAATCCTTGCTATTTGTTTATTTTCTTCACTCCTAGCTTAGATAGAAGAATATAAAAACTAAGAAAATAGTGAATAATAGCTAGAACGTATAATAATACGTTCTAGTCACGAACCTACTACTTTTAACTTAAGGTATCTTTGCTCTCTTTGAAAGAGGTTATGAATTATGATGAAACAACAGCCACTAAAATGACCTAAATACTAGTAACTACGTAATTTCAGCTCTTTTGATTTCCATAAAAGACTGATAAGGTCCAAACTGATAGGACTGCAGTCTTTTTAGACCCATCCAACACTAATTATAAGTAAAAATGCACAGATAAATAAGAGCTCATAAGCATATTAAATAGCTTTTTGCTCAATCAAATCATCTACCTAATATTTCCTATTTTGAATGGAAAATATATTATATTTTTTAACATAAATGTACACATATTTTGGCCGCCATCAAAAAAGCAAACTAGAATCCATTTTTCGAAAAATTGAATCTCAATTACACTTGTACTTTTTCGACAAGTTATTGTCAAATTCAATTAACGAATTATTTTGATAACTTGTATTGGAGGTATTGCAACTAGCACTTACAGTAACAAAACTTATCGTCTCAATGAAAGAATAAGAGATTGATGCATTTTTTTTTACAAAGAGGCATAATGTCGTGGCCAAATTAAGACTCTTAAATTTCAGAAAATTTCTAAACTATAGTTAACATTCTTAAGTATTTTAAGGAATGCCAAAAAATTAAATACAAAGTCTATAACTGATCAGAATAGTTCTATGAAATATTAGAATGTAAAGATATATATGATGTAAAAGTATATGTTTGGAACTTTTGATTGAAAGAATGAAAATTGCCTTGTATAATATCACCAAATGTATAATCCAGCCGTTCTTCCTGAATGAGCTAGCTCCTCAATCCATCACTTCAAACAAAAAGCTTGGGGGCACACCTGTAAACTTGTATATACGAGATGTGTTCAAAAAGTAAGGTAATTTTTCAAATTTCGCGGGCAAGGTACATTTGGTATGCTCGATTTTTTTATTTGTGTATGTTAGTACACTTGCCACGAACATATAGGTATTTACTGTTTCAGCTATATAATATGTTTAGTTTGTTTGTAAGAGGGATAATGGTTAAAAGTATTTTGCTATTGAAAAAATGGATTAAAGAATTGGTATCAAATGTTGCGTAAAAATACAATTAAGTACTTCAAAACACATAAAATCTCGACGATGGCGTACGGTGAGTAAAAAAAAAAAGGTTTAAATGTGCTACAAACTCTTTCAAGATGGCTGGGAAGATGCCAATGACGTATTTCGCTCTGGAATTGTGGAAAAACAATTCAGGGATGCAAGAGCTCAAAGTTATACCAAAAAGTGATTATGAAACTTGCTTCGAGGATTGATAAAAGTATTGGCACAAGTGTATTGAATCTGAGGGAGTTTACTTTGAAGGAGACAACATGAATATTGATTAATAAATAAATATTTTTTCCTTAAAATACAAAGTGACCTTACTTTTTGAACAGGCTTTGCATTGTCCTTAACACCATCTTTCCTTTAAATATTGTTATACAAGTTACAAGTTTTACGAAGCTGCAGAAAACTATATAATTATTTATTCTACTGTTGTTTTTATTTTTGCTTGAATGCACTTTAACACTAATGGTAGTCTATGTAAAGCCGATTTTACAACGATGCCTGAATATTTTCTTTTTTCTTTCATTTAAATAAATAGATGAAGTACATTATTTTGACGAAACAAAAAATCTTTAACTACGACCTATCGACCTTTGACCCTACATATGTGAGAGGGGTTCTTTTAAAAGAAGAAGAAGGCCCTTCAACAATAGTATTTACTTCGATTGTCTACAATACCGTTACATATGTATGTATCTACATAGATTGCTGTTCCTTCCAAATAAAAAAATGCTTTGAACATTTCATTTGAATTCTTGATCATCAAAATGGGTTTCAGTTATTATTTCAAATGTGATATTAATGATGTGATTGTGTTTCTGGTTGGATGAGTCTACCTACTAGTGTATTTACAGTCAAAGTTGGATTGCGTTCTTATTATATCGGTATTATATCGATAATACCCGGCATTGCTCAGAGTGGTTAGGTGTAGGCTAAAAGACAAATTTTTGCTTTAATAACATAAAAGATGAGTGTACTCATAAAGAATAACATTAAGAGTTTTAGGGTGAAAATAAATATGATGATTACTTTAATCTCTAGAGCACTCACTAACAAAAGCAAACAAAGCCGTGTATGCTAAATACAAAATCCTCGCGAGAGTTAATTCATTTTTACATTCCAGTGCTTATATTTTATTAATACATTCATATATAAATTTTGAAAATTCCATTAACTTGTTTGACAGAACCCTAAAATTGTTCTTAATGGTCAAATATGTTTCAGATTGATTGATAACTGCATCATTTAGAAGAGATTGTTCTATGGCCGGGTTTTACGTTTAGGTTTAAGTTCAGGAATAATCAATTTTGTGACTTCATCCTCCCTAACAATGTAATTTCCCCTTCAACCCCTCTGACTCAGGTCCTGACTGGTGTATATGCCTCTTATCGCACTGTGTATATAATATACCCATATTATTAGAAAGATAGAGGGATGTTACATTATTGGAAGGTGTTTAAAAGGCATAATCTCTTCATAGGAAGAAGACATGATATCTTGATTAGCTGTAGGATTTATGATCGATTAACATCCATATAGATGTAATGTGATTTTATTTTATAGCAGCACATAACTTAGCTCCTGCAAACATCTCCTCATCACACTTATCAAGGTCAAATGTATTTATATATATAGGTATTGTTTTCTGAGATTTACTTCCTTTATTTATCTATACTCGTAAGTCGGTAATATGGAAGATTCACGCTTTATCTCTGTGGGTATATTATAAATTATCTGACTCATCTTATAGATATATATATGATATATCAATAACAAAGATCCTATTATAAAATAATATAATACAGATCCACAAGTATGTATTTACACGAATCATTCTCAGTTATACGAATTTAATTGATAATAATAATAAAATTAAAGCAACATGATATTTAATTTGAAATAATAAAATGAACATAGGAAAAGATGGAGATGGGGAAACGTTTCCTTAAAAAGACATCCAATGTTAATTACAATCAGTGATGTCGAAAGGAGTGTTATACCATTTCAGATATATACACCCTTTCATACGGCAGTGTGTAGCCTTAAATTGAATGAATGTCCATTCAGGGGTTGTCCCCAGGATTACATTTAAGTGGAGGGTCTTGGTTTTTGGATTTTTTTTGATAAAAAAAAAGAAATCTAAAAAACTTGAAAAAGTAAATTTTTCGGATGGAAAATTTGAAAAATTAAATTTGTATTATCAACTGAAGATTTAACTTAAAAAAAAATTCAAATATTACATTTTTCCATTTAAATTTCAAAAACAAATTTTCCAACATTAAATTTTTTGGAAACAAATTTCAAAAATTTATTGTTATTCAAAAAAAAAAATTTAAAAAAAATCATTGTTATTTACAAAAAAAAAATTAAAGAATTTATTGTTATTGACAAAAAAAAATCAAAAATTAAATTAAATTAAATTTCAAATATTTAATTTCCTAGTAAAGACAAAAAAAAATTCTTAATTTTTTTTAGGGGGTGGGGAGGACTACAGCCCCTCCAGCCCACCCCCTGCAGACGTTTTGGGATTAAAAAATATATATATTAAACGTAATTCTTTGTTGTTCTTTGTCAATCTTTTTTGATTTGAATATAGGTTTTTATTTCACAATTTTACCCGTCCAAAATATGTTACTATCACGCAACCTTTAACACGAAAAGAAACAGAAAATATTCCCAAAATCAGCTGGGTAGTGAGCCAATTCTCCCTAACTATGGAATTGTTATTCAATAACTTTTGAGTAGTGTTCAGAGCTGAACAAAAGCTAATTCTAATTGAACCTATCAACATTCAAAACACCCAAACAGAAAAATTGACAGCTGACAAAAATATGGTGTATATTTTTGTGTTATAGTGGTAACACTGTGTTCTATTACTTTCTATCTCGTCGTTACTCTCATTGTTCCTCGGAAGCTTTTTTCCATAAAGGAAACAGAAAAAAGCTCATTTTTAAAAAAATGACTCAATTGCGGACTAATTTTTGTTATTAGATTTATTCTAATTATCGCTATTCACATAGTGCAGAAAATGTCTAAAATAACTAGTATGATAAATAGCCCATCGTCCATTTTGTATCGATTGTAATCCTCTCTACTTAAATATTTTGAATCTTGGCAGATCTGATCTTCTTATTCAGAAGTACATTGTTAATATATCTTATATATTATGTAAAAAACGTTCCAAAGTAAATAAAATAATTTTAACTTAATCAACATATCCGGTGGATCAATAAGGTTCGAGGCTGACAAATAAAACGAAGTTTATTTGTCAAAATTCGAATTTAATTTTCAAGATAGTTTCCTTCAAGAGCGATACAATCAGTCCAGCGCTTTTCTAACATTTCCATGCCTTTTTTATAGTACCATTTGTCAAGTCCTTCAGTTTCGGCAATCACCTCATCGTTCGATCCATATCTTTTTCCCTGGAGCATTTTTTTGGTTCCGAGAAGAGCTAGTAGTCGCCGGGGTCAGATCTGGAGAATACGGTGGGGTGTTTTTTTTTGCAATTGTTTTTAGAGACATATGACACTGCATATTGTCTTAATGAAACAGCACTTTCTTTTTCTTCTTCATTTGGGCCCGTTTTTCCGCGATTTCTTCGTTCAAACGCACCAATAATACTATATAATATTCACTATTAATGGTTCTTCCTTTTTCAAGGTAGTTGATGCATAAAATACCTTGAGCAATCCAAAATACGTAGGCCAAAACCTTACCAGCTGACCTATGCGTTTTTGCTCGCGTTGGATCATCTTAGCTGACGATTGATTTGTGTAGTAGTGGATCCAAGTTTCATCCATTGTCACATAACCCATAAAAAAACAGCTCCAAACAGCTCTCGGAATCATTGACATGTTGTTGCTTTTGGTCCACTTTGAGTAAACGCGGTACCCGTTTCGAAATCAGCTTTCTCATGGACAAATATCCACGCAAAATTATGAAAATACTGCCTTTTGATAACTTTAAGATGTCAGCTATATCATGCAACTTCATTTTACGTTTGACAAAATCATTTTGTGGACTGTTTTGATGGTTTCTGGTATAATGACCTCATTTAGACGTCCAGACCTTTCAGCATCACCGGTGCTCGTTCGGCCACGTTTGAAGTCAGCAAAGCAACGTTCTACTGTTTCTTTTGATGGAGCACAGCTCGGATAACCCTTATCAAACCAAGTTTTTGCTCTGACGGTATTTTTTCTCATCAAAAAGCAATGCTTTATCAAAACACGAAAATCAGTTTTTTCCTTATTTTCAAAATAAAAAAAAGTAGTGTCAATTAGAGCATTGTAATTTGTAAACAAATGATCAGATTATCTTGAAATTTTGACGCATGAACGATGGATCTTTCCGGAAATAATATGCATTTTGTATTAGTAGTGCCATCTATATGTCAGCCTCGGGACTTATTTCTACGTGAATTGATAGCAAATAGGTTTTTTAAAACCAGTCTTTGTCAAAGCCTTCAACTTTTCCTTTCAATTTGAAATATTAATAAATACTGAAAGCAAAAAATGTAGAAAAACGGATATACTTTGTCATATAATAACTACATACATGTAATCAATAGAGCGTAAAAAAATCAGAAGAGGAACTTAAAAGTAATACTATCCCCTGTTCAGTGTACAGTGTAGGTGTATTTTATTGAAATGTTTATTTACAGACATCGCTTTTCAGTTTTTAAAGTGTGATTATTGTAGATATGTAAAAATAGGTCAATTCTACATCTTTCAACACTTATTATGCCATTGAATTCAACCTGAAACAGTAGTTAAAAGTAAGATCACGTAAGTAATATTTCCTGGAATTCTTTGTAGGTAGATTTCTATGGAAATGAGAGACCAAGCATGACAAAAGGGGTGGAGTTGAACTAACTAACCATCAAATGTAGACTCTATTTATTTATTTTACCTTTTGATTATATATATCTCTAACAAATAAGTATGCATTCACTTAAAAAGGAAGATCTACGCAATATTACATGATTATGTTCCTATCAGTGCCTACTTTATTACTGTAATCTATGTCATATCAATAATATTCCCACTGAAACCTTTTCTGTCACTCGACGACTCGACTTTAATAAATAAAAAATGAAACATTTGAAGAAAAAAACACAACCAACTTTTAGTTGGTACTATTTTTTGATATTCTGAAATGTCTCGCACCCAAACTGAATTAAAAGTATGAGATGTCTCACGAAACTTATGAGAACCTTATAAAATCAACCAATTAATTAACAAGGATTGATTTGTAGTAAGGAATATCTAAGTACAATGAAAACCTGCAAAGTCACAAAAAATAAGTAGAACAACAGTAAGACAAGTGACACTCTGTTGTCTGGTTTTGTTATGGAGGTAAGAGTGGACGATACCAACAATTAATGGGATCTTCCTAGTTGATTATGTCTTGTACGTATACTGAAGGTTGATTCGTTGAATTCAATATAAATCCTGTCAATCTGGAAACAACGATATTATTAAGTCAAAGTCTTCTTTCTTTGTATCTTTGGGAAAAGTTGAGAGTAGGGATGAGTTTTATATATTTTTGTTGGAAACAAGTTGACAGGGGAGATTGAACTTCAGAATCGGGTAGAACATGATATTTTAATACCTAAGAGTAAATAGTGCCATTATAGATTTAATTACAAAGAATCCCTTGAAGTTCAGAATAACGCAACTTACTTACTGATGAGTAGAGATGGGATTTATGTAAGAGTGCGAGCCATGTCTTTTTTACTAAAGTTGTTAAAATCAGCTCCCTGTTATAAGATTTTGAAAAGGATGAAGTGAATTACTGCTACAAAACAGAGAACATTAACCATTTCAAATAGAATGAGGGCAGGAAAAGTATCTTAATTATATTTAAATTCATATATATTTAATTTATTATGTATTTTAAAATAATTTATACAAAAGATAGGTGAGAATGCTAGCTTCAGAGGGAAAAGTTAACACCAAGACGACCTATGAAATAGCACACACAACAACTGTTTTTCCTTTACTAATCGCAAAACTTAGTTTTTCTTTACACAGATCTCTTTTTTTACTAATGAGCTTAGATGCCATGTGTCTACGTTTACGGATTAGAAAAGGAAACACGGTTGATGAGTGTCCTCTTTTTTTGTTTGTTCATTATTTAATAAGTTGTGGATGTATAAACATATCCCTCTAAAAGAAGAATCCTCCCCTATCTTTGGTGTAAATTGATTTAAAAATGCACAATCAAATAAATAAATTTAATAATAACTGATATTATCAAAGGTCTTCATTCAGTATTACCAGTTGTCCCGAATTCGCCTTCTTCTCGCCCTCTTACACCAATCCCAGCTTTACTAATGAGTGATGAGCATACAGTGGGATAACATTAGCTTGCACTCTTTGAAATGTAATAACGATTAAATTTGTGTTATTATGTGGCCATTATGACGTGTTTTTTCATTATTCAAGAGAATAATCTCTCCCCACTATTAATTTTAACCCTCGACGAGGATTACCTTCAGGATACCCATTTTTGCAAGTAATAAATGGGGGTACTACTCGTAGCTATTCCTAGTTGAAGATACAATGAATTTATAAAAAATACAATTCAGCTGATAAATATATCATGTGTCAAAAGACGTTTCGCTAACGTAAACATCCCTCTGATTTATTAACCTTTGAAATTTTACTGAATGAATTAATCATGCACTTAAAAGCGCAGAGAAACGATATGTGATCAAGAAGTAGTCAGAGAGATAATTGAGTCAACCTGTAATCAGTCACTACCTACAACTACTACATATTACTTCTAGTCACGAGAGAGGCCAAGAAAAAAAATGAACTCTTATATGGATATACAACTTCCAACGAATCACAATCATTTTCTATTTTCTTTTCTTTTTCAAAACTCTTGCATGATAACTCATATTAAGATATTGTAAAATGTACACATATAATTTGTGAAAGATTGAAGTAAAGAAAAAAAAAATAGACACACAAAATAAAACGATTTCTTTATGACTGTTGAAGAGGAGAAAAATGGTTGATGAGGGTTGACTCTCAGCGTGGTTGAACTAAAAAAAAGAATGGAAGAAAAGAAATGAAAAAATATAGACTTGAACAAAGTTCAAAATCCCTTGTTTAACTAAGAATAAAGGAGGTTTTTTTTTCTTCATTTGTTTTAATAACTCTCCTGGTTCACTAAGGTATATTTATTTTCTTTCAAAAAATTTCATTTAATGGTTTGTAAATAAATATATAAATTATGTTAATTAACTTCCTTCAAAGGGTAAATATTCCCTTTAAACATTATTTTTTCCTTTTATGCTGTGACAAAAAAATTAAAATAAATCAAGGTAATTAAAAAAATATAAAAATAAGCCGTATGTTTTTCATACAATTCTAAATAATAATATATACGGGGTTGTTTTAAATTAACGTCTCATCAAAATTGCCCCATACCTGCTCCGGAATATGAGTTACAAAAAGTGTGTTTAATGAGGTTTATTGTCCGTAGAATACATCAAAAAATATTTAGAATATAGTCTTCCCCTGTAGCATATATCACAATTTAAGCCACTTAATGACACAAATCAAGCCAGTAAGCAGAGCTGCTTCTAGAATATTGCGTCTAACAAAATATTCTCCAAACTTAGCCTTATTTGATTAAATTTAATTATATTTGGCTAAGGTGTTTAATTTTCCGCTGAAAATATTTGGGATGCAAACACTGTAGGTTTTAGACTCGACGTGAGGCCACACAGTGAAGTCCAAGGGATTGATACAGGGGCTGTATGGAGCTAAGAAAGGAATAGTTTACTAAAGGAATTTTTGTGTGAGACTGCCAGACTGACCAGCTGTTCAATTTTTCTAGAGCAATACATTCCCCTCAGGTAAGTTCCCAATGGTGTCGATGCTGCGTCGGTTAAATCGATTACTTTTACACTATTGTCTCAATCGTTATAGATTTTAATGTGACTAGCTTTGTCTTGCTTGTATATAATGTTTAATCTGTGGGCTTTCAGCTGATATTTCCATTTTTATTTGACAATCACGAAATCTACCTGTTTAAGCACTAATCAAAGTTTCACAATTAGGTCAATAATCCCAATATAATCTACAGCAGTCTCTGAAGCTGCCATAAGCTGACCTTTGCTGAATCTTGGAATACCTACTGTCTCTGTCTCCAACGTATACCACATAATGTACCATTCAATTACAATATATATATATATATACCAACAATATATTCATACTTCATCGTTAAAAAGTTACATAATTTTAATAGTTCTTGACGTTAATTGACCAACAAATCAATGTAAATATTGATTAAAATATTTTTGTCAATTTATTGACATTTTTATTGCATAATTTATTATGATTCTACTCGCAATTTGTGCTTTTACAAGTTGGGATTTTGTACAAACTGTAAATTGTACAAGTTTCTGTTTTACATTTTATATTGAATATATGATTGCGTATCCAATGTTTTTTCAATCATAGTATTAAAGGTATCACAAATACTGTCAATTATTCATTAAACTGTTTATTAATTATTTTTGAGAGGAATTTGTACAAACAATACCCCAAATTGTACAAACATATGTAGAATAAAACGGTAAAATAAGTAATTATAATATGTACAGTCTAATTATGCTTCAGGCAGTTGCTTTCAATATAAAAATTACATTAATATGAGAAAACTATGATAAAAATAAATGAAATTCTCTAGATAATTAATTATTTTAAACTTTTTAAAAAACTCATGTTTGGGATAGAATACATGCATTTAAGTATATGAATCTACATTTTTACCTTAATTATCTCTTCTACTATGACTTGAGGAAAAAACTTACTCACTCTAACCTCTTGTAAATAATAATAATAAATATTTAACAAGTTTAATTATTATAGGAAGGAGATGGGGAAATGCAAAGTTCTTCCATTGAATTTTCACTTTTTCTTCCTTGAAAAACAAAAAAAAAAAAAATTGCAATTAACCTCATTTTATTTTTAACACACGGGAATTCAACTACATAGTTTCTCAATGTATGTTGTATAGAAACTTTGATATGAGCTATTTACATATACTCAGAGGTGAGAAAAATTTCTGAATTGCTTCTTGAGTTGAATCTCGAGACTCTACTTAAGAGTACAAGTCAATTCAATGTCCTGAAATATTTTTATCGAGTTCTCAGTTTTCTTTAAAACTCATTTCAAGTCCCCAATTATTTATTTACTGATGAGAGACTTAATACTTTTTCTGATTCCAGTATAAAGAATCAATAATAATTATTTAAATATAATGACCACCTACAAATATCAAAAGTTAATGTCAATAGGTATTCTGATTCGAAGACAGGTTTTTTCTTGCAGTTCAACGTATTTTGAAGATTACTTAATATTTAGTTAAAAGTTGAAATGTTTTGAGAAAAATTTCTTAAAAACGATATCAAGTTAAGTCAAGTCTCAAGTTTGTTCTATTTTGAGCTCAAATCATGTCTCAAACTGTCTACATTTGGACTCAAAACCAAGCCGAGTTTTAAATTCCCATCCTATGCGGTTCTATTGATCCTTGTTTAATTATTACCTATGATCAAATTTGAATAAATTTAGATTGATTATTAAACTTTTTACACTATAAAATTTGTATGCAATTTATTACCTGCATGACTAGAATTTGTAAATTCTAATTGGATGCATCCTAATTAATGATTCATATCAGAAGTGTAGTTAGAGGGCATAATAAAATTTTGCCCGTATGTTTACATATCATATATGAAAATATACAGATATATACAAAAAATAAAATAAATTTAATATGAATGGCTATAACGAATTGCGTTACAATAATAAGAATAAACATTTTATCTTAAAATTAGACCTCCTAACCAAGATATACACCTAAAAATAATCAAACATTAATACGATCACACAATTATATTAAAAAATCAGATATTAAATATTTAAAAAAATAGGTATCCGTCCATTGGTCTCCCTTCATGAAAGCGTTCATTTCTCTGTACAATTCTTTTAAAACTAGTCATATATCTAGCTGAATCTGATAGTTATCTTTAAGTGGCAGGGCACTGGATGTCAATAATGTCTTGCAGATTTTGTAAGGGGTTTACAGATATTTTCCATTATTTAACAAGGCTTTTGTTGTAGGTTTTATGCCATGACGAGTAATTATATTAACATTTACTACCCTCCATTTCTAAATCCCCAGGATTTTCTTCACCCTTGAAAAAATATCTTTTGTATTATATATAAATATTTGGTTTATTAGAAATATCAATCATAATTTATATTTATATTTTGGGTAAAACTTTGCTCAAGAGTACTAATCAACAGCCAAGATATTTTGGGAGTATTTTAAAAGCCCTAATGTATGTTTCGGGAAAGAAACACAAAATATATTTGCTCTTCTCCTTGATTGGCCAGTCTGTCAATAATGGTAGAACTGATGCCTTATATGCGACTAAAAGAGTGATAAATGTATATAAACGTCAATATGCGTTTGGAGATTCAAACTTCGACGAAAAGAGATTGTTTTTTATATTGAAGCCCTAAAAGTTAACCAGTTTGAATCAAATTCTCCTCGACTTTCACACTCAATGTCTAATACCGTACTTTTTCCTTTGTTAGTGTCGCCCAAAAACCTTTGATCCTATAACTGGACTCAATTCATTTAATGGGATATACTAGTTTTTCTTAGAATAATTTCAAAACCTGACTTTTTTAATTTTTTTTGAAAAATTACAAAATTTAATTAATCCTCCTAATGAGATAGCTTCTATGAACAACGTCATATCAACTGTGTAAAAATCAATTACATGGGGTGTATTAGCAAATAAAATACCACAAACACCATACTTGTGCTAATTTTTTATGGTCATAACAAACAATAAAGGATCCGTCTGACATCCGAGACGACAGCTTCTATTTAGTATAATATGATTACTTCTATTTCCGTCTATATTAATTGTAGAGGTCCTGTTAAAAAGTAAAATCGAATAGAGTTGTACCGGGCCGTCAGAAAGTCTTGGAACAGAATGAACGTTGAAAATTAATTACACCTAGCAACTTTAAATGAAGTTCTAGAGAATTTTTTTGTTTGAAACTTTTTTATCACTCAATAGATAACATTCTTTATGAATTTGATCACCTTGAGCCTCAATCACACACTCCACGCAACCTCAGAACGCTTTGCACTCGTTGACAACGTAGTGTTTCGACATTCATCGCTTCTCTTTCTCAACCGTTTGCTTTACGGACTCAATACTACTGTGACGTTGTTTACAGGCCTAGGTTTCAATTTGACACCAGATACCTTAAAGAAGATTCATGTTGAGCTCTACGGTGGCCAGAAGTCCTTTGGGCAGAACTTCATTTTTTTGGTCATCCAATCCTGCACGATTTTTCTGTATGTACAGGAGGCCCTTGCTGTTGAAATCAATAATCAGCTTTCTTTGATTGCTTTGTGATATTGCGAATATAGGGAAGCACTTTTATTTGCAAAATCGTAAAGTAATCTTTGCTAGTCGATCTGTATCCAATGGGGAGCCAAATTGGCTTCATTTGTGACCTTCAGATGAAACAATGCAGAGCATCCTTACTGAGGCCGGATGTTTGGTAGTGGACACTTTACAGAGGTTGCAGGTGACTTCTCTAAAATATACAAACCAATTATTTTGCCTATTGTACACAGGATCCACTTTAAATGTCTTCTTATCCGAGAAGAACAAAATTTGTTTCCATCGTACTTTAGGTCATTGTAAAGCATGGACCAATCAAATCGTAATCGCTGTTGTTATTAAGTGAGCAAGGGTCGTTCAATATGTCTGAGAGACTTGCTACAGCTTTTTTTTTTACAGTATTGGACACTGTGGAGCGGCTCACCGACCGCTTCTTCGCCAAGTCCGTCGTAGTCATCATCAGATTTTTCAAAAAAGCTTTTTTGCCATTTCAGGCTTTAATTTGATCGGCCTTCCACTTCTATGGCGATCAATGATGTCTTCATCATTGTTAGCCTGAACTCTGACCCTCTTGACAGTGGTTCTACAGGCAATAAGGGTCTTTACAATATCCGAATTGCCTTATCCGGCGTAGACTAAGAGAAACCAGTTCCTATTTTTTTTTGCTCCACTTTTTTTTTTTAATATTCATCTTAGAGACTTGGTAAATGAGACGTTCAAAAGGTAAACAATCAGCTGTTCTTTTTATTAACGCAACTTTTCCATAAAATTAACCAAAACCTCTCCAAACGCAATTAAAGTCATGTTCCAAAAATAAAATTTCGCCCCGGTATTACTGTTTAGAATAAATTTCTTCATAGTATGGAGAATGTGGTCGTGATTTACCGTATCAAATGTGTCACGAAAAATGATCTGCGATCAGGGGACCATATCTTTTCCTAGTTTTTACAGAATGGATCACATTTTTAATATTTCGAGAGACATCCGACACTTTTCTTCCTTTTCGAAAACCTTTCTGATGAGTAAAAATCTTCTTATTCAATATTGGTTTAATCTGATCGGCAAAAACTCCAAATACAATTCGGTATGTCTTATATGCACTCTTATTGGCATCCAGTGGCCAATGACAGTCATATTTCGCTTTTTTGGAATTAATACTATTTTGCCCTTTTTCACTGATCTACGAAGCTTTCAGTATCTTTCCATATTTTTGTGCGAGTAAATTAGGATATTTTTTTTAAGTGCTGTAACTTAGGATTTTCTTTGAAATGTGAAGTTGGTTTTCTAGTTTAATCTCAAAAAGTTTGGTTCAAATAGATAAACCAACAAACATGGAGCAATGGAAAAGGTTGGCCGTTGTCGAAATGATTTGCACGGACACAAGCCTTCTGTGATCGCCAAGACGCTATCGTAAGCGAGGTCGACAGTCTACAGGATCTAAGACTAGAGGAAGCTAACCGACCAGTCTGAACGGAAGTCTCACAAGGCAAGAGGCGACAAGAAGAGGAATCCCACATTTCTGACAGGCCTCATACGATCGATTGATACGAACACAGCGACACCGATGACCGTGCTCGCAAAAAAAGAAAAGAAAGAAAAATTGAGTCAGCACGCGCACAGTCCAGAGGCCAGTAAAGACTGGCCTGAAGTTGGCCTCCTACAAACACTCAAAGAGGGATATCTTGACATCGAAAATGAAGGAAGTCCGGTTGACCAGGAGCCACGAATTAATGAACCTCCTCAAGGATAAGCTTCGTCCTGCAACTTTTTTAAACCACAAGAAGAATGAACCGTAAACATGTTATACAACAACCTAAACGACTGCTTTTTAGCTGATAAGAAGGAGAAGGTCCTCATAGCCTATACAATCAAGTTTTCAGTCTTGGTCATGATGTTGGGAGTCATCGGCTCCAACGGGACGGTGATCTTCTTCTAACAAAAAAAGAGGGTTGGCACTCACAATTACTGTAAGGTACTGAAGCACAAAGTATGAAAACCAACGATGAAGAAATGGGTTCACCTTTCAGCAAGACTCAGCCCCCACTCACAAGGCCAAGAAGATCCTCGAACTGCTGAAGGAAGAAAACGTCAACTTCTGGGGCCCACAGACCTAGCATTCTAACTCTCCCTATTTGAACCCTATGGACTACTCCTTTTAGTGAGAGTTAGAGAAGCAAGTCTGCTTGAGGCCCCAAAACAGTTTGGCCGACTTTAAGAAATCGATCGTGAAGTAATGGCCCAAGGTAAATCCCGTACACGTTGGTACAACCTGCTGCTCCTTCCATACCCACCTTGACAAGGTCATCGCCGCCAATAGCAGACTCTTCGAATAATCCTTTACTCCATCGATGGATGAACAACTTTTGTACAAAAAAAAGTTTCTGTAAAATTAAAATTTCAGTGCATTAAAAAAATGTCCCAATTTACCAGCACATCACTGTATTTACCAACACAAAGTAAATAAGAAACCTTCACTAATAATTAATTTTTCCTCCTTTTCCATCAGGACCAGGAGCTTTTTTGGCACTAAACTTAATTTCAATTCAGTTCTATGTTTTTTCAGAAGAAATCTACAATGGCCGTAGGCTTCTTATATTAGGGAAAAATAACTCTTGTCCCTTCTTGTGACCTGATAATCTTTATGAAATCTTGATAATATATTGTTGATTTTTAGTAAGAAACTTACCATTCGAAATTATCTTTCTAATTTTTAAAGGATTTAGTGGTTAATATCATTTCAGTTTCGTAATTCTTGGACTAGGGCCATTTACTGCTGCAATTTTCTTTTGAGTTTCCTCCTCCACAACATCAGAAACTCTATGAGAATCAATAGTGCCGGATGTAAAAGATCTCTAAAATTGAGTTTCATTTTTCAAATTTTCCTTTGATATTTGTACAAAATTATTTTGGGTTTAGTTGTATCGTATATGTACCCATAGTTTTCCGTTTAAAGTTTTTTCATCCCATATCCTACACAATACACATCATATTTATATTATTTTAATGATTTCCTTCCGTAAAAACAACTTTTTGTATTTTTGAAATTTTATATCTTTTCATCAGTACCTATTTTTGACAAATTAACATATAATAAATAACTATATAACATATTTCTTATTTAATGAACATAATTGAATCGTTTTGATAGAATTATATGTTCTGATTTTGATTTCCTAGGGATAAGATAAAAATAGGTATGTAGGTACATAATCAGCTTTATTTTTCTTCTTTTATTTAAATCTTTATTTTACTTTCACCTGACAAAAAAAAAAAAGAAAAAAAAAACAACAACATGATTTGGTATTTTATGAATATTTATTTCTTTAAAATAGTTTCATTTCCGTTTCCTGACATTTGGTTACATAAATAATGAAGCTTTTTAAGAGTATTATAATTTGTTAAAAATTTCACTTTTGAAAAGTTTTCATTATTATTTATATTTTTTTACAGTAGAAAGTAGGATTTGTTTTTGCAAAAATTTAATATATTTTTATGCATATAAATTTTTATGATCTTCAAAATGAAATAGTTTGTAAACTAATGAAATCCTATGGTTATCAACTTAAGCCATAAAACTACTTTGAAATATGTTTATGAAAAATTATTTAACCCTTCGTAACTAAACATCTTTTTACAGCAAGGTTACTTCAAAAATAAAACATATTTAATCACAATATAAACAGTTGAACGATTATAATGATTACTTCATTTAAATTTTTAAACTATTTACTATATTAAACATTTCATTCAATGTGATTACCATTGACTTGCACCTAGTACACACAATGTCTTCCGTAATATTGTGCACACATACGGCCTTAGCAACTATAATGGAGGAATAATTGCTGATTCTGGAAACTGATTTGGTTTCCTCCTCAAACGGATCCTACAATTCAAAGTCAAAGGGGTTCTGATAAGATGAAAAAGGAAACCAAAAGGTGTTCAAAATTGTATTTACACCATCCTTATTTGACGAAATTTCTTCGGGATATTACTTTTAATTTAAAGAAGTTAAAACTAATTGGACTATATGTAATTCTGGACCACCCTTGAATATTTATCGTGTACATGTTGTAATTTGTACTATAAGATTGTCCAAGTTGCATAACGTTCTATTTAATTGTAACAGTAATTATTTTTACAACCAGCTATTCATACCTAGATAATAAAATTTCATTTTTAAATTTAAAATTACTCGTATAAAGTACTTTATTAAGAATGATAGGACTTAGGGCCCCCTAAATTTTCTAATGTCCTGCAGAATACTTATCAATTACATATTATCAATTGCTACATAATTCAAGTACAGCCCCTACGATATATAGAAGATTTAATGAAATTCTAACCATTGAATTCAATTGAGTTCGTTTTTGACACATATATATATATTTGTATTGTACACTTCTAATTCAAAATGTCAAATATTGTGATATAATTTTATGAGCATATTTTCCCCTTCTATTTGCTTTTTTGCAAAAAAATACATATTCTACACTTATATACATATATTTGATCAAAATTCATATTTTTTACATTTATTTATTTAAATCTTTATTAGCTACCATTTGAAATTAATGTTAGACAATGCGTTGGAAATCTTAATGAAATCTTATCAGTTAAAAACCATCTTTTTAGGGTTACTTCTTCTCTGTACTCTAACTAAGAAATATCAAATTTTATTCTTGAGACTCGGTCCACGAGCGAGTTATTATTTTTCGTTTGTTCTTAAGTGATTTTTATAGACGGATTAGGACCAATACTTTATGACACACATAATGAAGGGGTAGGTAAAAAAAAAAAAAAAAAAAATCCAAAATTTAATATCGAACATTAAATTTAAAAAAATAAATCAATTATTAAATTTTTGGTAAATTTTTTTAAAAATCCACAGCTGTATAAAAAAATTAAATTTTTTAAAAATCCACAAAAATTTCCAAAATTTAATTTTTTTGGAAAAATTCATAGCAATTTAAAACAAGTTTTAAAAATCCAAATCTATTGACACGAAATTAATTTTATGGTAAAACATTTTTATATTTACTTTTCAAATATGAAATATTTTATCCATTTTGTCGAGTAATTTTTTCATCATTAGCAAAAAGTAAAAACTTTTTCTGAGGAGGGGGCTACAGCCCCTCCAGCCCACCACTTGCGGACGACCCTGGGATGTCATCAACAGTTCCTTTATATAATTGATCTATAGCGAATTTTATTTTGGGACCCGTCCATATCGAATTTCTTTTAAGGACCGAATTAGTTCGGTCCAATAATTACAATACTAATGATCTCAGACCGGTCTAGGATTTCAAACTGAAGCTCAACACTAACAAATATATAACATAGTAGAAATAAGCAATTAGTAGTTGGTACATGAAGGAAGTTCTTATATTTTTGCGAAAGACGTCACGATGTTGACTTCGACCCTTACTTACTAAAGATGTAACAGTACTTCTTCTTTTCGAAATCTTCACTCCTCAATTGAAGGAAGAAGATGTCATTACTTTCAAGACTAGGAAAAAAGAAAAAAATCCTAATCACGACCCATCAATTATCCAATTTATTCATAAGAGGAGAAGAAAAGGTAGAGCTTTTAACATTTAAACAAGTAGACATATGTATATGAAAGGATCAAGAATAAATGGAAAAATATTTATTTATAGATTTTCTATCTTTTTTACGTCATAAAAAATATGAGCAGGCACAGGTTCGCGTAGTAGGATTCTGATTTTGTTTATCAAGATCCGGTTAAAAGTAATTTATTAAGGTCTCAAGAGGTCGTAGTAAGGGTGTTTGGTGGAGTATCTATAATAACTCTTTGTGCTTTGCCTTATTTGACTGGGTTATTTAGGAAATATTCTTTCAAAGAGATGTGTCTACAATTTAATAGGATACTTTTTAGGTTCAATCTTATGGCATTAGGATGTTTTGGTTCTTTACTGTATAATACTTGATTATTTTTAATAGCAAATAAAAGAACGGGAATAATAAGCTTACTAAACTAAGCGAGGAGGTTAAATTCTTATGTATTGAGGATGTTTGTTTTGTATCCTTTTTCCTATTTTAGGGAGAGCTTTCTGGTCAAATTACTTGTATTGGTTTTGTATGTATTTTGGGAGGTAAAAATCCTTATTTTTAGCTTAATCTTACTGGCTCTGATAGTTGGGGAAGCCTTTAGAATTGTCAGACTAAAAAGTAAATCTTTTACTGAGTTGGTTTACTTAGTAAAAATTAGCCCGGTTATTCCCAATTTCCTGGCACTCTTCAAGTTTTGTAAGCCACAATAACAAAAAAAACTACCCCATCTTTTATTTTTAATATTTTAATTGAAGATGCAACACATTTGTGGCTCGTCAACACAAAAGTAAACTAGTAAGATTTTTCTCAAAATTAAGTATGGATTATATTTGTACTCTTAGATGAATAATTGCCCATTTCTATAAAAAAGTTATTCTTTGTAACCCTTTCAAGATACTACAAATTGCACTTGAGATAACCAAAATTAATCATTGTAAGTAAAGAATAAGAAATGTATTGGTTTCTTTTTGAAAGGTCAATATCAGTCTCTTAAATCAAATAAAAGTTCTAAGCTGTATCTTAATTTATCCTACAAACTTGAGTAACAGAACCTATAACCGACTCAAATGTCTCTATAAAATACATGGCTGTACACATGTATAGATGAAGTAAAAACATATTTAGGGATTTTCCCTTTTTCTTGATTTTTGTTTGAGATTGTTTTTATGTTGATGCACAGCATTTAACCTAATTAAATTTTTTATCATTTTTTAAAAACAAAAACAGAGCAAAAAAATCAACTATTATGGAAAGTTAGAAAATGCCTGTTGCTGTTGAGGGAATAGTCTCATCGTCTTTAGACATTTTAGTGGACATATTTCTGAGAAGGCCATCGCTGAAGGAGTGTTAAATTCTAGTAGATCAATTAAAAAAGGGTAGCGTCCCGGGACGCAGAGCTAGTGATTTGGCAAGCCCTGAAGAGGAATGCTTAAATAAAAATTTAGCCCTTTATATCAAACTTCAAAAAAAGCTAAGGTCATGTAGACAGGGTTGATGTTATCTAGTCATTTTATTTTTTTCAAGAGTATAATTTAAACAAGAGGTTTTGTGAGGACATTTGTTTAACAAAATCATCTGAAAATAGTGTTTGTCCCAATATTATTCAATATTAATATATTGAATAATATTGAATCCCTCAGCTCTAATAATTGCCTCCATAAGTGGCCTAAATACCTTGCAGGGGTTGACTATGTAGTCACACTAGATCTTCGTCCACTCTTTCTTGATGGAAGCTTCTAGAGACACGACACTCCTTTGAGGATTAGCACACACCCTCTCCTCTAGACGCAGCAAGATAGAATAGTCCAAGGGATTCGCTTCTGGAGAGGAGGACAGCTATATGTTGAGCTCCCAAAAGTCCGTTAAGTTGTTTTTCAGGAAGGATTCTTGTCCAACATAGCACTTTTTTATCTAGAAGTTTGATGAAAGTAACTACATTCAACAGCTCATTCCTCTCCACCAAAACGGGAGTGCAGACTCAACAACGCCCGATACCATGGTTCTGGATGGATTTTTTGTTCTGTCCAAAAATTTCTAATGTTTCACTAAAGCTGAAACATCCGGATGTTCGGTTGTGATGTAGCACCTGTTCTGCTTATTCACAATAGCATCAATAGTGAAAAAATTTTTATCATAAAAGAGCAAAGCTTTGCCCCGATTTTTGTTGGTCTATAGAAAATTCAGAATTTTCTTTGCTCTTTCCAACTGTCTCAGCTTACTCTGTTCAGAAATAAGATGTCTTGTTGTTCTCCTCCGGGTTATTCCGGATTGAAAGTAATAAAATGTTTACCACTAAATCAGATCAACTCTTTAAAAAAACAATATACATTGATGCGCTTATTTACTCATTTTGGAGAACTGCCTAGTTCTCAACTTAGCTTTCAATCTGACTGTGTATAATAAAAAATTATCCAACTTTTATGTAGAAATATTTACATTATTATAATCAGTGTGGGATTTGAGTCAAAATTTTCAAAGTTGAGTTTTTGAGCTCTGCGTCAAATCGTGTTCATGTTGCGACAAAACCCATTTTCTATTTTAATTAAGTTACATTATTTGAGAATAGCCGGATATGTAATACCTAAACAATTCTTTCAACAAGAAAGGACTGTCAATAATTTTTACTGTCCTTTTGTGTAATGTCAAAAATTTGAATGATCATTTCTTCAATATATCGAGTTGAATTAACATTCGAATCTAACACTTTCGATAAACTTTTTAATAACATTATTTATGGGAACGATCATTGTTTACTTATATTTGTTTGTTTACAAGGGGATCAAGAGTGGCGCCGTCTTGTGGCAAAAAAAATCAACTCCCTGAATAAGGGTACTATTTAATATAGTTTTTATTTATTGATTATTAGTAAATTCAAATTCATAATTGCATTTGAGGCACAAGGAAAATAAATCGAAAAGGAATATCATTTTTTATTTGTTTGAATTGAGCCCCAAAACTATCTAGTTCAACACAACTTTGTGGATAATATATTTTTTTAGTTTTCTCCTGTTCTATTTATGTAGCGATAAATATATTGTTTAAAATTAGGTCTCTTGAATAAGTTTTCAAAGTTTGATACATATAGTGACTAGTAAAATAGCCTGAATATAATATATTGATGCCGTAGAACTTTTAAAACTCATCAGAGAAATGATGCAAAGAAACAGCTTTTAACTTATATCACAAATAAATTACCTATATGTATCATAAAGTAATAATCTAAAAAATATATTGGAAAAAAGCTGTCCTGTTTTTTTTTTTGTTTTTTTGGAATTGGTTATCTATAGAATTTTCCTTTTGAGTTGTCATTATTTTTTAATTTCTGAGTAGTGAACATCCATTTCTGAATAGATTAAATTATATTCAAAACCTGATTAAACATTCGTGTGTGCTCATAAAAGATGGAGATCAACCTTGAGGATTTGTTGCGGAGTTATAATTGTAGGTCCTTGTTGAACTCTGAGTAGAATTGGGGATCGACATCAGAGTAATTTGAGCAAATGTCCTGTCACAGTTGATTCTAGTTGATCTAATGACTCATCATAAGCTTTATTCTTTCTCTCCTCCAAAACATTCTTGAAACTTTTAGGTTTATCATGTTGAATTTCGGTTTCTTTTTTTAACATAGCCATTCTACAATGGATTTTCATTCCTAGGTATTACAGCTTTTCAATTGGAGTCAAAATAACAGTAAAGGAGTGGCAGATATTTTTATAATCTCTGGAACTTCCAGTGCGACAAAATCCCTTACAATAAATCAACACTAAAACACCGCGGCTGCGTACGCCCTTGATGGGCTATGTTATTTTGATATCATGCCTAAAAATTAATGATATAAGCCGTGTACTGTATTGTTATTTATAACGCACATATATCATGTTGGTTAAAATTAAAGTAATTGGCGAAATAAGAAAAGTAATTAATTTTTAGACGATCCAAAAACACAGTTTTTGATTTATTTGGTATTAATGCAACGAAGGATGTCATTTTCTAGTTTTATTAATATTTTTAATCGGTATCCAGAGTTGATTAATCAAAAAATGTCTCTAATAGCAACATACTATATAACATAAAGAGTATGTGTTGAAGAAATGACCTATAAAATATTGAGTTTTGAGAGTGAAAAGTTATGACTTATTTTATATTTGCTCCTCACATCTACCTCTGTAATCATCGTTGGTTCATTTTGCTGTTTTATGAAATGCATAATGGATGATGATCATTTTAGATACGTCAAGCGTTGTGATATGATTAATTGTCTTTTCTGAGTTTCTCCTTTTTGATATTAATCATTAATATGGGTATATGTTCACATTTAATATTTGCATATCCTATAATGGTGAAAATTGGCAAGGCTTTGATGATTTCAATTATCTTATTGATGGACTTTCACAACTATAAATTCACAGTTTTGAAAAATGCATTTGTATATATGCAAATGATGCATGATAGCTCCGTTTCTTAGAGCTAGTGTTCAACTAGTCCTTATCTTGGACTACAGTTTAGTTAATTTCAGTCCGGTCTAGTAAAAAAGTCTGAAGAACCAATCGGAGACGTAAATGGACTGAATAAATTAGGATCATCATAACAATACCTAGAGCAGTGCTTCTCAAATGGTGGTACCTAAATCCCGATTGTTGTACGCAGATACTTTATTAGAGAGGAGGGTTCCCCGTGAGTCTTAAAATAAAAAAGTCATTCAAAATATTTTCATAACATTCTGTCAGGAAATTATCAAATTTTTGCAAGTTTTAAATAATGGGGGTATATATTTGAATAAATGATATTTTCAGAGGTGTTACACAATGTACAAAGTTTGAGAACCACTATCAGAGAGTATAAACTAATGAATAACAAAGTCCCTGTTGTTTAAAAGAGTACACACCTTCAAAAAAATTATGATATATTAGGATTAGTAAAAAGTTTGGAGCGTTTTTTGCTAGATCTCTTAAGGGATCTATATCTCACGATTAATACATTGCATCAAAAAAAAAAGAAAAAAAGAGGCTTTAAATATTATCAAAGGTTGAGTGCACACTTCCAATAAGTTCAATCACAGTTTTGGGTTTCGTGAAGGCAGTTGTGTGTTGCAGTGTTCCAAAAATTGAAGGAAAAAAGAGAAAGTTCGATACATTTTTCAGTATGGCTACAAACAACGTGAAAAGGTGGAGCAGGCGCCCAAAAAAATTTGTGCCGTTTATGGACCCAATATAGTATCGAATGTAACAGCAAAGATGTGTCTCGAACGATTCCGTTCTGGTAATATGGACGTCGAAAATATAGATAAAATAGTGGAAATCGTCGAGTTGGACCGTACTGGATCACTTATTCTAGTGGCCGGGAATTGAAGATTAGACAGAAAACCGGTTGGAACCATCTAAATGGGAGAATCATTACTATGTTAATTTTATTGTCAAAATAAAGTAAAGAACGAAAAGAACTTTTTACTTAACCTATTATTGTATCATTTCTTCAAGTAACTTTTCTCTTCAAAGATAAATTTGGAATTGATTTTCTATTTTTAAAGATTAAAGAGTATTTTCGCTTCTGTCCCATATTGCATAATAAACTGATACTGACGTCATGTTCAAGTTGTAGCTTTTAGCAAAAGAGACAAATTTCCAAAGATGAACATTAAGGAAAATTCATTTCATGACTTTAAAAAGAATCTAAACTAAACTTCTATATTGGAGTAAAGTATTTTATTCTGATAAAGTCGTATCATTTATCTCTACTACAAGATGGTCGATTTTCAAGGATGATGACGTCACGTGAAAGCAATGCTGATTTGTAGGTAGATTGATCTTGTTTAATTTCTGTACGTATTTTTTGCACTTTTTCAAACTCTTCGTTAAGTAGACAAAAGTTTCTACAGCACAAAAATGAAACCATTCTCACTCAACCCTTGGGGATCCTTAGCCAAATACATAGACAGTTAATATTGCGTCAATTCCAAATTTGATCAGTCCAAGTTTCGCTTAATTATGGTTTATAATTGTAATACTCTTTTAGTATAAAAATTATATATTTACACACATAATATAAAATGAATATCTGTGAATCAAATTACTCTGACTGCTCAAAGTTGAGATCTTATCCTTAAAGAACAATCCACGCCTTTTAATCCTTCGAATCTTGAATGTGCAATTGATCACTTTTTTGTTTGTTTATGAAATCTCATCGACTTTGATGTAATCATGTTTCATAATCAAACTCAAGCCTTAGTAATCACATACGAGTATGTATGTATAAACATCAAGTAAATTTAAAGTACAAACATACCCATTATAAGGGAGTAAAAAGAGAGATCTTGAGGCTTCGAGAATCCCATTATCACACAGTTTAGAAGCAATGATAACAAATCATTTTTCGTCATCCTGAATCCTATTTGTGAGTTTTCTTAAGTTTCTTATTTTATGTAATATACGCATGTACATTAAACTGTTTTGAAATGTAAACATGTTAATCATGTTTATAATACTCAAGTATTCACTCTTTGCCTTCTTTTTAAATGAGTTTGTTTTATTTATGTGTACTTTTTTCAAGGATCGAGGGTATAATTTCGTGATTTTTACTTTTATTTTTTCCCCTTGTTTAGTGAACCTCAAAGTTTCGCTTTTAATAAACAGTACCCTTGACTACAAGTAAAATTCGTATGAAGGCAGTATTTGTAATCTAAAATATGTAAGAGTAAAACCAAATCGTAGCTATATCACAACTTATAGATTCATTCGATTTTTTCTTAGAATTTGAAAAATAATAACGTGTTTAAAATTGAAATACAATACATATAGTCCTTATTAGGGTTTTTTTCAATGATATTTTTTATAAAAAAATAATTAAATTGAAAAAGGCTTCTAGCTAGCTTGGGGCAAGGTCCCCATAATCTCCCTGTATAACCTGCCTAAAAGATGGTAACACGTTTGTATTCTATATAATATCCATAGTTGGGATGAAATTACTAATAAAAAGATATATACGGACAATATTTTCAATTAAATTAAATTAAGTTAGATAACATTTTAAGACAAAATTTGTAAAATATGAGATTTAAATTGAATAATTAGCTATTGCTTCATTTCATCTCAAGGAGCCATGTGGATGTTTGTTACCTTCTTTCTTTGCTATGACTACAGCTAAGAATTACACAACTTAAGGTCAGGGGATGTTGAAGCCCACTTATCAGCTTTGATCACGAGGTAGAACTGACTGTCGAGGTAATACATGACAGTTTTGGCAACATGACAAGATGCTGAGTCTTGAATCCAAATGAACCTTGTATCTGAAGCGTATGTGCCTGCCAGCCATGGCGTCACAACATTTTTAAGAAGGTCCAAGTCCACTGAGGAAGTCAACTTGATACTGTTGTCAAAATATGAGCCGGCATGACATTCCCATCACGGGTGATCAACCCAAACACCATTATCTTGGACTGAAACTTGGTCTTCATCACAGCAGGAACATTAACTCTCTCCTCTGCCAGCCCCAGTCATTCTTGGGGTTGTAGGTATAGTGAAGTTTGGTTCATCAATGAATAGCTTTACGATGCATGGATTTGATATACCCATTTGCCGTAGTTTCTTGCCTCTTTGCTACATGGTTTCCTTCATCTTCGTGGTAAAAAAGTGACGTCTTCCCCTGATGTAAGAATTCAAGTTCTCTTGCTCCTTCATAGTGAAAATGGAGAGATTAAGTTAAAAAAAGCTTAGCAAAATAAACCCACTAGATTAAAAAAAACAAAAATAATTGGTAATATGTCCGGATACTTCTGCTGCAACCCTTATATATAATAAAAAAATTATTGAAGAAATTACCAAATCACCTCTCAAAAATAAGTTGAGCAACTTTCCTACGTCTCCAAAAGAAAATTACCTCCTCTGTTAACCTTAATCATCCATCATTACGATTAATGTGCATACTTGTGAACTAATACGCTCCCCTTGACTCATTCTTCTACCCATTGTATGCGTACAACTGCGTCAACAATGTATGGAGGGGAGGAAGGAAGAGTAGTACCAGGATTATAGTTCATACCTATTTACGATATTGACAAAGTAACGAAAGAAATTACTTCTTTTAAAAAAAAGAAAAAAAAGATAATAATTATTATTTTCCGCCAAAAAAGAAAATTAATGGAATTTCTCCATTCCCTTCTTTTGTCGTTCTTAATATTACTATCTTTTCTTCGTTTTCGAAAAAATAAAAAGAACAGGGGGCCTTTGTGGTTTCATTGGTACAAATAATAAAGGGAAGGGATGAGAGGTTTACCTGTTTGTTTTGAAGAAAGAAAAACTATTTAGATTTTCTTTAAAGATGCTGTCGGTATTTTACACAGAACACAAAAAAAGTGTTGTCTGTTTTTATTATTTAATTTCTTTTTGTTAAATGTCTAAGAACGACGTGTTTTGTGGGTTTGTTTTTTGATCATGTGAATAATAATGAGGACTTAGGTTTCTGTATCTTGCACTACCTATATAAATTGCACCAAAGGCTTTGTAGTTTGCTACACATTCCAATCAGTACTCTTATATATGTGTGGGGAGTAAACACAAAAACAATCTTGAACAAAAATCAAGAAAATGAAAAATGCACAATTTGGCTCATAACAAAATATCAAAAATTTCTTATTCTTTTATTGTGATATTGAATTTTTGCTACTCTCTGTTCAATTTACGGCTCCTCCAACATATTAATTAGAAATTTGACTAATTCAGACTCCTTAATGTGAAAAATAACTCCAGTTTTTCCTTCCAATAACTTTATTTATTATAATTTTTTGAAAATGTTTTACTTCAACGTCGATTGATACACATTTAACTTTTAATTTATACTCATAAAACTCAATTATATATATATTTTTATACAGTTATATATAAGATTATCTGAATATTCAATAAAGAAATGATCAATAAAGACTGAAGCATTGCTGCTTATAAATAATGTAAATTCTATACCATCGTAGTCCTTTTCTATGTGTTTAGAAACAAATGATTGAAACCAAATTTGTCATTACGACATGGATTGTCCTTGTGAATCAGATGAAGTTGTTAAATAAGTCTCAAGTTCTCAAACCCTATGTCTCATTGTCAATTCTAAGATCAAAGAAATTAAATTGATGTTTTTATTTTTATTAATTGTTTTTTCGTTCATCAAGAGACAAGAAATAATTTTTAAGTCGAACAAAGGAGCGCAGCTTACAATAATCTTGTTCAAACGTCATTGTTTATCTTTCTATATTGATATTATATGCAGCGTCGAGGAAATGTAAAATTGTAACTCTTTGAATAATGAGAAGGAAAGGTGGATTAAGCGAACCCGGATGCCGTTATACACAAATATAATATCCGGATTGTAGTATAGTGGGATATTGACTCTTGCAGTTATTAAGACAAATTGTATTTGAAATCATCTCTAGAGTAAGTTAAAGTTCTCATGATGTAAAAGAAGTTGTGATTTGACGAGTTTTAGAGGTACTTTGACATTATTCTGTGGGCTCAAAGATAAGCCTGGAAGAGGATCACATCTCATTATGTAAGGCACAACAACTCTTTCTTGTATCTCCCGTGAATCTGCCAAAAGATTATATTTAATAACTGATTTTTCAGCTGGGCTAGATTTTCAATCGTACCAGAAGAAAATATTTTCGAATATTTTCTTGAACTTTGCTGAGATAGTTCATAAGAACTAATTACTCAATCACAAATGTGTTATCCCAATTAAAAACCGTGTAGCCCAAAAAATTTGGCAATTAAGGTGCTTTTGGCATTAAGAGGTATTGCAGGTATATTGATTTTTTGTGTTTATAAGACGACATTTTTGAGTTAATTACATGCTTAATCACTCTGATGCACTATTTTTTTTTAATCTGATGATTCATTTTAGAGATATAGTGCGTATTTTCTTCAATGCATTATAACTTTGCAATTCTGATGCATTTACTTTAAGTCGTTTTTTTAATCCGAATTGTGTATTTAAGCAAAGTTCTTTTTTAATGTCCCTTTAATTGATCAAATGGAGTTCCACTGATTAAGAATATGTCTTTTTTTCAACTAAGGCATCTAAAAATAAGTTGAATATAAAACAAAATTACTTTTTCAACACGTGTTTACTATAAAATATGCCTTTGAATTTTCTTGGATATGAAAATAAAATAAAGTCAAGAGTAGATAATTTACTACAACTTATGCAAAATATTTAAACATTTTTTTTTTAGGAAATGATCTTTAATTACTTAACATTATAGACTATTATTATTGGAAAATGTTTCAATAGAGGGACTGTATTATAAAATATAAACAGTGTTACAATCACTGTTTTAGCACACAAAAATTGCAGGTGGGGGGGGAGGTTGGAGTAACTATATATTATGAGTGACATAACATTAATATGGCCACTAAATACTACCACTAAAAAAATATTTAATTATTATATAAATAATGACCCTTATAAATAAACACTATAGTTGAAATTAGACCTCCAAAGATAGACCAATTCTTACTTTCTCTTATAATTCCACCTCTCAAATTAACAAAAATCTACAAAATTTGAAACAATACAAAAATAAGATAAATATTTAGCCGGTCAACACAAAAACAAACTATAATTTTTTTCTCAAAATTTATTGGGGATTATTGCTATGTACTCTTCGACGAATGATTGTAAATCTCTTCTAACAAATTATTATTATTTTTTGACTCTGTTTTCATATTTTACATATAAATACAAAACAGATAATTTTTATGATATGGATTGCTAAGAGGAATTGCGTAATATTAATATAAGGAAGTATTTTACCTTAAAATTAGACCTCCTACCTAAGATCGAACACTCAAAATATACAAACATTTCATCATTTTAAAAGACGAACACGTTTCACCTTGAAGACTTAGGCAATGTGCATTTGAGTTCTTCGAAACTGGATTGATTATTTAGGTCAGTTGTGTACGAGATTAGCATAGAAGTTGGGAATCATGATGTTTAACACGGCATTCCTCGTAGCTGGGGTGTTAAATATCACGCCTAGGTCTCCAGTAAATACTTATAACTTCTTTTTAAGTATCTTTGTGACATAAGCCTTTCATTAAGCACTGCAGAGTTCTATGCTCTTACTTTGACAGACACGACCTTATTGCAATCTGCTGATCGAAACAGAATTCTCGCTTTGATGGATTTCGAATCATTATCATCTATGCCTCAGAGGTTCAAGACAAGAAATTTCTTAGGATATATGAGAAAGAGCAATCAGTCAATGCATGGAAGATGAAATTAACAAATCACTCTTATTAGCCCTCTATGGAGGCACCGCATCCCACAAAATTGAGTAGAAAGCCTATAATTGCAAGGTTAATAGAAATTCAAGGTTAGACCATCATGTAATTGGGCCTGCTAGAATTTTCAATCTGATGTATTGTACCAACTGCTGGGCAAGAAAGACAGATTTTGACAAAACACGCCACCACCCATAGTCTATGACGTCACTATTGCTAGAATTTGCCATTTAATGTATCGTATCGACAGCTGGGCAAGAAAAATAGATTTTGACAAACATACAACCACTCATCTACTATGACGTCAATATTAAAAACATGGTGGAAGTCAAATATCAGTCGTACATGCGTTATGGTATAACCTTGTATTTCTATTAACTTTGTAATTGACTCGTATATGTCTATTTAATGTTTGTTTTTTATGTACTTATATGTAAATTAACAAAATTAATTGGGATTTTTACCATTTCATTATTTTTGTTCGACATTATTTTATGTTGAGACACATAGTATATGTAATCACAAAGAAAAAATTAGAAAATTGTAATGTTGTATTTAAAAAAATAAAGAAATAATTTTTTTATACATCTCGGCTTTCAAATTATATTATTTTTACTTCTATTAGGTATTATTATTAATATTGGGTGCAACATTTAAGTACTAGAAAAGCCACTCGGTAGAGCGCAAAATCAAATTGAGTGATGTATCTCGATTTGTTTCAAAGTTTTGGCAGATAATACATTTTTTAAGTGTTACCTTGACCTCTTAAAGTTATGTGGATTCCTACTGTAATCTTACATGGTGTTGCTAGCCCATTTTTTTGGGAGGGGGATCAATCCCCTGCAAAAGTTGCTGAAGCCCCCCCAAAATATTTAACATAAATATATATATGCTGTAAAAGTTGGAACAGGTATAAGCAAATTCTACAAGCTGCAATCAAAAAATGAGATAAAGGATTTACACTACTTTGGATGCAGATAATGCAACTATTAAATATTCCATGGATAATGGATTTATAATTGGTGTAATTACTGACTACTTTATTACAAGTTATAAAAATATAAGTATTATGTGACATATTATAAAGTCAAATGCCTATTGTTATATTATTTATAAATAAATAATAATTATGTTATTTGAATAGATCAAAATTAAAATTAATATGTGGTAATTAGAACGAACAAATTTTTAATTAAATAATGTGTTTAAGACGAAGATATTTCAACTTGTAGATAGTAGAAAAAATGGAAATAAATTAAACATATTTATAAAAGTAATTTTATAAAGGTTTTGATAACTTTTAGGGCTAAGCCCCCCAAATGATGAAAGCAGGAGCAAACACATAACTACTTTGTTGGTGGAGATAATGATTGCCTGACATTCTAATCTAGGCATAACGTGGCTGTATTATGGTTACATTGATTTTTAACCTAATAGCAATAAAAATTATTAAAATACAGCAGTATTGCTTTTCTATTCTTTTTAATATCCCAATAAAAGGATCAGCATAAAATTACATCCAGCATCCTCTAATTTTACAAAATTATTTTATTAGACGTCATAATTGCTATTATATAAGTTACGTTTATGGTTTCAACTGCTTCTACCTTGTTTTCAAGAGAAATCTGCTCCATAAGAACAATATATTATTTACACTTATTTCCACCATGAGAAAAACTGATTTATTGTGTTTTTCAAATTTAAAATTTTGTCAGGTTTTATGGTTGATTTAATGCATGTTACAAAACGGCTATTTAAGAAATTGTTTTAAAATAAGAATATACCGTTATTTCCAATAGTATACTTAATTTAAAGCTGTAGATTAAGCCAAGACCAAAAGTCTGAATTAAAAGGTATGTAATAAGCTATTCAACACTGAAAACACAAGTTAATAAAATTTTACTTTTTTAAAAATATTTAACTTTTTATAACTAATAATAGTACCTAATGCTTGACTCACGGATCACGAATATAATATTTGAGCATTTTCAATTTGATTTTTTTATATATATTTATATTTCTTATAGTTTTTGGTCAAGTTTTGATCCACAAAATATCCTGAAATCCGTATCAAAATGACTTTTTTGCCCATAAAATTGTATGCACACTCCAAATAATGGTTTATATTTGATGGAAAATACGGAGAATATTCAACGTCAAGATCCAAAAATTATCTTTGTATAATAGTTTGGTTTGTTTTGAAATAAAAACATCATGGGTTTTCATTTTATATATATAAAAAAGTTTATTTGAAGAGTATATAATCGATAATTTATTTTTATTAGATTTCAGTATTATTTTATATAGCATAATTGATGAATCTATCAAGCATATAGTATCATGTTTACTTCTGGACATTTCTTTGAATTGTTATATAGTTTTATACATCTGAAAGTACTAGAACAGTTCTATTAAAAAAACCATCATAAAGTTCATGTTTTATAGGATTGTGAGAAAGTTTATTAGAAAAGTTTTTTTGTTTCTCTTATAGGTATGTAAAAAAAAATCAAACAAAATCTTTCCAAATTTCAGATACTCAAAAATATGATCTTAGTAATGTTTTGAACGTTGATTGGTTCAACTTTTAAATGAAAAGCCGAAATTTGAAAAAATATATATGTACGTATTAGTAACATTAACTAATGCGATGTTGTTGCCTTTAAAATGATTGTTTTATAAACGTATAAGTAAATATGTAGATGCAATTTTAAATTTTATATCTTCTAAATCTCAAAAACTCTGGATTTTGTCTGCTTTGCATAACTCCCCCTTCCTTCCCCATTAAAACTGACACTGTCGTAAATAAACTCTAATTCAATAGCATATCTATTTCTAATCAACAGTATAAAATTACTAACTATGACCATTGTTGAACAGGTAAATCATTGAAATACCCCTATAAAAATACCATATTTAAATTATTTTTAACTATGACATAATTGTTGAAGAGATGGAACTTTGATTAGGCTCTTAAAATGATTGCATGGGTTATTTAAAAATTTAAAAAAATGTTATTTAATCTTTGATAAGCATTCCCTTCTACAACTCAATGATACATTAGAATGTATTATAGATTTTCCTGAACTCTGAGATTTTGTTACATTCAGTCAATCGCGGTTTCACTCAAAAGATTGAAATATCCTTCCATCATCTGGTGTGTTATATTTTTGCTACGACTTCTATGTAAATTCTATGTTTATCTTAATCTTCTTGTATGAATTTTATATGGGTTAGTACTTCATTTGTAGACTTAGGATTTTTGAACTATCTTTTAGCCAAAATGAGCAAAAAGTGAGGGGTAAAATTTTGAAAAATGAGCACCCAAATTTTTAAAATTAAGCGATTTGTATTTAAAGAAAAATATAGTTTATTAAGAATCATTTAAAGTAAATAAACTCAGTAGTTTTAAACATACCAAAATACCGTTCAACATACATGTTAGTAATTTGATCAAATTATAAGTTGGCAAGATATTCAGGAGTCTTGTTCAACTGAGGGATTTTATCATCACGGCTAGTGTTGTGTCAGCCCCTATTTATTCGTTCCAGTTCAGTCCATTCTTAGGACCAGTTCTATCAGTCCTTTGAAGCGGTCCTTAAGACTATCGGTCCTTCGGAATATGAGTACTTGAACAAATAGAAAATAAAGTTCATTAACCTTATCAAGCACTGAACTTTATAAGTTTTAGGACTTATCTGGATGAGACTGCAGTCTTCAGTCCTAAATAAGAACTACCATAACACCAATCACCACAATTGCTTATACGTACAACATTTTGCATAAATTGAAAATCAGGATTTCGCAATTTTGTGTAAAGGGATTTTTCTTTTAATGTAAGATTCAAATGGAAATATTCAACAGTCAATTAATTACATATCAAATATTCCACTCCTCTAATTAGCTGCTGTCGGAATCTGGTTCATTTCCGAGCATATTCTTGATTGTGTCCAAAAATGAGGAGGGTTTTGCAGGTGGTTTTTCCTTCCAAAAATATCATCAAAGCTGTTGTAATCTAAATAGAATCCAAATTTCTCTATTGATTTCCTACCAGACAAGAAAAATAAGCTATTTTTCCCACATAATTCAAAAAATGAACAATTTTTTTCAGCGATTGAGCAATCACCTGCTAATCCTAAATCTATCAACAAATTTAAAGTTAACTTTCCATGTTTTAGTAGCATTTCTTGGAAGAACATAAGAATTTCGTATCTTGATTAAACATTACTCTATGGAAGGCAAAAGGCCTCAGGAGACTAAAAAGAAGCTTTATTAATATTATGGGGACTCTTTACCTTCAATAAAAACAGTTTATAAGTGGTTTCAAAATTTATGGAGTGGCCATATGGGCACAAGTGTCACTGAACATTCTCAAGACCCTGTTGAGGTTACTACTCCAGAAATAATTGATAAAATCCACGATATGGTGATGGATGACAGAAGAGTGAAGGTGTGTGATGTTGCTAATGCTGTGTGGATCTCGAGATGGACATTTTTTCTATTAATTTTGCAACCACAAGTCCTGAGGTGTGAGCCGGTGCATTGTTCTGATGGAAAAATACTTTTTGTGGAGCAATCGTGGGGTTTTTCCTTGTAGTACAGTTTTCAAACGGTCCAATAACAATGAATAATATGCACCAGTAATTGTTTTACACTTTTCCAGATAGTCGATGAGGATTATTCCTTGCGAATCCAAAAGACATTGCCCATAATCTTTCCGGGCGGTTCATCCATTCAAACGAATGCCAAACAGAAATAAATTCACCGATCGGGCTGAAAATTGGTGTGCGTTCTTCCAAAAGTGCTACTAACTAAACATAACCTCGATACGCGCCATCTCTCGGACTTTTCACGGACTTAGTATGCCATAAAAACAAGAGCGCCTTTTTAATAAGAAAACAATTCGGTGTTTATTTTCCAAAGCTGCAATCCCTATTAGTTCATTCTTGAGAAATAAGCATCTAAATATAAAGTAATAACTACTGCGTATGCTCATAAAAGACAAAGAGTAACAATGAAGGTTTGCTGAGGAACTATAAGTGTACGTCTTTGTTGGACTTGGAGTAGAATTGAGGATCGGCAACGGAGTATTTCCAGCCAGTATACCCTTCCTATACACTAAGAGGGAATTTCTGTTTATTTCCGTCTTCTCATGGGTGCTTGCAGCTGATCTAATAAAAGTTATGGCAGCTGAGATGCTCTCCTCCAAAAAAGAAAAGAAAAGAAAAAAAATCAAATTGTCATGTGTCCCACGTTAATTTTCGTTTTTCTTATTTTTACATACTGACAGGACATATTGAATTAATCACTAGGTATTTAAGCGTTTCCTTGACAAGTTGTGGACCCACCTTTTTCGCCACCAACCCATCCTAAAAGTACAGTTTCTCTTTTTTCTTTACCGTTTGGTACTAATACACACGTAATACTCAATACGACTATTGCCTTTACTATGAATTGATTCTTAACTACATAAAATATTGGAAATCTAATGTGTATATCAATATTTCATATATATTTCCTGATATAGAATGGATTCCCCTTAAGAAAGTACCCGCGTTAGGATTTGAACGGAAATAATTGAGGTTTAATTGACCGGTTAAGTTTCTCTTAAAAGTATTTCAACAACATTTTTGTCAATTTATTTGCTCATATAAAATTATTAGAATTAACCGCTTTCCTAGGCTGTTTGCAACGCAAATAAAGGTTCTGGGCCAAATAAAGTTTGGTAAGATCTTGGCTTCGATAAATATTCTTTTCTTAGAACCATAAAAAACTTTTAATGGTTATCATAAATGCGTAGATATGTCTTTGTAAAATGTACTAATTCTTCATATGTAAATAGGTGCTAAGCAGATAAGCAACTGACAAAGTAAGCTATCAAGAGACTCATTCACATTATTTTCTTGAAAAAAATAATAGGAAAAATATCAAAGGAAACAAAGATATGATAAATCATTTTTTATATTATATGAATTTTATTTTGACGCATTGAACCCAAGGTTCTTGAGGTTTTTCACAAAAGGATTTATTATGTATTTTTACTAATCAATATTTAATTAAGATAAGTGTATTTTTTATTAGTTCTTTTTTATTGTCTTTACATTGTTTTCAAATTTCGTCATCCCCCTGTTTTTTACCCCCATTCATCAAATCCTAATTATTAACTATATATAATATGTACTCTTTACAATTTTACTCATACGTCACGCTTTATTTTTTGTATCTGATGTTCCGGTTCGAATCAAATGTTAAGTCTGGAATAGGTACAATAATCTAAACTTTTTCGAGCTATTACTAGCCGTTAAATATCATTTCTGAAAGTATATTTGAATGTTGTGTAAGGATAATTATCTTTGGAATAAGAAATATGTTTAAATCCTGAAATCAAAAGTATGGATTGGATTTTTGTAGAGCAAGGGAAAAAGGTGGGAGGTAAACATATAGTACTACCGAATTAAGACCTTTACTAAGATATGCTGCCTATTTTATAACTTTAAAACAGAAAATTTACACTCAATCATGTTTTTTGGTATGTCCAATCCCCTATTATTGGAAAATAAAAATAAAATGTCATATCTGTAACTCAATCCAGCTGTTACTTTGGAATTTCTTTTCAGAATTAATTTATCAAAAACTGACACGAAGGCGAATCTGTTTCGAATAGTTGATCGTAATCCACTTAACTGATGAATGCAGATAATATATATTTTGATAGCTATTGAGCAATGCAGCTAAGTTATGTTTTTTTTGTTATCTTAAAAAGAGTATGGTTGATTTAGACCCAATTTGAACTAATTAAACTTCATATTGGTTCGAAAGCACCTTCAATCTTCAATCATGTTGCATCAAATTGGTTAGTTATTAAGATAATAGCTTAGTTTAATTTTAGTTTGTAATACCAAAGTTTATTTAAAGCGGGTACAAAAATAAAATCGAGTGTACATTTTTCATAAAATGAGGTATATACCTTTTGACTGTTTATAAATTAAACCAAAGTTAAGCAGGAAATTTTTCTTAGGGGAACGAGATGATAAAACCTTGACAATCTATCTGAGAACGAACATATTTTAAAAAAAATAATAACACAAATTTATATAATTTTTTTTCGCACAAAAATCCCACCTGTAAGTATGAACATATTTTGTCATAAACTGCATTGATTAATATATTGACAGAATGTCCTTAACTCTCTCCATCATATTATCTAAGGGAAATAACAAATTTTGTAATAAAGATACATAATTTTCTGCACTCAAAGGTGAGAAGAAGGTAAATTTTCCAAAGATGTAGACTCATATGTATAAAGAAAGTAGTAAAACCCTGGAATTACTTCTTTAAGAAAACTACTATCAATTATAATAATTTTATGACTAAAAAATCAAATTAACAAGTTATTGATTATATAATTATAATTAGTGATTCCGGGTAAACAAAAACATTTACATGACTCTATGATATTTTATTTAAAGATAAATCTTTCTGCCAATTTTATTCTTATTATGTAACAAAATAACATAAATCAAGTGATGTATTTACAAAGTAATAACCTCACATAAATTTTAAATTACAACTTTAATTGTTGATTGATAGGCAGTTGTTTGTAAGTACGTAAATATGGGTTAAATTGTCTATGTATCTCATAATTTATTTTTTGGTTTGATGAATAACCTTTAAAGTAGTAAGACTTATATATGTATTTAGTGTGTCAACCACAAATTAAATCCTTTAAAAAAATCAAAAGAAGTTCTCAAATACATTTTTATTTCATAACATTATAAACGATCCAATATTTTTGGAACTTCTTTTTTTTTTTGTCAATATTGCCTTTATACTCAAGTTTCTGGGATGGTTTGTAAATGCTAGGAATGTATACACTAGTTTAAAGATCCATTATTTGATTTATGGGATTATATTTGGCTCTCATATGGTAATGCAAATTGAATGCATCATATTAATTTTCTTTAGAGATGTAGCAGTCCAAAAATTTTGATGTCCCATTATTTATCTTAAGGAGGCGTCCGCATTGGACATTTGTTTTGTCGAATAAAATAATAGTTCCTAAATTACGCAATCATATACAGGGTATCCCTAAACGAGTAAAATATGGAAATAATGATATACATCCTTACTGTTGACAATGAAAACATATTGAAATGTTCAAATTTGGCCAAACTACAAACCCAAACCTCTTGAAGGCACTAGTGCAGCTAGCACGCACCGTTTATTAGGGAATATTCTTCTATTAGGGTTGAACTAGGGCAATACCCTTGTCCTTAAAAAGTCCAGGTAAAAAAATCTATTGATTTTGATTCCATCAAGGATTAGGAATAGTGGAGATTTCATCCATTTGAGGCCGGTTTCGAGGTCCTGTACACGTTTCTAACTGTTTGAGAGATGAAGAAGTCATTGACAACTATACGGTCATTTAGAGGGCTAAACTTTTAGGGGGGCTCAAATAGTCTTTCATTAGAGAAGATAACCACAACCTCAGAGTAAGCTGCGTGCAACTTCAGCAGAGCTTTGCATCTTTCTATCCTCTTGACCTTGTTGGCCACAAACGAGAGCTATTTTTTCCTGTATTTTAAAAGTTTCATACCAAGGTCCATCCCGACAGTTATTCTGACTGTTTCCAAGGAAACAATCTTTTTGCTTAACATCTTACACTTGGATTGGGTTGGATTCTTTCTGATCTCCTCTTTGGTGGCTTTGTTTAGTTTAGGGTTCCTCAAGGTTATTTTTCTTCCTTTTTTTGCCTCCTCGTGGTCTTTTCAGTCTCTTCAACGAATTTATTTGTCCTCCAAATTAGTGTCCGGGTGACTTTGATGGCGTTTGCCTTGTTTTTAAGTATTTTTAGGTTAGCCAATATCTTTGCCGCGTTATCCATATTTTCAATATATGTTATATTTGACATAAAACTTAGTTTGCATAAACAAAAAATCAAATTGAACTTTTTTTAACAAAAAATCAAGTAACTTAACAAACCTTGTTGGATGCTTGTGAAAAGAGTTATTCAAAGTTAAAGCCTATGTTTCTCTAATTTAGGAGGACCCCGTATATCATCTAGTGACGTCATAAAAAAGAAATTGAGATTATAAAAGATTCAATGTTGATAAGAAATATAGCAGATTGTCTTAAATTTAATAAAAAATTGAAAGTATTCATTTGTAGTCAAAATAAAAATTTTGAATCAGAATTTAAATTAACCACCATAAAAGAACTAGAATTACAAAGGTATACATACCTTTGTTTATAGTAGAATATATTGAAAAGTTTGGATAAATGCACCTGAGTCTTCAGATAATATAATGAGGTCATTAAGAAAACACCAACTATCATCATTGAACTTGAAAAACAGTATAATGCAAGTTTTGTAGACATTTATTGTTATTTTTTCTCGGAGGAAAATGTAGAACTTGCACTATTTGATGGTCGAGTATGTTTGTACTCCTAAAAGACGGATGCTGAGCGCTTTTAAAAGTTAATAATGGAGAGCAATAAAATTTTAATAAAAAATTATATGTATTTCAACGTTTAGAAGGCATTGTCACAGATAACACACTAAATTTTATGACAAAATGATGGAGCTCCTTTAGGGATTCTTAGAAAATGATCCGGCTTCATGGAATGATACAAAATATTTCTCTTAGGCATAAGATACAATTACGTCTCAGAGGCGTTCGCAAGGGTTCTGCTGGAGGGGCTGTAGCCTCTCCCCATTAAGAAATTTTTGTTTTTAATTATAATTTTTTTCGTCATTCGGGAAAACTATGCAGCCGAGCAAAAAATGTAATTTTTTTATTTTACATGAATAGCTGTAACTTTTTGAAATTTTTTCCCAAAATTTAAAAATATTGAAAATTTCATTTTCAAAAAAAAAAAAAAAAAAAAAAAAAATTAAAAATCCGAAAACCAAGCCCCCTCCAAAATATAATCCTGCATATGCCCTGGGTCTCTAAATGTTATTAATGATCTTGCCGATTCGGAAATATTGTTTATACAATAGTACAATAGCTTCAAGTCATTTATTTGATTATATTAGCTCCTATTTAATTTTCAAAGACATTTTTTCTTCTTCTTAATGTTACTTTCATTGGTCAGATGGAGTTGCACTGATTAATAGTGTTACATTTACTCAATCTGTCCTAAGAATCTTATTTGAAGTCCAAATAAATATATTTTATTGCCTTCTCTAGTCCGAACTACCAGGGCATGAACCTACACACATTGAGTTTGGGAGAATATTTTCTCCCAATTACGTTGTCCATTGAGCTTCATTGTTCCATGCAATATTGTGTCATTCCTTATTTATTCGGTCCAGTCCAGTATAGGACCGGTCCTTGAGACGATCAGTCGTTCAGGCTTTCTGTACTGAAACTTATTTAAAAAGCAGGAATACAATCCAGTGAGGTAATCAATGACCAAACTTTATAAGTTTTTAGGAATGATTTCCAGACTGAACTGGACACGAGTGAGAGTTAATTGGACGGAACTGAAATTTTCAGTCCTATATAAAGACTGACATAATACTAGTTACATAACATTTTTTAAATTATATTTTATAAGATTTTGGCTATATACATATTTAAAAAAAAAAGTTCAACATAGGCTTCATTTTGTTTTCAGTTATATTATCGTTTTTTTAAACAAGTAAGAACTGAGTCTTCATCAACATATATCAAAAACTTTTGCTTAGAATTTTATTTAACTAAATTTATTAAATTTTAGGAAAAAACTGTTAAGTATTAGCAGACGTAAGGATATTAAAACCAAATCATGTCTTTATTTTATATATATAAATTTTTAACATTGACAATCATATTTTTTTTTATCAAAGAAGAACACTTTAAAATCTCTACAATTTTTACTTTTTACAAAAAATGAAATAATTAACACTATAATAAACATTAAAGGTACACGCACTAGTTCTTTTTGTCAATGGATATAATTTCTTTTTACATGTATGAATGTAAAAATTTGTAGCCTTAAAAGCTTAATGAATTATTCACAGTTTTCATATTTTTTTCATAAAAACATAGACATCAATATTCTCACTTTGTATTATTTTGATATTTTTATCTAAAAAAAAAGTAATTGTATTCTAAAAAACTAATAATTTGTTGAACAAGAATTAGTAATAATGATGAAACAACGTGGTAAAAATCTATCAAAATAAGATGATTACAATATAATTTATCATTTATTTTAAATAACCACAATCTCAACCTACGGTTTAATTTTCTTATTTAACTAATATAACTTGATGCAATTCTGTCAGAAGGCACTTCATACACAATTTTTTAGCTTTTGGAATGACATAGCAAATTATTTAATATAATAAATTGCATTAATATCATCCATGATTGAGGAAATTCTGAATTTCTTGCTGTGTCGATATTTTGCAATATATATTAATACAAAAAAAAAGAAAAAGATTTTCGATTCAAATGCAATTTTTTTTTGTATTTGATGATTCAAATATTTTTTTGTATCTTATAATTTATTTTTTTCAATCCTTTTCTGCAGATAAATTTAATATTTACTACATAGAGTAGCTGATTTATTTACTTCTTACTTATGTTTACTCCTATCTAGCAAAAATAATAATTTTCGTATTATCCAGTTCTCCTTATTATATTCCATACTAAACTGTTGCCTTCGTCTCACAAAATAGGTTAACTGAAAGGATTTTAATATTCATTTGATTTTGGATGTAACCAGAGAATAAAGTTTGTAAATATACAAATCCTTAAAAATGACGTGAGACAAAAAAAGAACTTAGTATAGTTATCAATCATATTGCAATTAGAATCCACTGTGATAAATTTATTTTTCCTTTTTTTAGGCCTGTCGCCTTTTTCATTAGGGTAACCTTTGTCGGATCTATATTTTAATACTATGTCTGAACCGTTTCCTTCAATATGACCCGGATTATTATCGTCAAAATTTGTGTAGGGCCTACCAAAATCCCTACGCTGTCGATTAAAGATACTGCAAATTGTTATATAAAGATATGTAACATCACCAATTCTGATAGTTTTTTTGTGTAAATTTTAAGTACAATTTAAAGTACTTCCAAAAGTTGATGATAAACAATTTTGACAGTATATCTACAGAGTGAGAATCCAAAACTTGCAGTAGCATGAACAAATTACGAAAAACGTAATTTTTATGGAACAAGATGAGATAACTCAAAATTAATTTGTGATATGTTTTAATACTATTTATTTTTTGGATCATATCCGTCTTTAACGTACCATGCTGTTATGATAGCAGCTTGGAGAGAATCCAAATTAGGCTAAGAGGTGCGAAGGGTTTTCTTCTTCAAGACACAAAGTCCAGGGGATGGAGGTCAGGCCTAGAAAAAGGCCACATGGAGGCAGGTAAGAAGTCAGCCATATTATTGCTACATAAGTTTTGGTTCTTCTTGGACGTATGAGGTTGTAATGGCCTCCTTGATGTTGTAGGCATTCTGGATTGATATGCCAATGGTCTCTACAGCCTTCTCGGTACTTACACCGGAGCGGAGGAGATCCTACACGCGTTGCCTCTTTGTTGATGCTTGTGTTGTGAAATGAAACCTTGTAATTAAAAATAACGAGGATAAAATCGTATTATATTTTTTTCATAAGAGTAAACTTTATTAATAATGATGTAATTTCAACTTATCATCATAATTGGTTTTCAATTAATTTTCTGTTTAGAAATAATGAAAATGAAGGGGTAGGTCAATTATAATACGTATTTTTGAGAAAAAGGATACTTTTTTCAGAAAAAATGAAGACACTAAGGCACTTTCTTTGTTTCTTTATAGAACAGCCAGTCCAACACACTTCTCAGAAAAAAAAAATACATATTATAATTTAAATACAGATTCATTGTTCCTCATTTCCCCCTTCTTTCGTCTTAATGAACTTCATTCAAATCTTGTTAGTAATACATACAAACGTATAATAACAATAGTCTTGAAAAATTTTCTCTTCTTTGTTTCTTCTTTTTCACATTTTTTGACGAAAAATAAATATACATATATTTTAAGGTTTTTTCTCTTTCTTTCAAGTAAAATAATTAATGCATTAAGAAATCATTTCACATTAATTAATTAAAGGAGGAAAAAATTAAACAATACAAATAATCATAATTAGAAACTTCTCTTTATTCGGGAATATAATATTTATATAAAGATCAATGTTTATATTGTAGATATAATCATCAAGTGGTTCAATTTTATGATCAAGTTTCATATACTTTTGTATGTTAGTAGAATGAGTAACTGACTCTGATAGAAAATTAAATGGTTAATTGAGTTATTAAGTTTGAAACAGAGGTGGGGAAAGTCCTTGTACTGCAAGTCCTGGTTGTGTCTTAAGTCTTTGCTCATAAGTCCAAATCCTTAAATCTCTTCAGAAAAAAAAAATAATATAAATAGTTTGGATAACTGGGGTAATATGGAGTCGAGGGTAGTACGAAACCCCTTATATACCTCTTACTATTCATTCTACTGTGGGTGGTAGGTAAAATGGTGGACTTTTTGATAACGAACAAGTAGGTTAAACTTTGGCAAGAATGAAAATTAGTACAAGTTTGAGACTTATCACAAACATTTTTGTTGATATATCTTATACTTTTCAAAATGGCTACTACCATGACCTCCAACCTGTACTAACGGCGACGCAGCACTTCTGGATAAGTGCCTCAGACATACACGTCCACTGCTGCTCGACGGAAGTCTTGAGGTCATCCAAATTTTGTTGGTGAGACCCGCTTCTCAGCTACGCTCTAAACGGCATAGTTGAGGGAAGAACAGTCTGGGGAGGAAGGTGGCCAAACCAAGGATTAAAATTTAAACCAAGCCAAAAATTTCTGGCCTCTCATGACCCAGTTGGCCTTGGTTACTGTTAAAAGCAGTTACCGATGTCGTCGTACATAAAAATCCTTTAGCAAATTCTTCAGATACCTCCTTATAGTCCAATTAGTGACATAAAGGGTCTTGGGATTTTGCCTTATCGACTTGGCTGGACTTCTGGTGATTGTGGTATCCAAGTCCTCTATGATACCGATTATCCAACGTCTACCGTTGCCAGGGTACCTCCTCAGGATCTCATCTGAAACCACTATGCCTTTAATCTTGTATACCCAGACTCTGGGAGCACCTTACGACCTTCATGATCTCCTTGACACTCACTTGGGCGTGAAGAAAACCCTTTGCATTTTTAGCCATACTACATTCAATCTAATTGTACCACCCATGAAAAGAAGATATGCATCAAATAATTTTATTTTTTTTCTGCATATTTTTTTAATTCTTCTAATTGCACTCCATTACTGAATTAAATTTGTTTTGGAAACAAAGATAAAATAGTAAACATAGAATACAATGTAGGGATAATTATGTGATTAAAAGCATTAGTCTCTAAGATGTTAATTTTTTTAATAACATAATAAAACATATGAAATGGCTCTCTGGGGTAATATGAGACACATTGATTACGGTAATATTTGCCATAATTTTGAGGATGTTTCTGATATTTTAATGTGACTTCCCAATCTTCAATTTGTACTAGGTGCATCCTGAGCTGCCACAACTTTGAGTTTTGGCATATATTTGTGAAATTTTGCAAAGTAGACGATGTAGCCTATAAACTGTGGTACGCGAGCTCTCTCGAGTGGTATGTGGAGGAACGTCATGAATAGATTAACCACCCTCTATTATTGTATATAAATTTTGATACTTACAAATCAAAATAGTAAAAAGTTTAAGAGCCATTGGTCTAAACATCAACTGATCTAACTTTAAAAAACCTTAAAATTAGTCACTCATTTTGCATTCATTTTCTTTTAATCAATAATTTATTGTAATACTCTTTAATTTAGAAGGGCTTCTCAAACTTTAGGGAACACAATTGGGTATGTGAAGAAATCCTTGGAAGACATTTAAAATTTTTAAGAAGAATTTTCTTTATAAAAATAAGCAGAAATATCCTTTGTTAGGACGAGGAAGGAAACACAGACGTTCAAGTATTATCGTTGGGGGTGGAGGGGTAGAGAGTTATTCAAATTTTTGAGGTATTTTTAAAGATTAAACTGTGAATCTTCGTACTGTACTAATTTTTTTCGAAAACTTAATTTATACTTCGATTAAAGCTTAGTATTGTAAATCATTTACAAATCGATCAAGATTAAGTAAAGTTTTTTTTTAATAAATTCATCCCTTTTAAGACAAATTTGCTCAGTTTAATTTTTGCTCTTAAACCGTTTTCATTACATAATCATCTTTGTTACAAAATCAACCATTTACATTTGAAAAAATATACTTTTATAGTTGAGGCACTGAAAGTTTCGAACATTACTTATTGAAATTGTCAAATATATATACCCAACCAATTAACTGTACTGTTGCAGATTCCCAATGTTGCGTTGAAAAGTATACATTTATGATTTAGTTTTATGATTTATAAAATCTAATCGGCCTATGAAGATATTGAAAGTACTAATAATTGACTCTTTGCTCATGTTCTGCCTCTGATAGTTAACAGCTTGCTTCATAGTGTTTATATTCTGATGGCATCGTCTACAGGCCTTCAACTTTATATGCATTTAAAAACCATAGCCTAGAAGATTGAGGTCTGGGGCATCAACGTTCGGAACCAAAAAGGTATATTTTCTCTAGCCACTTCTGGGTTGTCTTAGAAATGTAAGGAGAGCCCTTTCCTTATACAGAACGTAAGTTCTGTTAGGGATAATCTTATTTACCCAAGAAAGGAACATTAACCTCAACTTTTCTTGATGATGACTTAAGGTTGGCAACGTTGGAGATGGGTGACTTAAATGGCTAGAGTCAAAAGTGGGCCTCTAAGACCTCACAAAGGACTTACAACCTTTTCTTCCGTATCAACCTAGCGAATCCAAAGGGGGGCACGCCCAACTTTTATGCGTAAATCCGGATACTCACGAATGGATTCACCTTCATGGCACGTTTGAGCCTAGCAATCTCGATTTTCTTCTTTCAGCAGATCCAGGGTTTCGATTAAGGTTATCCCATCCTCAAGTTTTTTGATCCAATAAAACCGGACTTATGGGTCACCTTCAGTTGCTTGGCTATTGTAGATATTCACAATCCTTGGCCCAGTAATAACGCAATCGTCTCTCTTGTTACCATTGTTTATATTTTCGAGAACCTTTTTTTCAAACATGTACATAAATGCATACGACTGAATATTATTTATACTACAACTTAATTGGAGCTTCAAAACACCTTTCAGCATCAATTTCATAGATGTATAGTATGAAATGTAACAGCAGGTATTGCTAAATCACAAATAAATGTCTATATAACGTATAAATGAGTATTTTTAATTGTTTAGCTTAAATATGTCTGTATGTAAGAAGATAACTCCGAATACATTTAATGCTTAAAATAGTTTTTCCTAACATAGTAAGGGTATATAAGATGGAAGGGGTCATGAATTATAATTGCACTAAAAAAGTTGTAATAAGTAATATTTTATGAGGCTTTAAAAATTTATAGATTGTAGTACCATGATATAGTTTTTTAATCATTTCAGAATTGGATCGTGAAATGCTTAGTAATATCAAAAAAACAAAACAAAAAAACTACCTATAATTGTTCTTAAATTGGATGAGTGAATTTAAGGGAAGGTATTTTTTATTTTTTTAAATATTAAAGTATCTATAAATTTGAAACAATAATATTGCAAAACTATTTTGTACAAGGAACTATTAAAAAAATACACCCTTTTTTTGCTCTCCACTTGAATAGTTAATGAAGGTACACCTAAATATATTTTTTAATTGAGATAGGTAAAATTAAACCTTTGTTCATACTTTCCATCAATTATAAAAATACAACATGATTATAAATTAATAACAAATTTACAAAGATTTTCTTACGTAACCCTGCTCCGCAAAGAGATTCTTTTGTAGTTAATAAGCTATTTATTGCATAGTTCCAAAAAATTAAGTAAATTACATAAATTTTCCATTTCTTGTTACAATCTTCTTTTATGATGATAATATTTTTTTCCACTTTTTTATTAGCCAATTGAATATTTATCTATAAAAAGATCACGATCAGCTGAAATAATCTGGAAAATACCAAAATCTTGCTTTCAACAAAACTTTCTTCTTGTTCAATGTGTATTTAGGACTCAGTTAAATAAATATAGGAAAATTAGTAATTAGATAACTCAGTTTCTTATTACGTTTTGTAAATTTAATTTAGGCTATAAATTTACTGATTTCTCTTTGATTTTGCTAAAAAGGTTTATTGTATAACCTATCTTCGCATCATACTTAATAACGATGATGACTATATTTTTTGAGCATGGCTTAAATTAACAATCTTAGATATTTATTAGTTGAGATAGGAACAAAGTAAGACATTTGGAATAAAATCGAAAGAAAAAAAAACTGGACTTGGGTTAGATGCTTCGGTTCAAGAGATAGTCAAAGGCATGGAGTACCCTTTCTTTCATCATTCACAGTTTTTGATAAAATATAGAATGGTTATCAATACCTTGTATCTGGGTATTGTGTAGGGGAAGACTCATAAAGATTCTTCTATAAGGTATCAAGGAAAAATATTTTATTTGAATGTGAAGATATAGAAAATGTCTGGGATCTCTTAAGGTCTGTTTTTATCTTAATATTAAACTAATTACTAAATATTTGGTATATTTTTATATTGAACCTAGTATTAAAAAAAATTCACTTAAATACTACAAAAGCTCAGAGAGTTTTCTATAAGCCAATATAACGTCATTGCAGGTTAATTCTATCCAAATTATTTATCGATCTTTAAAATGATTTTTATAGAAATATAATTTCCTTCTTCTTTGTATGTTTTTTTTTATTTAAGCTTTAGGTTTGATTTTAATTTCACATGCATTAGCGATTAGTGGGGAAAACACATAGGAAAGTTCAATGCCTTGTGGAGGCTATGAGGGTGGCTGTAGAAAAAATCTTTATAATTGCAATTAAATGTAACATATTCAATTTTCATTTACCAAAATGTACATCTTCTGCCTCAAACATTTCCTCAATTCTGCCCCCAAAATGCACTTCAGATCCTCACAACATGGTCGTCAAGCATGGGAGCACATTGTTTCTTAAGAATAGCTTTAAGGGCGTTGACAGACCAGGGGGGCAAAGGCTTTACATAGCTCCAGATTATATGATCTAGGGGAGCACAATGAAAGGATGATGGGCCTAAAAGTTGGATGGTAAATTAATGACCTGTTTTCCCGTCTCCAGTCGGCTGATTTTGGCCTATTCAGTAAGTAGCTGATGTTTCCTTTTGATAAATGAGGTCATGCCGAGGTCCTCCACCGTTCTGCACTTTTGCATCTGAGACACTCAGCTACCCTGAAGGTTTTCCCATTAATCTTCTTGGATTGTTCCTCAATGGTGTCCCCCAATTGCTTCAAGACCCCCTCAGTCCTCACTTTGTTCTGCCTTTCACTATGTGACTTCCTCTTCAGTCTTTTCCCATCCTTGATCTTTTTCTTCACCTAATAAACAAGTGTCTTTGCATGGGACAATCTCACACATGGAGGTCACTGGTATTCCTGCGTGGAGCAAGTCAGTCAGAAACTCGTTGCCTTTTTGCTTCAATTTCAAAGACATGTTGTTGTCTGATTTGATCCAAAAAAATATCATTTGAAAGCTGAAATTAAGAACTTGAAAACCTTTGTTCCACGATATCTCTAAAATTGGCTTTCAAGATCTTTCTGAAGTTTGCTGACAAATATTGTATATGATTCATGATAAAATAATAATTTGGTCATACGAAGTTCCCCATCGCTCTGCCAACTGTGGTATCCGAGACTCTCAACTCACTTATAAGTTATCTTATTTTATTGTCCTCGATTGATTAATTGAATTGCTCCAAAAATTCATTAGTCCACTTTTTGTTCTATCTTCCAATCCCAAAAAATTGATGGATATATTGGAATTTCCTTTTTTTTGTATATGTTTTTTGTTATGTTTTACTTGTGAGTTTACCTTCACATTATATGTGATTCATAATATAATAATAAGTTAAATAATAATTGTATTTGGAAAAAAAAAAAAAAAAAGATAGAGTTCTATATTCGTTGTTATGCTGTTTAGTTCTTAGAGGGAGAATAGAAAGTGCATTCTTGGGAGAAATATAAATCGAAAATTATTTTTGAATATATTTAATATTCCCTTTAGTTATTTTTGGAATTAATATGTCGTAAAATTCGTGAAACTATGTGTTAGGGAACATATTTGGTCTCTTATACCAAATGTATATATTGGTTGAACTAACTGAAGCAGGTTAATGGCCTAGTGCAGTCAAAAACTGGCTTTGATTGCTAAGAGTACAATTTATAATGCCAACAATGGCAAAAGAAGGATGGTCAAGATGTTAGAAAATACCACAAACCAAAGTGAGACATTGAAAAAGAATGTCTTCCATACCTTTCATCCAAATTTGATATAGCTCTGAGCTGCTATCATGACAGTATTGTATGCCAGAGATACGTCCTTCATGGTCACGAACTGCAAATATGTTTAGCAGCGTATTGAGGCTGTTATTGCTTGCATAGGAGGACATAGTGAATAAAGATATGGCTAAATATAGTATTTGAGTATGTCACAAATTGGTTAATAGTGGTACTTTCCTGATTTAAAAAAAATCAACATTTCTCGTAATTTATTTATACTACTGCAATTTTGAGGCCCCACTAAGTGAAAGTCACCCTGAGTCTCAAATGGTTAAAAATTGCTTAACCAATAAAGTTAAATGGAGAAAGAATCATATTTTTCAAAGGATGAGATTCATTGTACTGAGGAGATATGTTTATAATTATTGCTTGGTACCTAAAGTACGGGAGGTGATGTTTCTCACATGCTCGAAACAAAGTGTTCAGCCTTTATTATGCCCCTGAATCTCATTGGGAGTAATAACAGTGAGAGCTAGCTGCTATTTCTTCCCGGGAATGGGAAGAATGCCTGTAGGTCTTCTTGATCTCGTATACCGTGAATGATTGCTGTTGAAGATGATCATATTGAATAAAAGTATAATTTTGTATCTATATATAAATTTAAACTATATATTTGGGATTATTTGCTCTACACGTTGTTTAAAAAAGTGCTTAAAATAGTTTGGATTGGTTGAATATTATGTTCTTCCACAAAGTGGTTTAAGGAGTGAAAAATTTGTTTCCAAGTAAAAATGGATAATATTCAAACTTTTCTTTGTATCCAAATATACATATATTTTATTTGTAGAGATTTATTGCTTTGTAGTCGATAAGATACGGGTATTATACGTCTTCATAATGACAAAACTTATGAATGAAAGTTATAAAGAATAAAAAAAATCACAGACATCAAAATAAAAGCTACTGTTATTAAAAAGCTTTAAAAGATCTGTTTATATAGCTAAAGACCTTCAAAAATGAATATGTTGTAGCTAATAATTACAAACAATCATTTTAACTTTTTTAAACAGTCAATATTTTTGACATTGTTAATGGTTGAAATATTCCAAAAAAATAAAATATACATAGATATTGTGTAAAGACTTTATTGACAGTTCCAATAATTATAATCTATTATGTTATTTTTTTTCTTAAGAAATTATACATATATGTTTAAGTACCTATGTGTTGTACCTGTAATTAACGTCCGACACACCCAATGGTAAAAAAAAAAAAATAAGTCTGTGATTTCGTAAGGTCATTTCAAACTCTTTTTTCTTCCCCTTGATTGAATTGTGCTTAGGTTAAAAATATGTAAGTATGCTATATCACCCATGCATAGCTGTAAGTAGCTACATATCCCCTGAGACCTATTATTAAGGCGAAAGAGCGAAAGATAATCACTAACCGTTACATACAATTGTGTCCGAAAATCAAGAAAATGTTTGAGGTCGTATAAAAGAAGGAGGGACGTAGATAATAGGTGATTCATTTTTATCCTTATCTTATCGACGTCATTGTTCTTGAAGGATTTGAGCGCCAAAATATGAATGATAAGCGCTGGGATGGGATCATAAACAAAGATAGTATGAATATATATTAGTGATCTATTGAATGTTTCATAGGATTATAGCAACTTTTGAAATATTTGCACATGTGCAAATCTCTAAAAGTCGATATTAATACGCACTGGAGTTTCGCACTTCCTGGGAAATTGTCTTTCAAAAAGATCCTGTGAACACAATATTTTAATTTCTGGAAAATTTAGGGGTGTTTAGTAAAAACTCTTAAATTTAAGTGATTTATTTTACATCTTAAAGAGAAAAAATTATTTTTTGTAAGTCCTAAGCATTCCTGAAAGACTAAAAACTAATTTATTTCCCTCACATCCTTACTTTTTTGTGCCACGCAACCTTTCCTCTTAAAAGAAACAGAAAAAAACACCCAAAATCGTTTGTTAGGCATTTAAATAAGTAATAACAATCATACCAACTGCTATTCATCTCTTAAGTTCCCCTAAGACTATCATTGTCATATTATTTCTCCACATTTTTTAATATGACTTGCATCCATTTACGATATTATCTCATATTTATATCCTACATTGTATTTGATTGGATATTGTATTATTATATTTAGTAATTTTTTATTGAAAGCCTAGCTATACATTAGTATTTCTGTATGATAACCAAAATTTCTTCCTAGAAATAATAAGATGGCCAATATCTATATATTTATAAACATAAATATATACGACTAGGGACCAACAGAAAAATGTTTTCCTGTCCATTTAAAAACGTATCAAGTTAGACAAGGAAATCGACATCTGACAATAAAATTCATAAGGTATTTTTGTGTCCGCCTGAAGTTATAATGGGCAGGAGCGTTGTTAGTTTGTGAACAAAGCGTAGGACAGTGCTGCCGTCTTGCAGCAAAATAATACAACTCCCTGAATGATAATATTGTTTATTGTAAAACATAGGTGTATATTACTAACATTTTTTGAAATGGAACAAGCAAGAGACTGTCACACTACCTTGTGGATAAAATATCTTAGTTATTTGAAAACTTTTTTTTATAAAATACATTTTGAATATCTTAATTTTTTTTATAAATATTTTTTGAGTGTGGGGAATGAGGGTCCAGCATTGAAATTCAGGGATGATGTCATCGACAAATTAATACTTTTATGACTTAATTGAGCTACAAGTTTTGACACTAATGCATATTTAGCATAGTATCGTTTTAAATGCGTCAGAACCCAGGAGATCCCGAGAGAAAAGTCCTAGCGAACTCGATAGATCACTAGTATTAATTGATTTGTTAGCAAAAAAACAACAAAATGGCACAACTATTCACTGTTATTTGTGGCAGATATAATTCGTAAAATTCTATCCGTAAATTACTACACACCTAGTTTTAATTAATGCTGATATAAAACCAATATGTTCGTACCTTTACAGGTGTTTATGAGTATTAGATAGGCCTAACAACAATTCATTGCATGTAATTATTAATTAATAATCATTTTTGACACCAAAAGTTCTTTTTACATGAGAACTTGAACTAATATCCATATGCAAAATTTATAATAGGGGGTCATGAGTTTGAACTTTGTATTTATTACATTTACATACAATGGGTTTATATATTACATATATATTGAGGACAACAGGGACGTATTGAAATATGATGACTCTCTTTTCATTCATAAGCTATAGGGATGAATAAGTACGGGTGCAACAAAGTTTAATATGAACATAAGTTGATAACTAATTTATACAAAGGTTATTAGCCACAGTTTGTATCCATTTAAATTTATATAAGAAAATAGGAAAATGACTTTCAAGGTGCAAATCAACTCCTACCCTAATCCCACAAACTCCAAAAATAAAAGCCATAACTCTATATTGATAATTTCATAAGCTTGCCGTATTTTGGGTGTGAATATAACTATGATCAAAGTTAATATTTCGCATTTGAATCACTTATAAGGAGTTAATACGTTTATTATTTTGTCAATAAGTTGCACACCATTCATGTTACATTTTTGGTAGCTAAGTAGATTATTTCGACATGGAAACCGTCTGAAATGTGGTTTAATTTCCTTTTCATTTTAATCGTGATTAATATTATGCACTAACCACGAGATATAGTACAAGTATTTCTTATTAATGTCCAAGTAGTCAAGAAGAGGTACAATGCATCACCCAGTCAATTTTGTGATGTATTTTATTCATTTACTCTTGATAAAATAAAAGTAATCTCTAGAGGAGTTATTTTTAAAAAAGTTATAAACGATAGGTTTAGTGTTAGAAATTAAGATTGGATAATGATCAGATAGATTAATATCATTCAATTTTTTATTGTCAACAGTAGAATTGGAGGAGGAGATCACCAGGTCCAGAAAATTGCCCCGAGAGTCAGTTGCTTCATTGACTTTTTGTTCGAGGAAAATCTCTTGAAAGACTTCTTTATATGTACATCCTACTAGTTGAAGAAGAGCGGATCATCAAGATGCCCAATCAATATTGGGTAGATTGAAGTCCCCACAGATGATTGTGTCAGAGCGAGTGGATCTTAGATAAGTAGAAACTGATTGGTCTTCGTTATGCATGGTACTAGAAGAACGATTGATAAAAAGGGTCCTATGATTATCAGTTTGGATTTCAAATATTTGAAAGTTGACTTGAGAGATCTCTCTAATGAAAATGTGTATTGCTTGTAGGAGTAAAAATACAATGATAAATTAAAATTTGTAAGAAAAAAGATGGCCCCCCCCCCAATAAGAAACAATTTGTAATCACAGAACCTCTTTTTTTATATAGGGAGAGTAGTTGTCGTTTGAAGATTATAATATGCAAAGTTTTCAGCAATAAATTGCATGTACACGCATGACAGATGTGGTAACCCACAATTACGGAAACATGGACGATAACATACAATTTAATTAATAACCTACAAACTATTCTTATCATAGTAAATGCCAAAACGGATTTCGTACTTTTTGCTTATCAAAGGGTATTCATTCAAAAGTGTATTAAAGTCTTATCACTCCAACTCCATTATATGTACATAATAAATTTAATCAAATAAAATTTTTTCGAAATTATTAAATTATATTTTTAATTTAATTGTACACGAATATTATCTTTATTAAAAAGTTATGGATACCTCATTATTATGTATGTAGATAAGACTCTTTCACAAATAATTCTTGTAATACAATCATAAGACAACACCATTTGCTAGCTCATTATACTAAAAATAGTAATTTCCCCTGTTTTTTTATTTTATTTTGTCGTATATCCGCAGGGTGATTCACAAAAAAAAAAAAAACACAAAAAGTTAGGGGTTGTGAGGTTAGGATAGTAATATTTTCGTAATATAAGTGTTGATATTTGACTCTGACTCGGAATCAAATGATCTTTTTTTTTCTGGGTATTTTGTTGTCAGCTGCCGAGGTAATCAGTGTTCTGAACCTTGTTTGGGTAAATTAGAATCAGCTTTTGTTAAGGTGTGAAAAGTACTCTATAATAATGGAATACTCATTCTATGGTTGGAAAAATTTGGTTTACTAACAATCCATTAGAGACATTTTTTTCTGTTTCCTTTAGAAAAAAAGGTAGGGTGAAACGGTAAAGGTAACGACGTGACAAACTACTAATAACTGCATGTTGGAGCCACTATCCTCAGGTATCTAAACAAACCTTTAAAATGTAAACAACCTTCATTTACAGAGGCACTTTTGTAATGGTCTTTGATGTAAGGTCTAGCTCAAAAATTTGATGACTTATTTTTTATAATAAAAAAAATATTATCGTTTTCTTATAAAGATGAATTTTTTGCTGTTTGATTTTTGATGCGTTAACTCATCGATGTGCCATTTTTGTTTATGTTGGGTTAGAGCTGCAAGTATTGTTTACTTATGTCAGTGAATTATAGTACAGTTTAAAAACATTAATACCTTGGTACCACTATAGTACTGGTATACAGGTAACACGTGTACCGGGATTGCTCAGATCGAAATACAAATGTATTATTAGCTCATTTGTTTGTTGACTCATAATTAAAATTCAAAATTGAGTTGAAGCTTAATTTAAAAAAACAAAAAAGTATACACAAACATTCAAATAAAGTATTACCATTTGAATTTTATGGCATTTTATTCTAATTTTTTTATAGTTATAAGTTCCTATTTTACTTATAATGATCCAGAAAATGGAGTCCTATTATGCTTTTAATACAATTACCTGTATTTTTGATACAGTGTAATAATGGCTTTATCAATAACAAGGCTCATATTATAAAGGATACTTAAAATGTATAAATTATACCAGATTTAACTTATAATTAATGAATTTTATTCAAACGTTATTAGATACAATTGGTATGCTGTTTAATTTAATAACTTTACAGGAAAGTGGGTAAATGATTTGGGAGCAAAAACATCCGAAAATGCAACGCTTCAACTAGTCCTATATACCTGTAAACCTATTTTCTAGACAAGTTTTAGCAGCCAACATAACTCCGCATTGATATTTTACAGACTTGTCGCATTTTAGGTGTGGCTGAGGAGTAATTGAGCCACTTGCACATTTTCTCATTGAATCAACTATCAGGAGTTAAGACATAAGTGTACAACAAATTTATAGTAGGCATTTTTGTAAATAGTTTCTAGTATAAAATAATTTCAGCAGAACAACAATTGAAAAAAAAAAAAAAATATTTATTCTAAGACAATCATAGATATGCATTTGAGAGCGTTTTGAATTTTTTGAATTCTTCGTTTGAAATCAAAATGGGGGAAAAAAGTGATGATAAATTAATAATCAATTAAAATTATTTTGAAAAGAAGAGTAACGAATGTTGAGAATTACTCAATACATTTAGGAGTTAATTAATTATGTTACTTAAGAATTTTACTTTAGATTTTTCTTATTATCACTCTTAAGCTTGTTCCTTGATCTCAGAATGACGTAAATGTTAAAAATCCTAATGTATATAGATTTGATTGTATAGTCCATGTTATTCCACCAACTATGACGGCTTATTATGAAAATTATTAACATGTCAAAAAGAGTTTGAATGTATCTACAAGTGATGTGATGAAGACCACCTTACACAAGATCATTCAAGACCCAGACTTTTTAAGGATCGATATCACATCACAATTATCTACCATAAATTATAAAGCCTGAAAAGTATTCGTGGTGAACAACCCAAGATGATCACTCCTATTGAGCCAAGATATGTTCACGAGTCATTTTTTATGAGTCCAAGACCAGTCTTGTGTCTTAGAGCTATGATTCACCTCGATTTGTAAGTATGTTCCCTTCAAACCCGATTGGAGTTTGAATTTGCCTGTTAGGTGACTGTCTTATGAGAGTCTCGAGTCTGAGACTTGAAAAAGAGTCCGCCCTGTTTTGATTCAGTCATCATTATTATGTCAAAATTCACTCATATAAAAAAAAGACTTGAAATTAACAGGAATGAAATCTGAAGATTATACATAATTGAACTCAGTTGCAATATTTTAAGACTTGGATTTGTGAGCAATGACTTGAGGCTCGACTTGGAATGACAATATAAACGCTGTTTCCCACCTCTGGTGGTCACTCTTCTTGAGATTGTTTATAGTTGACATTTAAAGTGTTCAAATCTCAAATATTGTTCATGATAGGAGCATTGATTTGAGAGAGGGAGGGAGTTGTTTTCCTTTACAATTATCTGGTAAGCCCCTATTTTCCCACAACCCTTTTTAACACCTTATAAAAAGAGGGAGTTAGTAGAAAAATAGACAGATCCATGTGAGTAGAGCCCTCAATAGTACATACAGCTCCACAAGTCATCGTCCATGATCCTTAAAAAACACAGCAATCTAATGATATTATAATGGAGACAGTTGTTTGTTTGTTATTTACGAGAACAAAAACTCACTGACAAATAACATTGTTGTTTTTGCCATTTTTTCATTGGCTGTATGGGAGTTTTAGAACAGCTGGATCTGATGAGCTACAACCCATACATATGATTATACCTTAATTAGCCGGCTCCATTGCTCAGAGCCTCTAGTTTTATGTCTTCTACATACAAGCAAGAAGTTCAAACAATGAATACATATATGAAGAAGCAATTCGTTTCAAACTCATTAGTATGTATAACAAAAAGGTTTGAGTGTCAAGTTGATTTATAAATAGATACTGCTTGTATTTGCGAATATTGAATAAAACACAGTCGTAAGATGGATGCCCCTTTGTTTAGAGTCACAAACAAATGATTAAAAATATCAGATTGATGCTGTATAAATTAATGACTGTTCCTACCTACATATGGCTAAAAAGTTCTGGAAAACGTAGGACTATGTCACTAAGATTATTAAATACATTATTTGGCTTGTTTATTTTTAATTTTTGTTGTTCAAAAATGTGTCTTGAAATGAAATAAAAAGAGGAGAGGGAATACAAAGAGTGAGATTCTATGTCTACAGAGTGGTTCAGATAAATTGGGAAAATATTGAAAGGCTTATAACGAACGAACTAGACGGGGTAGAACTATAATTTTTTTATTATTTGAAAGCTACATTTAATGAAATTCAATTATTCATAATGAGATCCGCCTTTCTTTATAATCTCAGCCACAAGGCTCCAGAAGCTTGTGCAGGTACGAGCGGTCTCGTGAGGATTCTGCTTTGTCATTGAACTAGTTTTGCACTTTTAGTTAATATTCCCGGGATGGATGGATTGAATAGCCCAAGGAAGAAATTACAACTTCCAACAAGACAATTTACCGGCCCCTTAGGGCAACAAAAGTGAAGGATATCTGGGCGACAAAATGTCTTCACTTTTAGAGTCCGGAATTTTGGACTGCAAACAGCCCGGATCTGAACTCTTGCGATTTCTTTCTCTGGAGGATGGCCAAGCATGGGGCCTGTGCCAAGTATAATTCTTCTATGGAGGCCATGAAGAAGTCCATTACCCGAACAATGGCAATGCTGGATCAAAAACGATGTCACCTTTTATATGATTAAAGTAACGTTTGCCTGTTCGTCTACACCGTATAACTTCGAGCAGTCCCAGTTTCTACCACTAGTATATTATAGAATAAGCATATTTTCTCAATATATTATATAGACATAATTTACCAGAGAAGAATTGATAATTTCTCCTATCAGCTGACAAGATGTGTGGATTGACACTCTCTAGAAAAAATAACACAACACTATCAATCCAAAAATGGTCTCACAAAGGGAGAAAAGAATCAAGATTACTACTCTATTTCGCCGTGAACAAACACCATCAGAGATCCTAAACTTGACTAAGGCAAGCAGACGTACTATTTCTAACGTCAGGAAGTCAATTAATGAACATGTTCAACATGCTAAGGACTACGTTGATACCCTGTATCAGGGAGAAGTTTCCCTAAGGATTGTGGTACTTCAACAAGATGGTGCACAGGCACATGCAGCAAAGGTTACACAGTTGCCACCAATAGCAACAATCTGGAAGCTCTCAAGGCCTCCATTGATGAGTATTGGAACTCCATGAGACCAAATTACATTATTACTGCATGTCTGAGCTTCGAGGCCGTTATTAAAGTCGATTGAGGATACGTTGTAGATTATAAATAGCAATATATATGCCAATATTTGTTTAAAGTTTAATTAATGTAGTTCCCCTTGTTGAAATTACCAATGACTAGTTTTCAAACTACACAAACGGTATATGTAATCTATCTCTTTTTTTTGGGAGAGAGAAATACAAATTACTAATAAAAAAATTAATTTTTATTACTATTTCTTGGTCAAAAGATACATTCAGTCCTTTCATTCTGTATTCATACATATGTGTGCCCTTCAAAAGACTCGGAATGAATTGTAATAGTGATTATTTATCATCTTAATTATATAAAGTTATATATTTTTTTTTTTTTCAAGGGTTGATAAGGAACATTATTATAACCCCTTTTTATTCTATAAGATCGTATACATGGGTAGATATAATGTTCGAGGGTAGAAGAGCAAGGGAGGAAGAGTCATCAGGTAATCAGAAACATGACTTATCTTAAGATCCACTACTAGTCATAAATTTTGATCGTAATTGGAAGAAGTTGTGTTTTATTATGACGTAGGGAAAGACATTTCCTGTATGAATACAGTGTAGGTAACTATATTTTGTATGTAGATTGAATGGAAGAACTTCAAAATAGGCGGTGGAAAATTGTATTTATAAAAGGTTTTTTTCTTCTTCAAATATTAGGCATATGACGAGAAGATCCTTATGATTAAGGAGAAGTTGATTCTCACGGAACTAGGAGCAAATTAGTAGACTTGCTTCATACATAGATATATATAAAATAATATATAATTGAATGAACTATTATACTTACCTACTTATTTAACAACTATACTGGTGTTGTGTTTCGGTCTGAAAATCCGGTCTAAGACCGTAATGTTTGTTGTCGGATCGAACTAATTTGCTCCTTTAAAGAAGATAGTATGGAACGATAACATATAAAAAGTAGCTCTTTACCAATTGTATACTCTATGCGCTGTATTTAAGTTTACAGCTCGAATTTTAATAAAACTTTTTTTCAAAAGTGAGGTGTGTTATATTTTAATAATAATTTGCAATTGCTTTTAAATATAAATTTTGGTTGTATCTTCAAATACGACAAAATGGAGGCCAAAATAATTATAGGGCTGGAAATGCTTCCGTGCCAGAAGACCCAAACCGAGATTGCAATGATCTCAGGATCAGCCGGGTGGCCGTCTATGTCAGTAAGAATCGATTTGAAACCCAAGGGTCAGTCGTAGATAGACTGGGTAAGTTTGGAAACGAACAATAATAACAAAGGCAATGATTATGCCTGTCGAAAACCCCCTTGCTAGAAATCCAGTGAGGAAGATTCGCGGTATGTCCTATAGGATGAATTTGAGCAAGGGCACCCTACGAAGATCAGTAAAGATGACTTGTGATCAAAATTAAGAGCAAGGAGGAAAAACATATCATTACAAGGGACACAAAGGAGAAGAGGTTGTCTAGAACAAGAACATGTGGACTCCCAGCTCCCCCGTTATTAATCCTTTGGATTATCCCATGTAGGCAAAGGTTGTGGGAGCTGCTTGCAACAAGGCTCACGGGTCTCTGATATCTTTGGAGTCCACCATCAAGCTTAAACTTAAACGGAACTCAGATTGAGTTTCAACATTAATATCTACCTTTATATTATTCATGCTTTGTTTGTTAGTAAGAGGAACCATGTTTTCAGTAAGATGAAAAGGTTATAAAATTAGTAATAAGAACGTAATATTAGATCTTAATACAATATCAATAATCATGGATGCTATTTTTACCCTTAAAATACGAACTATAGGATTTTTCTTGGTATTTCTATCTCTTTTCTTCAAAAGTAGATAGTGAATAGGTCCCAAATCTGTTAATAGTTTGCTTAATACTTTATTAAGTTTTGAATAAATAGTTTAACTATATTTTTAACTGAATAATTGGAATATTTAAAGCTATTTTTTGAATTTAGTAGTCCAGTATAATAATAGTAGTAATTAAGAATTGAAAAAAAAGACTTATTAATTCGGGTTGTGATGGGGATACCATTAAAATGAATTTAAAGAAATGTCTTTTATTGTATTTTTCAACCATTCGTTAAGGAAACAGAACGAAAAAGACCTGACATTATTTTTTATCATCCGATGACGTTTCTCTCTTCTACTATTTGACGACTCTTATTTTAGTTGTAGGGATATATTTACTGCTTAGAAGGACAGTATTTGAGTTAAGTAGATCAATAACATAAACACTAACAATATTAGAGTTGAGGAGCTGGACTCCAATCGCATTTAAGGCTAATTAAATTTAGACTTCAGACTCGACTCAAAGTTTAAGTACTCGGGGATCCTTTTGTATTTCAGATAAATGACTCAGGATTTAACTCGGGAGTATAGAATGAACGATCGTACTAACTACTTCCACGAGGCATATTCTCTTTGTAATATCCTGAACAGAGCGTCCAAATATTTTATACATTCATTATATGTCCAATTTATTGTTGGTTAATCCGATTTTTATTCGATTTAAAATATATGTGAAATTAAAAATAAGGAACCATCAAATATTTAATTAAAAAACAAGATCCAAAAATCCCAATTACATATATTTTAAATATATTTAAAACTCTAAAACCAGCAGTGATCTGGTGAATGACCATGTGTCCTCTTTTTGAAAATGAAAATATGATCATTCAATCCAACAGCTTTCTAAATAGCAAATTCGATTCCCGATCGCTCCGTGAGAAAGGAGAATACATTTTTTATGTTTGAAAAACATTTCTTAGTTCAAATGGAATAATTGTAATATAATTATGTTGAAATATACTCTAATCAGTGAAACTCCATCTGTCAAATAAGAAATAAATATTTTTTTGCGAATATCCATTAACAAGCAAGTGCAGACAATTTGTCAGCTGAAAAAAGTGTAATAGTAATTTTTTATGTTAGAGGAATAAAACCCTGCTCATCAAACTTTTTTTGAATTAATATATACATATATATATAGGATAGAAAATTGCCATCCACTGACTTCATTTACTATAATATTCATAGAAAATATGCATATTGATGCATGTATCCTTGATATTTCGTTAAGGAAGGAATTTCGTATACGAAAAGGTGAAAGTTGAGGAAATCTACATAACTAAAAATAATTAAAATTTTTGGCTTATTTTTTACATATACATATATTTTTTTTAGAAACTTCCTCTCAAAACCAAGATAAAGAAAAAAATATATATTATCAAATATCTTACGGATATCGATGATCATGCCAAGGGGTAGTCGTTATGCTTGAGTACGATGCATTTCTACCATTAATTAATATGTAAAAAATAGTTTGTACACGAATGAGGACTTGAATTATTTACATATCTTGAAATACGAAGTGAATTCTTAGTAAAAAATAATCGTTGACATAAGAGTTGGTATTATATATAAGGTAGGTAAGTCTAGTAAAGTTAATTTTACGACTGTAACGATTTTTTAGTCATTTCTTATAGGATAAATAGCTTAGAGCTATGAGTTTTTTGACTAACGTGTTCGGTCCAAGAACGAATTAAATCCGTATGACAGGGAATCGCTGTTCAATGTACATATCTACAGCTTCCCTTTTAACAGAATATCGTATTACTAAAAGGAAGCAAGAAAGAATATGATCTTAAATGTAATTAAACTTTTTTTTAAGTAATTCATTTGAACCATAGTCTATTTATATTTGCAGAGATGGAAATCATTGTAGTGTACACTCTACACGCATGTCAACATTCGTGTGTATGAGACGTGATATATATCCTTTTTTTTAGATTTGAAATTAATATTTAAAAAAATATATTTAAACTTATTTGTACGCAAAAATTATTCAATCAATGAAAGTTTCAACTAAAAAATATATAATAAGTAGAATTTACCATGATGATTTCTCGCATGATTAGAACTAAATTGATACTTTTTACACATTGCACAGCAATATCCTGAATATTCCGGTACACAAATATATATAAAACAGTTTGAGAAGACTATAAAATAATTAATGGTCGATACACATAAAAACAATCTTACTCTAAAATCAAGAAAAGGAGAAAATCACAATTTATTTTAAATATGATACATACAAAAATATATTTTATAGACCTATTTGAGTAAGTGATTGGTTTTGTATACAAAGTTATGGGATGAGTTAAGATACTAAATAGTTTTATTTATAGCTTAAAACCATTATTTACCTTAAGAGACTTATATTGGCTCTGATATGGTCTTTTAAATAAAGTATATCAATTTCTAATTCTTTACTTGTGACAATGCATTTTGGATACTTAAAGTTCAATTTGTGGTACACCCAAACGTTCATCATAAAAATAATTTGTTGATGGAGATTAATAATAATTCTTTAACGAATTGAAATTTAATCCACGCTCAATTTAAAAAAAAAATCATTAAAGCTATCCTTTGTGGGATTAAAATTATAGTAAATTTTGTTACTAAAAGAGTTTACATGGAAATTAAAAACCTTATAAATACAAAATCAATCAAACGCAGAATCTACCAGACATTTCTGTATTATCATATCTTTTGTAATGAAAGTTTGGCTAGATTGAATAAAAACATTTAACAAAAAATATTTTTTATAAATAAATTTGCTATTGAATACCACAGATATATGGACTATAATTATTTCTACCAACTAAGTTATATTTTTGCTTCGATATGTTCGTGTGTTATCCGTATTACAGAAAAGTTACATATCGATCTTTATGAAACTTTTTAGGATTTTAGGATTATGCTATCAGGAAAATACCATTAAATTGATAGAGGACAAAGTAACGTAAGACAAATTGAGATATCAGGGGTGTCTGCAGCATCATATATGGGGGTAACAGGCCTTGGGTTTTGGATTTTTTTTTGAAAAATACAAAAATTAAAATTTTTGGGAAAAATAATTTTTTTTGGGAAAATAATTTCAAATATTAAATTTTGAAGAACAATTTCAAAAATCCATAGCTATTCTCAAACATTAATTTTTTTGCAAAAAAATTTCAATTATTGTTATTATTTTTTTAAATTTAAAAATCCAAACCTATGAACCTAAAAAATCAATTTTTTAGAAAAAAAAGTTAAAAAATCTATAGCTGTTAACAAAAAGTTAAATATTTAAAAAAAAACTTTCAAAAGTTAAATTTATATTATTATATTAGGGTTTTAAAAATTTTAAATTTTACAACTACTCACAAAATAATGAATTTTTTTGGAAAACATCCAAACAATTTCTAAAATCCGTGGCTATTCCCAAAAAATTTCAAAAATCCACAGCAATTCACAAAAAATTAAAAAACTATAGACAAAAATTTCAAAAATCTACAAATATTCACAACACATTAAATTTTTTGAAAAAAATTTCAAAAATTCATAGTTGTTTACAAAAAATTAATTTTTTTAGGAAAAAAATTCAAAAATCCACAGTTATTCAGAAAAAATTTAATTTTTTGAAAATAATTAAGATTTGTGTAAAATAAATCTAAAAATCCAAAGCTAGTCATAAGAAAAATTAAACTGCAAATATGAAATTTTTGAGTAATAGGCCTAACTCCCTGCTGACGCCCCCGGATATTTAACTCTAATTTGTGTTATTTGTTGTTAACTCTAGACTGCTCATTATAGTTCGTTTTGGAATGTTGATCAAGAACTGATTTTTTAATAAATAACAATACTTGAACTTTTTTTTCGTGATATATTCCTTCTCTGATTGCAAATTTGAAATAACAAAGAAAGAAGATGCATACTGAAAAAAGCTCGAGTTCAAAAATTTGGTTCTATTTCATAAACAATTGGAAATCGCTTATTTTGTAAAATACTAAATTACTGCCAATCTTGTGAGTCCTACAATTATAATATACTAATTTATATACATCAGCTATAATGATCCAATATCAAATACACATTATGAATTGTTTGTGATGTGGTGTAGAGTTTCAAATTCATCTTTGAAGACATTTATCCTTACTTTAAAAATATGTTATGCATAGTCAAGGGCGTCTGCAAAATGATTATTATTATTTTTTTTTCAAATATCAAATGTTATATTTTCTTGTAAAAATCTAAAATTCTTTAATATGGGGAGGGCCCCTTCACTCCACGGCCTACAAACGCCCCTGATAGTTGCAGAAAAAATGGATCAAAGCATTTGAAATATTTGTTCAATTCCTTGACATCAATCTATTACTCTAAAAATCATTATATTACCTTTAAGAAATCAAAAAATACAAAATATCTTAAATGTAAAAAGTCTTTTATGGTCCTCACTCAATGAATCAACATATATTTTATTTACATTTATGGAGTCTAAAAAAATGGATACACTCCATGTCCTAGCCCAGTCGTCTTTAACCTTTTTACACTACGTACTATCTGAGGACATATCATTCAAGTACTACAAATATATATTTGATGACCATTTATATGAAATACATTATTATTTCTTTGACAAATTAAAAAAATATATTTCAAATTCGTATACTCTCTCCTCCTTACTCAAGCCTTCGCATACCATTCAAGGGAGTTCGCGTTCTACGTTTTGAGAACCACTGTCATAGTCCTTGTGTTGATGATAAGATGAGCTTTGCATTTTGAATAAATATATCCTTTTAACTACAATTTTTTTTTAAAAGAAATGAAAAAAAAAACTTTAAAATCTTTCATTTAATTGAATCCTTGGAGTCTTTCAAATTGAATTAACTAACCTTAAAACAATGGTTTAAAAAAACGGTTTTTGAAAAGGATTTTACTTGTGGTTTTCTCACTATTTCGTACCTACCTATAAAGATATGTTTCTACATATGTAACTTCCATTCTTTTGTTAATACACAATATGAACGTAACATCTTGATAACCAATCAGTTGCCTAATGTCACTTTCTGTACAATCTTTAAGGTCGTTTGTATATTTTTTACGAGACTATTCATAATAACAAAGATATGTAGAGTTTATCTATGATATTTTTATTATACTTTTTTTAATATTATTAATTTTAAGAGTATCTCATACATACATATATATATATATTAGGGGGAATCTAATGCCCCAACTTTGTCAAAACAGCTTAACGGTTTTTTTGGTACTTTGTATTGTCCCAAGGAACACATTTGTTCAATTTCATTGAAATATACAGAGTGTGGACTTAAAGCTTGGAGTGGTGCATGGGCTTCCAGAGGGGTAAGTAATTTTTGCCCTTTATCTTATTTTTCCGTTATTCCGGCAAATTATACAGCAGAGGAAAAAATTTAATTTTTGAACTTTTTTTTTTTAAAGATAATTTTTTTTAATAGCTATGGATTTTAAATATGATTTTATCCTCGTTATTTTTAAGAAAGGCATTATTATGCAACCAAAGGACAGCTTAAACAGAAAATAAATGTTTATACGCCACGTCTCTAAGTGTCAAAATGTCGAAGTAACAACTAAAAAGGCAACTCCTATGCCACTGTAAGTGTCGAAAAGTCTAAAAATACTGTTGACTTCTCTATCCGGAGTACTACAACATCAAGAAGTTCATTACATTTGCATAGAGCCAAAAAGATCCAAAACTTCTGTAGCAACAGTATGGTTGACTTCTGGGATGTCTCCATGTGGTCCCCTCCAGCCTTGACCTCCATCCCATGAACTTTGCAGTTTAAGACGTGTTGAAGCTATTATTGCTTGTGAAGGAAAACAAAAATAAAAAAAAAAAATGCCTGAATATAGTATTTAAATATATCACAAATTTGGTTTAGAGTTGTCTTTTCTTGATTCTATAAAAAATCACGTGTTTCATGATGTAGTCATGCTTATAAAAAAACGAGAAAAGGTGACAAAAATATAACAAAATAAAAATTATAACAAATAATTTTTTGAAATCCTTCCCTAAAAAAGTCCATATAATAATATAATATAAAATACATTAAATAATGTATAGATTGTGCACAGCCATTGAAGTACACAATTGTGGACAATTACTGAAATTATTTGCCATTCTTTCGTAATAAATATTTATTCAATATAATGTAGTAATTTTATTATAAATGTAATATAATGTACTTAATTTAAAATCTCGTAGAAAAAAATTATTAGACACATTCAAAACCCCCAAAATGAGATTTTTATCTCATTTTCCTAAAATGATTGGTTTTGTCATCAAAGTAAACATAAACATATTCCTATGAAACTTTCTTGGGCACCATGCTCACCCTCATATAAACGTGTATGTATACAACAGTGAAAAAAACGGGGAGGGGGGATGCTTGGAGCTGATATCATCTTTCCTCCTCCTGATATGAGTTTGTGTTATTTTTAATTTTCTTAGTTTTTTTGAGTCACTAAAAATCTATCCTTGAGATGTTTCCGCGTGTTAAATTCTAAAAGATTTTCTCAATTGATAATGCTCTGTTCCTTTTATTTAATAAGTAGTATAGTAGCTGTATATTACATAATGGTATATAGTTTTTAAGGTCATATATACTCACATCGGCATACATACATATATATATGTGTTCCTTATGTAGATAAATCAAGCAAAATATAGTTATAAGTGTGATTTGAGATCCTCAAAACTTTAGTAAAAAATGGTCTCAATGTTCGAAATATTTTTAAAGCATTTTCGCATTATCAGGATGTCATGATTATGGCTTTGAAGATTGTATATGTATAATTACATTTGTATGTCTAATTGAATGATTTCAATTGCGTCGCAAAACTGTACTTATTGTTTCAATAGTCAAAATGATATAATTCCAATTGAATAGATTTTTATTTAAAAGGGTACATAAGGGCACCAAATGTATTCCTGTTAACTGATGTTATAATTTCATTTAGCACAATTAAAATCCCACATTTATTAGCAATTTAGATATGATGAAATTGTAAGCTCTTTATTTTTAATATTAAGTTTGGGGAAAAAATTAATTTCGTATTTCCCGACCTTTTTTTAACCAAAATATATTTTGTTCATTATTGGTCGTATCGGATCATACGATACAGTGTTGAAAAGGTGTGAGTGTATACTACAAACACTTTTTGAGCAGTATTGCTTGTAACTAGATCAGTCGTGAATTATTGTGCGTCCAGTATGGAGGTCTTAAAGGAAGAAATTCGCCATATTTTACATTTTTACTGTCTGAAAGGGAAAAACGCCCTAGAAAAGTCAAATAACCAATGAAATTTCTATAATTATATTATGAAATAATTAATTCGTAAACCCAAAAACAAGTTGAAACGAATTTTTCTCAAAATTGTGAATGCATTCCATTGGTAATTTTTGACGAATTATCGTCAATCTCCATAAACCAATTATCCTTTGGAGGTGTTGCAAGTTATACTTAGAGTACCGAAAAGTAGTCTTACAGTGAAATAATGAAACATGATGGATTTTATGGAAACCCCATATGTTCAAAGCAAATAAAGGTTATAAACTATAGAATATTGGTATCTCTAAGAAGTTTGAATAGAAAGGGAACCAATGACCCAAATTAGTGCATCAAACATGTATATCTATATGATGTAAAAACTTTAATTGGACATTTCTTTCTTTTTTTGATTTTTGTTCCAGATAGTTTTTGTGTTAATTCAACAGATGTTCCTTTAATGGCAGTCACCTAAATATACTAATTTTTATTTTCTACTTTTTCTTTGTTTGATGGATTTTAAATTTGATTTTTAATAAAATAGGGAAGAGAAACACAGAAGATTTAAAAGGATTTCTAGCGTGAGTTGGTATAATTGGGCTCCAACAGTCTAATATATCCATAAGAATAAAAACCCGCAATGTTCGAAATATTTTGTATACAAATTCATATAACTAAATTTTTAGTAAAAAACAATTTTGAAGTCATCCATTGTGTACTACATGCAGAATATGTCTTCTATGTTAGATAAAACTGGTATTACTTCAAAATCCCAGACCTTCCCCTCATACAAAATTTTCTATTATATGTACAATTTTTCTATAGTTTAACTTATCATTAAATACACATAAAGAAATAAAAAAGTTATTTATAAAAAAATCAAAATAAGATATAATTTTATCGAAAGATGCAATCAAACATTTTTTGTTATATAAACTTTAAAAAATTTTATTACAAATTATTTGGTACGAATAATTATAAAGATGTAAGATTAATCTAGATTTGTTAGAAGATAAACACGTTATAAAGATTTTCAATCGAATATATATATATTTTTTTCCAAGTCAGAAATGTATCGGTTCCAAAACTTTGATGTACGGAACAGTCCTAAGTCTTAAGAACTCATCGAAATCAAATCCAAAAACCATTGTATGGAACTATACGACACCTTGACCCAGTTAATATTAAAACTACTAGTAATTTAAAAGAAATCATGGCTCTATGACATCATGATATATTCCAGATGTGACATTATTATCAATCTATCTGGGCTATATTGCAAATTTAAAGATAAAATGCATAAAAGGATAATGTTTATAACTTAATTCATCATCAAATAGGTCAAAAAAGTTAAGAAAAGTTGAAAAATATTATAACTTTATTCAAGGACATAAAATAAAAATATACGCAACATTGAAAATAAATACTTTATTTTAATTTAATATATGACAAAACAACAACGTAAACGTAACTTTGGGCGTAAATGTACTCGTATATATTTTGATCAAGAAATCAAAATATAAAATTGACTATATTTAGAGTACAAACTTATTTACAATATGAAATAATCCCTCATATGTAGATATTGATACTCAGTCATTCCAAACCTTTACTTAAAATAAACTTCAACCAAAAATAAAACAAGAAATAAATGGGGAAAAGAATAACATAGAATCTCGATTGATATTTGGGTCACATGATTGAACTCATCAAGTCAAGAGCTGTCTGTCAGTCTTGTTGTGTCCAAAGATGTTGTCGCGTTATTGATGTCGGATCTTCATATCAGTATATAAATACCTATAGCTTTATTGATATGCCTTCAAGTCGTAGCAACATTGTTAAAACACTCACGTCTATAGGGCTCAAAATTAAAAATCGGTTGTAAAAGAAAAAAAAAAATTTTTTTTTTTTGATTTAGACGTTCATTATTTTACCTTCATCAATGGAATTCTTAGTAAGGGTTAACGTTTTTAAACGGTAGTGAAAAAATACATTTGCTTGATTGGTTGTTAATACTATTTATTACTGGTGGTCCTTGGAGTTTTAATGAACAATAGTCATTATTTTAACACCATTATAACTTTACAAAGACATTATTCCATTCAGTTTTATTTTTCGCACTCTTTCAAGGGTTTTCAGCCTTCTATTTTTTATATTGTAACTCTCAACCTTGCGTACTGCCGAAATTATTTTTTAAAGATGATTTTTTTTTTCTCAGTATAACTAACAAAAAATTATTTGAATTGAGCCAATCAACGTTCAGAGCACTAGTAATAAGGAGCAAGAGTTGTAGAAAAATTGACAACTGACAAAATAACCCAAAATGTTTCTATGCAGGTTTACTTCACTAACACAAAAATGTAGAATATATTTAGTTATCAGAGGCGTCCGTAGAGGTTGGGCTGGAGGGGCTATAAACCTCCATCCCTACAAATTAATTCTACTTGAATTTATTTTGGTGAAGGATGAAAAAATTTTATACGAAATTAGGGGTAAATTTTTTTTTAAAGATTTATTTTCTTAAAAAATTGGTCATTCAACCAAATTATGTAGCAGACCAAAATTTAATATTTGAAATTTAATTTGTAAATTTTTTTTTTTTTTTTTAAATAACTATGGATATTTGTAATTTGTTCCACAAATTTTAATTTTAGGTTTCTTTTTTTGAAAAAAATCCAAAAATGAAGCCCTCATCCCCCCTTCCCTTCCTATAATATATATATATAATCTTGCGAACCAGGATATGGATTCCTTAATCTTACTTGAAATGTTATGACTATTTTATAGTTTATACTATTTGATAAATTAATAAAGCACCAAGTTATTTTCCACTGATTCTCCATCTCTAAAATTACAAGAATACAATTTTGTGTCAGTCCCTTGTCGTATATAATTTGAATTGTAAATCCTAAGCATTTTTTGCTTGCAAATTTTTGTAGTTTTTGGCATCCTGAACAGTGTTTCTTATTTTTTAAAGCTGTTTTAATTATTTTTTCATATTTGAGAATGAAACATTGAAGATAAAGTGTAACCATAAAGGTATTTGCTCATTAATTACGGATAGTAACACCGAGGAGTTAGAAGTCTTAGTCCTTGTTGGACTCAGAGTAGAATTGAGAATCGAAAACGGAGTCATTCCTACCTAAAAATGTCCTTCCTTGATGCGAAGAGGGACTTGTATATATTTCCTCTTCCTTACTGTTAATTAAATAAATTATTATGACAACTAAGCTATTGTCCACTCAAACATTCTTCAAATTGACAGGGTTACCATGTTAAATTCCAATTATCATTTTTTCACAAAGAGGAAAGGTTTGTTTTTATTTAGAGGTGTAAATATTGCCCGAATTTCGGTGACCATAAAGTCTATCCGTAAGATATTGCTATAAAAAATATGCCCCTTTTGAGATACAACATATCTACTACCAGAGGGAACTATAAATTATCCCTTTACCGACATATACATGTGCGCGCGTCTAAAACTGAACACTCTGAAATTTTTTTAAATAGTTAAATAATTGCATAATTTTGAAAGTGGTCGACGAATTAATTTATTTAACATGAAAGATGAGAGTCTTACACACGTGTCTATTCAATATGACCACCCATGTTCTCCACTACCAACTCCAGCCTGGACCGGAACTTGCTGCATGACTTGGCGATGAAGCTCTGGTCGAGGTTGACTCAGGCATTCTTGAGGGCAGACTTCAGGTGGTCCTTGGATTTGTATTGGGCTCCTGACAGCATTCCCTTTAAACGTCCAAAAACTGCGAAGTCAAGCAGCGAACAATCAGGCGAGTGGTTGGCTTTTTTTTAAGCTTTTTGAGAATAATCTTCGACCTTGCAAGGCGTTTTTCCTTGTCTACAGGCTTGGGGGCTTGACAAGGGATACCCTTGTAGACCTTAAGGCCAAGATCTTTCTTAACTAGCCGGTCCAGGATCCTTCTACTCATGTTGAACTCGCTGGAGAGGCTGCTGACAGTGACCTTGCCTCTCTTGTCCTCGACATACTTTTTAACGGCAGCAACCATTTTATCCGACCGTCGAGGCCTTGACTTAGATCTTGTGGTCTCCTCAGGAGTCCCCTAGGCTATCACGTTGTAAACGGTGGTGTGGCTGCAGTTCAGAACCTTGGCAATTTCAGTGGGAGTTTTCGCCACGCTCAAAGTTCCAAAATTGCGACTCAACGTCTCTCCATATTATGGGCTGTTGTTTCACTGTTGCTATGTAGATTTTGCTAGAGTTTTGTAAATAACTAGTCAAGACCCTTGCCTCGAAGTATACACCGGTTTCAACTCAATAAAACCACGAATATGTCCATGGTGAAAAATTTAAGGGAGTGTTCAGTTTTAGACGCCCACACCTGTACTTGTTTGTAAAATTTGTACTCTCTACTATTCAGCTAATATTAATGTCCTAATAATATGTATTTTTGTTATAATTCTTAATTTTGAATTAATTGCACATTCAATTCGTTTTAATGTTTTCACATTTTTTGGACTTGTTCCTAGGGATACAAAGTAGACATTTTCTTTTCATTGATGAATACTTCAAGTTCTTCATTACTAAATTACTTAAAAGATAAAAAGTAGTTGGTGGGATTGACTGATTTGACTAACCCCTTATGATTTCCAACCTTTTTTTCCTTTTTTTTTCCATTTATTTTTGGAGGCATGGTTGCAAGTAAATTATAGAAGTAACAAATGTGCCTCACTGTGATACTTCCCTCTTTATTTTGTTGCCCACTGTCAATTTTCCTCCTTCTTTTCCTCGTATCAGTGTTCTGAACGTTGATTCGTTGAATTTGAATTAGCTTTTGTTCAGTTGTGAGCAACGATTATTGAATAATAATTACATAATTCTAAAGAATTCGATAACTACCAAATGACTTTATGTTTTATTCTGTTTCTATTCGTAAGCTAAGGTTCCTAAATACAATAAGGTAAAATTTTAATCTAATAAACACTTTGTACATGATGAAATATTATTTGCCAAAAAATATCGAATATATTTTACATGTCATCACATTCTACTTAGATCATGGAAGAGGATGTACGAGTACATCCTCCTCTTTCTTGAAACAAAGCTTAACGATATCTTCACTCAAATCCATCAAAATTAAAAATAAATTAACTCAATGAAACTATTTTTATTTTTTAAATTCTTTTATGGGTTTAAAATCGTATTTCTCTGTGAAGAACATAATTTCACTTTATGAACAATGGGGATTTTTTCTTTTGTTATATATTTTACTTACGACTCTATGGTGAGGTATCAACTTCAGGTGTTCATCTCCTGTGACTCTTATTCACAGGAGGGAGGGGTGTGAAAAAAGGACACCCACCTTGTAAATTTCCTTCATAGTAATTTCATTGATTTTTTTTAGTATTAAATGTACTGTAATAATAGAATTCTTTTCTTAGGTGTGTGAGCCACATTTTCTATTGTGTTAATTCCTTCTCAAAAAAGGACTGGAAAAAAAAAAAATACTCTGTACGATTATTTTGAAAATAGATTAGAAGGATTTGTAAGTTTCTTCAAATTTTATGTATGTGGAGGGAGAAATTTGGTTTCTACCTATTAAACTAAAAGTGTATTACAAATAATAACATACGGTTCCATATGTATCAAACTCATTAAAATCCGGACTTTCCGAGACATAACACTTGTATTCGAATTAATATTTACATTCCAACACAAGTGTTGTGTCGTTCCAGTCCCAGTCCAATCTCACATTTCAGTCCTTAACAAAAGGTAAAGTTGATCCCCCCTGACGTCATTGAGGATGTTGTCTCATTTTTTAATTATTCATTTATATAATGGGATAAATTATATAACGAAACATTATATTAGTTATTCATTTTTTTTTTGAAAAAATCTAAAAATTAAAATTTTTTCGAAAAAAATTTAAAATATCCATTTTTTGAAACAAAATTTTTATTATAAATTTTTTTGAACAAAATTTAAAAAGATCGTAGCTGTTAAAAATTATTTTTTTGCTCTGCTTCATAATTTTCCCAATTGACGTAAAAAAATTCTAGTGAAAAGCAAAAAATCCTTAATTTGGTGGCTTTAACCCCTCCAACCCATCCTCTGTGGACGCCTCTACAGTCTCGTAGCTTGTGGTCGTAACATAGCAATATTTTATATTAAATAATATTGTAATTCAGGGAGTTATATTGTTAGACTCGACTCAAGAATTATATTGAAGACTCAGACATGACTCAAACTCGATCATAAGTACTCGATATTTGACTAGGTCTTGTAAAAAATGACTTATGAATATCAATGGTGATTTGTTTAATTGATTTTTGTGAATTTACTCATTAATTTCTATAATTGTATTTGTTTTAGCTTACATGTTCAATGCAAAAATTTACATTTTTGAATGCTATTTTAGTAAAACAATTGCTTAAACTAACCATTTTATTTCTTTTACTTTTGAAAATATCTTTATTTCTTTAAAATATATTCCCCAAAATTCAAAAGGTTTGTAACCAAAAAAAAGTACTTCAAAAAACTCAATTCAATTCTGACTTAACGAAGGGTGGTTAAGAGTAGTTTACCTCTGTTTGTAGTATCTCTAATTAAATCGTATGATTTTGTTTCTTGTATGTATCGATGCGCACATTTCAAAACATACATTATGTAGTCTTAAATAAAGATAATTTGTTAAATTGACCAGATATGCGTAATTTGATTCAAATTGCATTTGAAGGTCTTTCTTTAGTTGCATATATTATATTGTTGTGATGATAGTTAGTCAAAGTCAAATTCCTAAGATGAACTAAAAACAAAAAAAAATACATATTTTATAAATGCTTTTATGAGTAGCCTCTTGCTAATGCAAAACCTAGACACGTGTTGTACATTTGGCTATGGCTAGTGCCTAATTAATTCTTAAATTTTGACAAAATACCTTTAACTTTTTTTTTAATATTTACCTTGAGTACAAAGTCGATGAAGTTTTGGAATAAGCAACATTTGTGGTTTTTATATTAATCTAAAAATATTATTTGCAACAAATTATATATTTTAGATTAAGATACAATGGATATAAAATAGTTTTACCATTTTTGAGAGAAATTACAAATTGGAATAATGAATGTTGTAATTAAATAATTTATTTTAAGACAATGGAATAGCAAACTGTAAATTACCTTATACAAGTTGCAATTTGTAGAGTTATTGCAACTTATACCCAACATTTGCATTATTTTAGTTGCAGATTTTAAATTTGTAACTTAAATAGATATTTAGTAATAAAAAAAAATATTAGGCATAAAAAAAACAATTAATGTGATTAGTACAGTTTTTGTACAATTTTGTAGTGTTCATAGTAAATGTTTTCAATGAAATTGCACAACTGTGTTTATTGTGGCATACATAGTACTCAAAAAAGAATTAAGTTTATTTGGGCAAAGTCGTGGCATCAGCTTCACCCTAATGTATATATGGAATTATTTCAGACCTATTAAATATTTTACATGCAATTATGCCCAAAAATTATGTTGTATTGTTACCTTTAACATGGATAATGATGCAATATTAATAATTATATACCTATAATCAATTACCACCTTTATAAATGTCAAATGTCATGGGTAAGAATTTATTATCGTCAAGATCTTTCGTTGGCATTATATAACTTTAGTTAAAGGATTGAATGAAATATTTATTACAGGAAAAATAGTGATTATTTTTAAAACTCAAGTATTTGTTACCCGTGTATGAAAAGTACTTACATATCTCATGAACCTACAGTTAAATGACTTATAAAAACCAACACATTTAAAATGTCAAATTGAGCTATAAAATCAGTGTTATAACTGACCATAATGTGTGAAACAGTAAGTTTTAATTTAAGATATATGATCACAGTCTAATATACTTTGGTATAATCTCGTATGTTGATCCAAAAATATAAAAAAAACTCTTTTGGTTTGACAATTGTCTTAGAAAAACCGGTCATTGATTTGGACGTAGACTCAAATAAACTTTTTTGCTCGTCATTTGCAGTTTACACTTTTTTTTCTTTTTGTACTACAGGAGCCTGTAGTACAAAATACTTTTTAATTTGTAGAATATATAAAATGTATCCTCAACATTTAAATATTTTATAAATATGCGGGAAAAAAGAAAAGAAAATTACAGAAAAATTGGATTAATAGAGCATTTTGACAAATAAGAAAAAGTAATTTTTGGGTATTTTTCTAGAGTGCTTAAAAAGTGTTTTTACATCCGAAATTAGGGCTAAAATAGAATTTGATTTTAATAATCCTCCCTAACAATACATATTTTGCTTTTAAATAAATTTTCTCCTCTCTATTTCAATAGGGAGTTTTCAATATACTGAAAAATAACTTCCTAGAAATAAAATACAAATTTTATCAAAAATAGATGTGAGTAAAGGATGAACACTTTTTAAAATTTTCATCAATGCACACTCATCGAAATGTAGTATTTTTTATTAAGGAACCTTTTTTTAAGTGTATTTTTTTTCTAAATGAAAAATAGTCAAGCAACATACCTTTGATATAATTTTTTACAGTTAATATATGTTTAAATGTTTGTACACGTAAAAAGTTAAGATAAACTAATATAATTTAAGTTTTAAGTCGTTTAGAAAACAGCCCAAAATGTTATTTCAAAGAATAAATCTTTGCCCTTAATTTTATTGAGTAATTAAAAAAAAAAAATTGGTTAAAATGGTCATAATAAGACTATTTGTGATGGAGTGCCAAGATAAATATTCACGTAAATATATGGCACAGGATTAATTCTTACAGTAATATAATACTCTACAATCCTTGATCAAGTATTTTAACATGTTTGTAAAATGCAGGTTCTAATGAATAAATATTTCATGTAGTAAGTAAGAAATGTTTGTTCCCCTATCCGTGGTAGCATGACTTATTGCTTGAATGATGATAGTATGCAGTGCCTAGATAATTTGATTGTAATCACTGCAACAAAACTCATTCTTTTTCTTCTTTTCCAAACAAATACATTTGCACAATATACAATAAATTCAACATAATTTAATTATAGTTATTTGGGCTAATAAGTATATACGTTATAAAATAATAGTATGTCAGTTTCACAATGCTTCTAGTATTTTTTTTGCGTTGCTAATCATTCAAATTATTGTGTTGTTGTTGTTTTTTTTTGTAAATATCTAACAAAAAGTCATAGTGAGGTAATTTTTGCATCATTTGACTTTCATGTTAGAATAGATTTCAATAAAGAAATGATTCAACAATAGAATTAATAGTAATTAGCAGAGGTGCGGACTTGGAGTCGAGACTTGCGACTTGACATGATCTCATGACTAGGTTTGGACTTGAAATGTAAGACTGGCGATTATAGGAGTGATATTGTACGAGAGGATCAAGCTGGAGCGCCGGAACTATAAGGGACTAGCGGCCATAATACATTTTTATAGTAATACAATAAAAAATTTTGATATTACATATAAAATTTTACATTAAATTTTTTTTTTCAATTTGCCTTCTATATATTTTTCAAATTTAACTATAATACTTTTTTCTTTTTAATAACTTTTTTTTTTGTAAAACGTTGTATTTATAAAATTAAAAAAAAACATTTTTTCATTTTGATGTAAAAAAAAACAAAAACAGTTTCTTACTCATTCAAAATTGATATCCTATTTACTAATAAAATAAATAATGTGATTTTTTTTCGAGATGACTTAAAAGAAGAGACTGCTCAGGGGATGTTTAGAAGGAGTAGGCCCAATTTTTATAAGGTAGTACAACCTAATTGCTAAGATTGCCTCAATTGTCTCAATACGAGGCCTAAATTCCTTACATGCCTTGACTACATATGTAGTCAGACTCGAGATAAAGCCTCTGGAGACTGGCACTCCTGTGAGGAATAGATAACGCCCTTTCCTCCAGACGCACCTATATAGAGTCGTCCAAGGTTTTGTGTCTGGAAAGGAGGTTCCAAAAGTCCAAAAAGTTGTTGCCTCTTGGATATCAATATTGTTATTCTTAAAAATTTGTATGTTATTGGTTCATGGCAAAAACTCAATCATTCAATAAAAATATCATTTTTGTTTACGGGAAGGACACATGGTATTAGACAGGATATATATTTAATCATAATGATGAAAAGAAGGGTAGAAATGAATCATTTGACTCGAAATTATAGGTTACTTATTCTTCCTGTTGCTTCAGCAGATGTAATTATTAAATGACGTAACATCTGCAACAGAATAAATATATAGATACATACAAGAATATAAATCATTAATGCTTAGGGGTCATAGGGGTGACATTCAAGAGCTGAAAAGTAATTTTTAATATGTATTAGCACTACTTAATCAATCCATATCTTGGATACCACAATTTCTTCCTCTTTGCAAAATGATATCTATCATCTTTTATGACTTTGAAATATATTTTCTTGTTCAATTTTTTTTTCTTCTATATTTGGAATCTGTTGTATTAGTGCCCATTAAGAAATTTAATTACATATCTTACTATTAATGGAAATGTTTGCTCCTTTGACGCTTATCAAGATGAGAGACTGTCAACATTTTCTTTATTTAAGGAATGAAATATGTACATAGAAATATGTTTATATATTTAAAAATAATGTACGTTTTTATAAAATTAAATTTCCAGTATCAAATAAGGTCAATAACACGTTGTTGAATGGAATTATCAAAAAAAAAAATTAAAAAAAATGTTGATCTGATATCATAACGGATTTTTTGGATTCAGTAATACCTCAGATTTGTGAAGGTTTTTGATAATATGATAGATTAAGTAATGTCTTTGATTGTTAATAGGCCTTCTGCCCCGTTTTCCTAGGATTTTGGGGGGCTTATACAATCAAAAAAAATCTCGCTTTTGATTATTTCATACTGCAAATTTACTTTATGTATTCAATTCCATGAAAAGTGAAATATTTAATGCAGAAAGTAAGAAACCTTAATTGGTAGTAAGTTTACTTGGCTAAAGTTATGGAATTCTAAATACATCGGAGACTATCGACGTCATTTTGTTTTTCTTTTTTTTTCACTTGAGTCATAGATCCTTTTTTCTTATATGTATCTACTATATACAATCACAGTTCTTAGTAATTAATTTATATTTCGACAAATTTTTTTGCTGATAATTTTTCTGAAATAAACATATTAAACGATATAAGTGGTAAGTAATGAGTCCTTTATAGACAAAATTCCTCTCAAATATATATTGTTAAGATTAATTTTTGTAATTAAAAAATGTGAAAAAGATCAATCTTTTCTAAAATTTATAGTTTTGCATTTAAAAAATGTTGAACATAATATATTAGGACCGTATATTATTCTAATATAGTATTATTTATATATATATATATATAAATAACTCATTTGGGAAAGGGGAAAATGCCATCTTTATTCCAGGTATCTGGAGGTCCCTATTATAGTCATAAAGATATAGGTATTGCGTTCAGCTTAGGTCTAGAGCCCCATTTTTGAAGGTCTTGATATGAATTTGGTTGTAATCTGTCTAATATTGATATGGTTGGCATATCCAAGATCATGAAGTAACTAGATTAATAGTTTTTTTAGTATTTATTGGTCTTGTCTCTTTGTATCTCATGGGTGGTCTGGAATGTGAATCAATTCACCTCTGAGCACATTAAAGCAGGAACCATTAAACTTACAAACTATCACTAAAAACACGCTTATTACAGAGGTCAACATAGAATCAGAAATCATTTTGAGTTATCTTAAAGCAATTTTAACGCTTATTCCAAAGCTATCTTTATATTTCTTTTAACATCTATAGTTTTTAAGATGAAGCTAATTTTGTTTTTGATAAGTTTGTTTATTTATTTGTGTTCAGCCAATAAATTTGATAAAGCCTCCTTATATTGAAACTATATTTTAAAAGAAACAAAAAGGATATACGAGTCTCAAAATTTGTACAATTGTTCTCAAGTCAGTCAACCTACTTCTACATTACAAAAGTCATCCAAACAAGCTCTGATACGTACGGGGCCAGTTCACAACTAAAAATCAGCGACAAAGTATTACATCCAATATAACGAAAATATACAAGCTATAAATACTTTATTTGCTATTTCGGCGAACAAGGTACACCAGGGCCGCCATATTTCATATGTTCAAGTTGTTTAAATGGATTACAGAATTAGCTTAACAATAAGAAATTTTCAATGTAATTTGCTGTACTCATGATATGGAGGGAGTCAAGAAATCATTATGATGACTGTTATTTCTGTAGTGTGAACCTAATGGGATTTTCTGCAAAAACTAGCACCTGATTGAATATCAAAATATGGATTCAGCACGTACTTCATTGAAACATGATGATTCATGGATCAATCCTATCTGCCCCAATGACCGACTAGATTATGTCGTAGATAACATGGAATGTCTTGAAGGTGCAACTTGGTTTTCCGGACCTTCTGCAAATACAGATTACACTTACGAAGTACAACTTTAGACCCTGAACTTAGCCTTAGCCAAGACTAGTTGAATGATCTTGTTAGAGACCTTTACTTGTCCGAATGAAAATAAGAACTTCTTGCTTCAAGACAAAAGGAGAACCAATTACTGGAACACAATGTTCACGTTAGCTATTACAGAAGGCAGAAGTTTGATTTAACTGTATTCTTTTTAGTTGACAGGTTAATCTGTTACCACCATGTCATCAATGGTCTTTTTACACCCATGTCTCAGACTCAAACTTATGGGACATCTAAATAAATTGATGCCAAAGTATTTTTGAGTGATTCTATGATGGTGGATCATTATTGGGTGCTGTATCGTGACAATCCAGGCAAATATACAAAGGAAAAACACATTGTGAACGCTTCTACAATATAATCTATATGAATATGGTCGTTTTGTGTTCCCAATATAAGACTATTTGCATACAGTTGCATGACAGCATCTATGTCATATAACAATCTCAAAAAAGTTGATAAATTTCAAAACTCTGAATTTTGAAAACACTGCGTGCTACAAAAAAAAACCAATAACATCAGAGTTGAAATTTGTGCAAAAAATGCGTTTATAAAAATTCTTTGTAATTCGTGATGAGAAAAAAAAGTTTAATTTTTTCTGACCAATGTTATTACTATCAAATGTTAGATAATTATTTGTAAGGAACAAGCTCTTTTTTTTTATTTAGAGTCCTTTTATATTATGAGATTCTCTTTTACGGATTTTGATCGTAATCTATGTTACAACTGTATCTACATATCAACAAAATATATGTAATTTGAATCCTTCCTGACTAGATCAACAACTTTTAACACTGTCTTATTCACATGATTTACTAAAAAAAGATTTTTATCAATGGGTAATTTTATTCGATATAGAAAGGATATTGACATCTGAACACAAGCTACTTCCCGTCTTCAAACGTTGCCACCATTGTTAAAAAATTCTTGGGATGATTATTTTTTTCTTTTTTGATGATCGTATGTAACAAGAGATCCAAGAGCTTTTATCGGTACAAAGATACAAAAAATCCGATGTCAATAGAATAATAATTGGAATTCCATGTCGGTAGAGTAACATGTTATCAAAAACTAATTAAAATAAGTACTGAACACTGAAAAACTAAAATAAAAATTGCAAACTAAATGCACTATCCAGGTGCATGTTTGAAAAAGTTTTTATTTAATAAATTTATATTATTTATGAATTCTTTTAACATACATAGAGGAGGGATTTAAAAAATTCTAAGGAGATTAAAAAATACTTTTTTCTCGGATGTGCCATAACAAATAAAGCTGATTGTCTTGGATTGAACAATAATTTTTTAGGTTGACAACATCAATCACTCGCTGTACTAAATTAAAGTTTAACTAGGATTGTATCTGACCTTTACAATTACATAAAATCGGTCCCGAGCAGTATTCAGTCCTTGAAAAAAATACAATATTTTCGAACGTCCTTTAAGTTACAGTAAATGCTTGAGTTGAGCAAAACCGTAAGTATCTTTCATATAGAATACTAGTTGGAGATTATTTTTAGCTTAGGCATTTTAAAGTTTTTTTATTGTTGTAAAGGTAGATGATGACGTCAATGGTTGATATTTGCAATTACGTCAATTAGAAAAATATGTTCTACAGGATAGCTTTTACGACCGATTCGTACGCATCCTTCAGATTCAGCAAAGGCAAAAAGGGTGTCAAAAGTTTGGGGGTTATAGAGTGAAACACAAAACTTGCAGTATCATCACTAAATTTCGAAAACGTGATTTTTGTTGTAAACAAGAAAATACAACTCAAATGCCAAATTGTTACACCTTCAAATACTATAATTACCTATATTTTTTGTTCAATATACCTTCCTTCACAAGTAATAACAGCCTCAATATCCCAGCAAACAGATTGGTAGCTCTTGAAGATGATGGTCGTGTCCCTGGAATAACACGTTGTTATGATGGCAGCTCGGAGAAAATCCAAATTTGAATAAGAGGTGTGGCAGCCATTTTTGATCAATACACTTCAAACTGCAAAGTCCAGGGGATTGAGGTGGAAGGCGTCACGGAGGCAGAGTAGAAGTAAAACATATTATTACTGTAAAAGTTTTGGTTCTACTTGGCTCTATGAGACTGTTATAAACTTTTGGATATTGTAGGCAGTTTGTATAGACATATTAACAGCCTTTGCAGCCTTCTGGCACTGACGCAGGCGTGGAGTAGATCGTACACGTGTTGCCTTTTGTTGTTGTTCCAACATTTTTACAATTAGAAACATGGGATGAAAAAAACTATTTTATTTTTGTTTCAGCTGTAGTTTGGTTTTGTAATGAAACCTTGTAATTATAAATAATGACCCGATGAGTTAATTTTTAAGTCCCACTCTTTGAACATCCCTAGCTTTTACTATCCAAAACCCTCACAAAGGATAGTGATACATTTTAAAACCATTGGTAGTTGGTTTTTACTTCATTTTCAAAGTTAAAGTACTTTATAAACACTTTTTTTTAAAGGTGGTATATGAAGAGTACTTTATTCAAAGATGCTGCATAGGTATTAATTTACTTACTTAATTTGTTCACACTCTATTCAGGATGTTCTTTGTTATGTTCTGTTAGAAAATCATGGAATGGCAACAAAGTCCTTTATGCTGTCATTTACATTATGTAGACCTTGTCAGAGGAATACTAATTAGCGAAACTTAACAATGTGTGAGTATATTTGACTATATTTTCCTTCTTGAAACAGAGGAGCCAGAATTTCAAATGTACTACATACAAAGATACTATCCGACGTGTATATTAATTAATTTAGGGTTTATCTCATTATTGGGAAATTAATGAGTTTTTTAAATGGTTTTTTGTTTTATTTAGTAAAAATAGAATTTAGCACATGGAACATTAAGTAAAAATACTATTTTTTTCTATAAATGTTATTTTTTCGTCCACGTGCGGAAAGGGGCAGGTGCTTACAGGAAACATGACAGTACGTTTCATGGATTCAAGTTACATTTATTATACACATAGGTACTACTTATTGACTCCCTCTCACAATACCCATGTACACATATATTCGTAAAATCCTCAAAAGAGGTATTCAATAACCCATAATTAGGGGAATAATTGGTGAGGAAGAGGTGGAGACTCTCCTACCTGTGTGCCTCATTACTTATCCTCCTTAGATAGACAAGGTATGATCATGTCCTTGTTTTTACTTGATACTTACTTATGTATGCTCTACTTTTTGTGCGTTTATTATTTCTAAAAGTCAATGTTATTTTCCGGATTTTCAAATGAATAAGTTATTAAGTAAGGCTGAAAGACTACACAAAAGTATATTTTAAAATATTTTTAACAATATTATACACCATACAATAAAAATTGGACTAAATTCATATATTTCAAAAATAATTTCATCAAACTCACAAATTTAGCCTTTTAACACAAAAACAAGCTTCATATTTGAGTCAGGATTATACTTGTACTTTTTGACTAATAATCGTCAACTTCTATCAATGTATTATTTTTAGAAGCCGAGAAATACAATAAAATAAGCAAAAATTGTCAATATAAAAGAATGATAAATGTATAAGTTTGATTTGAAAGGATGTATCGGGACCAAATCAAGTCTCATAAATCAAATGAAGGTTTCAAAGTATAGTTTGAACATTCTTGGGTATCTCACCTAATCCCAAAAATTTGAATGCAAAACCTTTCATTGACTCAAATAAGTCTATGAAGTATTTATATAGATATAATGTAATATCGTTTCACACATATTTTTTTTGTAATTATAACCGTACGGCATAGATACACACATGGACTCCACTATTTCAACGATGGGTGAGATGTAAAGAAAGAAGTCTTATATTGAATTAAATTATCAAATAAGACATAAAATTACTTATTTATATATGTTGAACTTGCCGGCTTTGCTCCCCAAATTTTAGATGAATAAGTTACATTTTCAAAAACTAGTATATCTACCTTTCGGCTCCAGGCCATGCCGTTTCGAAATGTCTTTCAATTCAGTTTGAGAATAACTTTATGCTTAATTATTCCTGCTCGTTTAATTAAAAAAATGTTATCGAACAAAAAATCAACGACATATAGGGGCTTTGGGTGGAAAAATCAGTAGTGTTATGGTAGATGGGACTAAGAAATAGATAATCTATTATTTATTAGCGAAAATCTTGCCCAATAAAGTTGTGTACATAGATTATTATATATGCCAAAAATCTAGTTTGAGGTGGAATAGAAACTGAATTTACAAACGGGATAAAGACGCCATTAGTCTTTGGGGATAAAGTATAGCCTATGTTTAGTACAATTAACCAAGTGAGGCACATGCCAAAATCAGCTAAGACCATCAATTAATTTTGAAGTCTCTACGTAGCCAAGAAACATGCATAAGTCCACAAATATAAAATTTATCTACAAGTTAGTACCTGAAAGTATGAAAGTTAATTTTGAATATTGATACAAAAAATCCCTTTAATTTGTACTAGACTGAATTCAAATTGAAGCAAAACTTTTATTTTTCATTATGTTATGGGGTAACGTAATACTCAAAAGTTGGGTGGGTACTATTAAACAAAATTGTCACTGGGTTTGATTTATGTAAATCATTAAAAACATATATCCGTTTCTGGTTTGATGAGCTTCACGGTTCAATTTTATTTTTTTGGGATTTACTCATTATCATTTGTAGCTTAATGATGTGTAGATGGTTTTTCATTAAATCATGTTTGAGTCTCTGGTATGTTAAGGTGTAATGAACATAATGTTGTAATTGGAAAATAATATGGCACATATATTTATATACATATATATAAAACAATATTTATATTCACAGGCCAGTCAAGGAAATCTTTGAAGGTTCCATAACTTATACAATTAGTATCCTCTGAAACAAGGGGTTCCCAAATGTTTTTTGCTTCATGAACTAATTTATTAGCTCATAAAGTAACAGAAAATTTGTAAACAAATTACATTTGTGTAAGTTTTTTTATTAAGTAAGGGCATTTATTCAAAAGCTAACACAAAGCCAATATTAAATGATATAGTAAGAACAATGAAAAAAGTAAGAACTTATAATATTAACTATGATAATTTATTTTGATATTCATTCAGATTTTTGGACACTATGAAATTCATCATACTCTATTGCTCAGACGCAGTCAAGACTTGGCATTTATTCATTCTTATTGATAAAATTAGTTAGGTATGAAAACCCTTTCTCACAAAGATAAGAAGTGACAAAATACTATGAGCATGTTAATAGCAATTTTCTACAGATTAGATATTCAACCTTGCAACTGATCCAAAATATCACAATAGACTCTTTCTCACAAATTAAAAAGAAATAATCATAATGGAGGTATTTTATTTAATTTTTTGGACCTACCTAGATTATTCCTGCAACCAACTAGTGTTGTGTGAGTCCTTATATAGAACAAAGAGCCACGGCACAGTCCACTACAGTCCCATCCAATTCTGCGTGTCCCACTAGAACAAATTGCTCTTTTGATCATGAAAGATTAATTACTCATACTTAAAAAAAAACTCATTTTTCTATAGGAGCATATTAAAAACTGAGACATTATTTACTCCGAAACAAAAACTTCTAAAAAAAAAATCAATTTTTGATCATTTTTCCCCTCTAAATTAAAAATAAAACTACATTTTTGAATAAACATAAGATTCTGTAGTTGTTGTTTTTTTCTTTACTCCGAGCTTTGCTCAAATCCTATAAAAAGTGAAAATTACTTTTAAAATATAAATATTTTATTATTATTTTTTACCTTGATAATAGTATCATTTTTTCCATGAGAATATTTACCTACATCAACATATATATACGCAACCACTACTTATCTCAAAACTTCATTAAATAATTACACTTGCACAATTTACAATAATCATTACCATTACTCATCAAAGAATAAGATAATAGTGGAAAACGAAACAAAAAAAAAAAAAAAAAGAAGAAAAACCTCAAAATCCAGAAAGGATATCAAATATATATATTTATAAAATCTCTCAAAAACTAAATTTAGTATAAGAAAACTAATTACAAATTCGAAGTCTGTCAGTCAAGTACTGTCAAAATGAGATATATTATATTAACTAAAAAAATTAATTTTGTTGAGTTGTGTAGTTATATTTGATAAAAAAGTTAGTCATTTTTTATCTTTAATTATATACTATGATTTTAAGACATTAACTTTTCCCCTTTTGGACACAAAATGAATTTTTTTTTTTCATCAAATTTATTTCACGATTCACGAATTAAGCTCCCTAAATAGGTATTTTTATTGATGGAAAATATTCTGTGATTGTTCATAACCTTGATGTTAAAATATATAAAATGCTCACTACAAGGATGGTTGAACAATATTTGAATAATTACCAAATGATAAAAATGGATGTGTCTAAATTAATGCGTATGATTACATTTTTGAGCATTCCTTATTTCTAAAAAAAAAAAAAAATATATATTGGTTAATATAGTAACTACAAAGTTATTATATTTTTTACTTTCCATCCTATGAATGAACAATATACAAGGGGCGTCTGGCCGTCCGTAGAGTGGAATGGAGGGGAAGAATCCCTCCTCAAATTAAGGAATTGTTGTTTTTGAATAGAAAATTTACCATTTGAAATTTAATTTTTGTGTTTAACTTTGGTTTTTTGATTTTTTTCCCAAAAAAAAAAAAAAATCTTATATAATTTAATTTTGAAATTTTTTACAATTTGTATTTTAATTTTTAGGTTTAGGTATTTTTTTAATACAAAAACTAAGCACCCCCCTCCTAAAAAAATATATATATGTATATATAATCCTGTGGACGCCCCTATATATAATAAATTACAAAAAATAAAGTTAAATTTAGAGCATCACAAAGTTTACTATTTTCTATCAAAGAAGTTTAAGTATGTAATTTAATGACAAATATTAAAAGGAATTGTTGTTTGTTCATAATGACAAAAAAAGTGGGAGACGACCCAGCGAATGCAACAATTATTGTTTGTAAAATAAATAAATCATAAATAATGATATTATCCTAATGTTTGATTAATGCAAAATTTTGGGAACCGGATTATTTCCCGTCAAAAGACTCAGCTTTTGAACCAAGTATTTTTGATTTTGGCAATTTTTGAATATGTTTGGGCTATGATTAAAATAAGAAATCATTTAGACTCTTCTTCGATTTTAAGATTGATTTTATAGCGGAAAAGAAACTTTCAGTGCTAATATTTCCTCATGGAAATTTTCACAAATGACTGAAAATCAATTTTTAATGCATAATTGGAAGAAGTCATAAAAAGACTACGAAACTAAGCAAAACCCTTCATAAATAAACATATATCCTCATTCTTTTTTCAATAACTCCAGCCCTCATAGTTAAAACTATGTACAATATATTTTTATTGATTAAAATATATCAAATTCAAGTTAAGTTGAAATTTTATCATCGTATAAATTACTAAATGAAAGGGTGATATTTATATCCATAATATTAATAGGTGAGAACTTGGGATTAGGACATGTAACTCTACTTGATCTTACAATCAAAGATTTGACTTGGGCTCAATAACTATAACTCACGACTCGACTTGGACTCGAAAGCTAATTTCTACTAAACGGAAGAAAATCTCGACAATCTAGGCCCAATATTATAAGGCAGGACCTGAAATGAGCTAAAAAAAAAAGTGAGGACTTTAACTTTATAACATTTTCAGGGACTTGCTCTTGTGAGCAAAGAGATTAATTACTGTAAAGTAGCTCCGCTACAGGTCTATAGTCTTGTCTAATGCATAACTTTTTAACATAAATAAATTAATCATAATTTAAAACTTTGTTTCTTACGAATCCAATGGCATTGATATGTTATTGCTATTTTGTAGTTGCATTGAGTCGATCAATGGCTTTTGATAAACAAAACAAAAAACCCAGCAGGTGATTGCGAGGTACCAAGTCAATTACTCACCTATGTATCTCTCTACCTACCTACATTCCAACCCCCTAAGTACAGACAACTGCATTTTATCAGATAATAGTTCACTTATTTTCGATGGTTTACTCTGATAGTATTGTTACAATGAAATGAAAGTAAATCAACAACTGTTTTCTAATGTTTCAAGGGTCCAGAAGACCTTTTTGTTTTTATATGTATGTATACCTCCCTAGCAAATAGGAGATCCCTATCCTTTCAAAGAACAAAAGGCACAAAGAAGTAGTGAAAATTAATGATTTTCATTCATTAAAAGAGGGGATTTCGGGGAGGGAGAATGCAGATACGAGTGTCAATGAATGAGCAAACCATGGGTCGTGAAGTAATCTGCAAAATGATCATAATTTATCTTCTATACATTTGAAAGTTATGAGAATTTTTGTGGTTAGTTTAGTGCAGCTGATCTATAGGAATGTTAAGAGATTATTGTATTGCAATTTAAAGGATAGAAATCAGAATATGTATATTTAATAGAAAAAAAAAACAACAGTCGTTTTTTTTTATAAAAAAGATAAATCAATTCAAAAGCTTTAAATGTCGCTCTGGAATGTTTAAATCTACATAATATCCCATTCTAATCCGATTTACCAAATATATTTATGTCTAAATTCAAAACTTGTATCCTCTCTTTTAATTTAATTATGAATAGCTAATTCAATTATGTGATTACATCAGCTTTAAGAATATAATTCTATTAACAGTGCATGGGAGGGGGAAGGGGCTTTCCTTAGGCCCTACAGTTTCACGTAAAAATAGGGGTTCCGCACATTGAAAATGTTATGCCCCAGGACTATTGGGTGAAGAGTATAATTATTATATTGTGTGTAAAAGACAAGGGTTGTTGTCAAATTTTAATAAATTGTCAAAAAATGAAACTATCTTATCAATATGTTTAAAATTTAACAACAGTTCAAAATAAAAGACATAATTTTCAAAATTTGAGATAAAATAGCATATTAAACGTAAAAAAGGAAAATGAAAAATGTTAAATTAAATAAAATAAAAATATGGCTTACAAAAATTCAAAAAGTAATTTAAATATTATTGCAAATAGTATTGTAAAAAGTGTCAAATTTACAACTAAAACAAAACTAAAAAGTGATTTAAAAGTCACCCAGAAAAAAAAGTGAGTTTCTCAAAAACAAACCCTAATCATGGCTTTGAAAACGTCTTATTATTATTATTTTTTTTAAATTTGCACTATATATTTCCGCAATCAATTACGATAAACATCTGTGACCGAACCCTCCAAAAAATTACTGTCCCACCACCGTACAATTAATATGTATATATTTTTTAGTTTGATCATACCCCATTAAAAGATTGAATTCATTGGGGTTGTGTTATTAATGAAATATAGAGTAACTCATATCACTCTGCGTGGCCTTAGGTGTCTAAAAAGTTGTCGGGCAACCAACTATGTTTCGACGAATATTGATCAAGTGACAACGGATGATAATTCATAAATTATTTATTTATATTACATAATATAAAGGAACATAGCCTCAGGGAATATTATTATCGGAAAATTGTCCTCTGGACAATTTGCCAGCAATTATACAATACATATATTTGTTGATTAAACTACCAATCAATGTTCTCGTAGATTGTTTTCTCATCTGCAGAAATGCAGTTGAATATGGATATCGGCCGTTGAAGCTGTCATTTTGAAATTAGGCAACATCCTTTAGGTTTTTTTATGCAGTGATATAGGTTTATTGTCTACCTTGAGGCCCAAAGTATATACTGCACAACCCGTTGACCTCTAGCATAGGTGATTCTATAAAGAATTATTGAAACAGCGGCAATGGTTTTTAACATGTCTCGAGGTCTCACATTTATCCTTATAGATGGAAATAATATTATGACAATGGAAGAGAGAGCATTTTTCGTAGTTACTACTAGAAAAGTTGATTTTATTTTCCCAAGCTGTTATCATTGTTCTATTATTCTTGTGATAGAACATATATGTATAAAGTAATCACTAATTGGTAAACGACGAAAAGTTACAATGATGATTAGTTGCAGATTTATGAGTGTAAGTCTTTGTTGGACTCGGAGTAGAATTGATGTTCGACATCGGAGAAATTACTGGCTATATCATTGCTAAAACGCAGTGAGGTATGTACTTACTTCCTTCATCTTATAGCTACTAGCAGCTACGAGATGAAACATCATAACACCTCAGCTGCTGGTCTTAATATATTCATCAAAATAACAGGGTTATCATGTTCGTTTTTGGTATATTTTTGTAGTATACTGGTACAATTTATGAAATAAGGAAGGATATTTAACTGTCACCCATTCGCAGATTAGAAAAAATATGAGCGGTTCTACAAATAGACCATACCCAACTGCAGATGGGACAGAACGGTATATTAATCATTATAAATGTAGTATAATTGCAGGCAATCTTCTGGCCACGATTACATATACAGTAAGTATTCTCTTTAACTGAATCATATTTGCATCCAAGAGCTTTCTGGATTAGACGATTTCTGCAAGTGGGAATTCGAGACTGCAAGACCAAATGTACCATTTTTTTTAGATTTTATACTGTTTACTAAAGAAATTGCATAAATGCCTATAAATTTTTGTACATATAGGTGCCAATAATAGGCCATTGTAAACTATTAATCATTTTCTAAGGCCAGTAGAAAAATAAGAGCCTATACTGGTTTACTTTGATTTATACTTTTGGTTTATAATGAGGAATGCCTTTGATCCTCAGGGTTATTGCATGACTTATTGGACTATAGCAATATCTTTGATTCCATCTCCATCCCTTACTTGCCGGATGGAAGCTTGACTGGCTCCTCTTTAGTAAGCTCTTCATCTGATTCATCTTGTGATGCTGTGCTTGGACCTACCTCTAATTTTTTATAAATTCTGAACAATTTTCTAAATAAACTTTATATGTACACTTCATATACATATATATAAAACAAAACAACAAGTTCATGGGTTACCGTATCACGTTATCTGAATTAACTAGAATTAGCTCTGAAACACTATGCCTTGTTTGTGCATCTCATGTCGTGGTTCAATATTGAATGTGTTTTTGACCTTTTAGTACCTAAAAACCTTCCGGATTACGGATAAAATAATTTATGTTGTTCGTCATTAAAATTGATATAAAAAAGAAGTAAAATAATTTAATGCAAGAGAATTTCTTCCGTGTAATGGAATTTCCGTTTGAGATAATTCCGTAGTTTACAATATTCACTGTATATATATGCTAGGTGTAGAAAAAGTTCTGATACCTACCTCTAAGTAGTCATTAAAATACTCATAATTGATCAGGATGATGTTGTATATAGAACATTTTATTTTAAAATATTTTTTACTATAACAATGTACCTTAATTATGAATCAGGCCACCATCAGCCTCAATGACAGCCTCCAGAACTCATTACACACATTGGAAACGTAGTCATTTTTGATGATCCTCCACTGCTGGTTAACAGAGGTCTCCAGGGCATCAATATTCGGGTGGTGGACTTTGCAGCCCTTCTTCAATATTACAATATTAGCAGTATGGGCCAGAGCCCCATTCTGCTGAAATACATAAGTGACCTTCTTCATGGTCTTGGTGATCTATCACATCACATTTTTCTTCAACAATATCAAGTAGTCGGCTGCAGGTAACCGGTATTCAACAGGAAACCAAATTGGAGGCATTTTTTCTCCAGTTGATGCCACAACCCCCAACATCATCAAAGAGGCTAGATGTTAGGGCTGGGTGACTGTCCTGACGCTATTGTCAGCCTTGTCAAAGCATACCACCCCGATAATTTTACTTGTTGTAGACGGGGTCAACGATAAAGTTATTTTCATGAGAGAAAAAAATTACCGAGTTGCTGTTTTACTTGATTTCTGATCCGATAGAAAGTGGATTAAATTGCCATGATAACTCTTTTTGCCACCATCGCGAAATGTACATCAATCAGTAGCTTAGAATCTAAGCTATTCAAAAAGGATATGAACTTTAACATCTAATCAAAAACACCTATTTAAAACTGTATTTTTAGAAGGTCTCATTACTTTTTGTACATCCGTTATATATGACTAACTAAATAAATATTCCAGCATATGTATACAATAAAAGTTAAAATCCTTTCAAATACCAATTTTCAAATTACAAGGAAAGGAATAATTAACCTGACCCATTCATTACTTGTGGTGTGAATCTCAATATTTCATTTTTTTAATTACACATGAGAAGGGTACCTACATATTTTTCTATGTAAGTACATACTTATATGTGTTTACTCCAGGCACCATACCGAGACCCTTTGCCATGTTCTTCGTTGCTTCCAGGCTAAGTTACAATCAAAAAATATGGATGTATGTATATAAATTATTATTTAATTAACTTTAATGGCAAAGTGATTAATGAGTCTATTTAGAAACCATAGAGAGATTTTTTTATAAGGCCTGCAAAAAAGAAAAAAATCCAAATTCTTGCCAAAATATTTTCACGTATTTTTTTTATATATCTAAGTACTTCATTAAGGAGAAAACGACAACAGTACAAACATCAGCAAAAGACATCTAGAAGAAGAGGTTCAACGAACCGAAATTAAAAGTTTTTTTCCTTTCTGTTTTCTGGGAAATATTTAATGAGTCTACGAGAGACGTACGTATTTATATATGATATGATGAACCTTCGTGCAAAAGAAATTAAGAGTAATTCTAATTAAAAATTGAGAAAATAGGACTACAAGGCGGTCCCAGAAGTACGAACAAAGAAAATACACAAATTTAGGGGAAATAAGATTTATCTTTGAACAAAATCTCCTTTCAGCTATAAACAGCACAAAACATTCCAAAACTTGTGCTTTGTTGCAGTGAAACTTCGCAAAACACTTGATTGAAACTTTTTCCCATTATTTATTCGGCCACTACCATGTTTGTCTTTCCAGCTCGAAAGGCCTCATTTAAACTCAGCTAACCAAAATTTTACTTTCGAAAAAAAAGGAAAAGACCCACACAGACCAGAATACAATTCAGCTTTATAATGGTTTAGGCTGAAGCCTTTTATATAAAAGTATTGTATAACATAACAATCCCTAACTTTCTCCATTTTCACAAATTCATTGACAACGCTCTTTATTGATAGCTGCCAAATAATTTTTAATCAACGTGGCGCCTTCAAACATGAAACATATGCTTCATAGATTGTTTACATTCAAATACAGTGATTTTTTTTATAAAAACTACCGTCATAACGTAGTCAGGCTGGGTACTTCTGGGACTACCTTTGCATCTTTATAAAACTTACTTAATAGCATCAGTTTGAGCTCTGTTACTCAATATCTTCTTAAGTAATTGTCGATTATTTATTTTAACGTTTTGTGCTACCTTGACCACTCAAAATTAAATGGCCTCTTTCTGTTACCATATATGTACATTCTTTGCACTTAGTTAGATTTAAATTAATCTCTAACTTTAGCCGTAATTTTGGTGAACAGCAAACATAAAAACAAACAGAGGTAAAAACTAACCTCCGTTCAACTTCGTTGGCGGAGGTAAACCAGGATTTACATCTTTGGCTCTTAAGCAAAAAAACAAGATAAAATGATTTATCTCAAAATGAAATCTGGATAACATTGGGTATTCTTTGGCGAATTATCATTTTCAATTTCTATAAATATATTATTTTTATTAATCCTTTGGATATATCATAAATTGTACTAAAAGTAGCAAAAGTTGATTGTCGAGATGGAAAAATTAGAAATGGTTAAAAAAATTTTTCAGCAACCATATTGGGGCCTAATTAAGTTTCATAAATCAGGAAGAAATTTTAAACTATATTTTATATTTTTGCATATCACATCCCATAAGTTTGAATACAAAGCCAATATTTGAACGAAATATGTATATGAAATATTGAGATATACATATGTATATATGATGCCAATTTAAATAAATAATAAATATTCTTTTTGATTTTTATTCAAGATTGTTTTTGTTTTAATTCATAACAAATTATCGTCAATACTTTAGGTAACTAAGACTGAGAAAAATTCTGAGATGACTTGAGATATCCAAGAAATTTAAATATAGTTATGAACCGTTATTTTATTTATATTATAGTATATTGTTGTTCGGTATCCTATTGGGATACAGGGAATTAACTCCTTTTACGCAGCACCATAATACCATTAACAAATTATCCTGCTAATGACGAGTCACTAAGTCTATGAACTATGTGGTAGAAAATCCTACTTTATACAACAACAAAATAATTATATTTGTATTAATAATTTCTGAGGTAGTTCCTCTTCCCTACCCGAAACAAAAAATAAATATAAACGCCTTATCAGTGTTTGTTAGGCATTTGTTTGGAATACCAGTTCACTTTGGTACCAGAACCAAAATATTGGTATTACGACAAAACACCAATAACGTTATATCTTCTAACATGGTTAATCTGATCTAGTTGTATATATTTTATTTATTTTCAATTTTTCAAGATTAAAATTTAAACGAAAAGTTTTGTGAGGACATTTATTTGAAAATAGTCATCGGCAAAATTTTCATTCAATATCTCACCCCTCAGCATTAAGGATAAAAAATCCTTAATACAAGCCTTAAATCCCTTGAAGGACTATGTTCTCATGCTCGAACATGGCCCACTCCTTCTTGATAGAAACCTCTAAAGACTGGACACTCCTGTGAAGCGTAGCACACCCCCTCTCCTCCAGACGTACCAAGATACAGTAGTCTAAAGGGGTTGTGTCTGGAGATGGGGTCGGCCGGCCACATATTGAGGTCCCAAAAGTACGGAAAATGGTGTCACAGGAATTCCTGGGGTTTAGCGGGTAATGCCACGGAGATTCGTCTTGAGTGAAAACAAAGTTGTCCCCAAACTTTCCTCTTGCCCAAGGTAGGGCTTTTTTAACCAGAAGTTCGATGTAATCACCTGCATTGAACCTCTTCTTTCTCTCCACAAAACTATGAGGCAGACTCCACAACGCCTATAACCTTGGTTCCGGTTGAATTTTTTGTTCCGAAGACATGCTCACTCAAGATGAGAAATTGTCTGGTATTTCGGTTGTTATATAGAAGGTGTATTTTGTATTCATAGTGGTATCAATGATGAAAACTTTGCCGGAATTTTTTTGCTCTTGAGTAAATTTGGAATCTTCTATGGTCTTTTCAACCGTCTCAGCTTGCTTTGTTCAGGGATAAGATATCTTGCTGTCATCCTCCCTCCATGATTTTGTACCAACATCATTCTGGATTGAAAATAAAAAAATGTGTACCACTATATGAGATCAACCTTGTATATTATACGAATAGTATTTGACTTTCCTCATAAAAAATGCTTAATATTCTATCTCACATTGAATAATCTACGGAGTTCCAAACATCTAGAATTCCAAAGATAATTCAAAAATATAATTAATACATTGCAAGTAAGTATATTTAATCGACCAAAATGAAATGATAACATCAGTTAATAGTTGATAACATTTAAAAGATCGTCCTTTTGGCGTACTAATTTAGATATGACCAATATATTTGTTACTTTTGAGAGGGTTTTACATTAATTCATTCTTATAAACTAATAAGATCCAAAATGTTTAAATAAAAGTGAAATAAATTATTTCAATTTACCCTTGAAAACCGTAATATGGTTTTCTCTTAATTAATTTTGATCCAGACAAACGATGTAACTCAAGGTATGTGACATTAATTTTTACTGTTATACATTTCTTTATTTTTATTTTTAAACTAATGATGACTTATTGTTACAAAAAGTAAAAACTTTATGGAGAAAAGATAATTAATTATGATTTTATTACTATAAATGTATGTTTGGGATGGGTCCAGGTAAAATCAAAATACAAAAAACATTCAGATTGTTGGGGGGTACACGTTTTTAGCCGAGTATTTATCATATATTTATCCCAATTGACGGGTAATTTTGATTCTGTCTCTATACACAAGTGGTGATGAGTCATCATTAAACATCACACATGGAACGTACAATCTATTATTCCCTGCCCTTTCACTCATCACCAGTACACTGGAGGTAGTTTTAACTTAATGACGTCATATATTGAAGACGTATTATTACGCACCTTTTCATTATTATGGTCTTTCAAAAAGCGTGTAGACCAATGCTCCCCCTCCCCCACTGTTCTGGGATCATATCCGCTCATTAGTAAATTAGATACATTAATTAGTTGCATAATTCTGCACTGAACAAAGGTTCTTTTTAATTAAGGTTATATGTATGTATACGTTGTTAAAAATTACCCGTATTTACTGAAATATCTGGTGTTATCCGAGTCCGAACTTCAATTTTACCCGTGTTCTAAAAATATCTTTAATCCATCCATATTCTATGTAGAACATTTATAGAGGTGTATAAAATATGTCCTAGAATGTGGGAGTTTTTCTAGTTGGCACTCTGAACAGGGGTTTCTTTAATGTCAAAAGCTCTTGTCATTATTATTTAATTCTTGAAGAGGGAACATCTAAGTATAAAGTAATTTTGCTTTATTTTTTATGTATTTCATATACATACATTTACATTAAACAGATCTTGCTGTAATATTTTATAGGTTTATAAGGAAAAAGCAAAACAATTCTCAGTTATTAATTTAATATAGTAAAGATATATATACTTTTTTTATTAAAGTACTTATGTACAAATATATTTTATACATTCTAAGTATGAAGTACTAACTGGTTCGTTCTGAACTCATGAAAGACGGAGAGTAAAAATGAGGGATTACTGACGAGTTGCAATCGGACTTGTAGTAGAATTGAGGATAAATATCAGAGTAATTCCTTCTTATATAAGGAATGGGATTTGTGTTTATTTTCCTTTCTCTCACTAGCTTCGAGCAGCTAATCCAATACAACATCCATGACAAGTAAGCTGCTCTCCCTCCAAGTATTCATCCAAAAGTAAGGCTTCCAATGTTTATTTTCGGTGTTTATTATTTTTACATACAAGTAAAACATGTTTTATGCATGTTTGAACATTGGTCAGAAATCTAAAAATACAATAATATGCACAGTGTTTGTGTACAATGCACAGTTCACATTTATAGGCATATTACGAAAAATAAAGCTCATATTCATAATACTCATAATATTCTTGGCATATTTATGGTTCCTAACAAAAAAAAAAAAAAAGAAGAGAATAATAATAATAATACTTTTCTCTGCACATCAATTCATTAATTCAATTATAGTTGAATTATCTTCATTAGCTCTTTGAGATCATAATAATAAAAATTTATGGTAAAATGGTTAATTATATTTTTTGGGTGGATAACCCAAAAAAAAAGAAAAAAAAGGTATAATAAATGGACAGGGAGTAATCTTTATAAGGATCATAAAAATTATTTTTGTTTTTTCTTTAAAAAAATATGCAAAAAAGTTATATCGCAAAAAAAAAAAAAATAGTTTACTCCTCTACATATGGCAGTAGACATCTTCTTTTTTTTTTTTTGTTACGAATGAATGATACAGAGTGTTTATTAATATTAAATACATACCATTCTATAAATGATATTTGAAATGTCATGTGACATTTTCTTGGATTACAACGTTCGTTGCTTTTAACCTTTTGCATGGTATTTAGTGCTCTAGATTTATATTTGTATATGTCTTTATTTTGCTAAATAGGTCATTGTGAATCAAGAGCCTTTTTGTTTAAGCTTATAGCTAGCAAAAGCTTTTTTCAAGTAATGGTAAATACAAATGATATAAGTAATTATATTAAAAATGATAAACAGTTAATCAAATGACTTTTTTGAAAAAGTTAAACAGAGGAAGTAATTTCTATTTCAAGTTACAAATATCAAGTCTTTAAGTCATATGACTTGATTTAAACCTTTAGTTGGTACATGAAGGAATGAAAGGGTTTAATTTTAAAAAAAAGGTTGGCCTTTATAAAAATTCATTTAAAAAGTTGTACATAACATTCTGTCAAATTGATATAGTGGTTGTAATTGGAGATTTGGCTATTTTCTTATGTGGGAAATAATATAATAAGTTTTAAACTCCTCATTTAGGCTGTTCAAATCAATTTGTGTCATTTATGGCTACCTAAGAAGTATTGTATAATGTAAACTACCAATATTTTCTTACTTTTATTGTATCTAGTAACATTTTCTCAAAAAAGAAATGAAAAAAATAAAAAAACATTCAAAGTCTTTATTGATGTTAGGCAATTCTTCCTAACTGTAGTATGATTATTCAATAAACAAATCAACGTTCAAACTACTGATTAGGGAAAAGAAGACGAAACATCTAAAGTTGACAACAAAATAAATTGATATTTTTGCATTAGTGACAGTGATGCTAATTAGGAGCATTTTGGGGATGTTAAAAAAGTAATCAACATGGTGACCATGAAAATTAGAAGAATGTTTTGCAATAGAGCAGCTGTTATGACAGTCGATAAGTTTTTAAGGCGGGAATAAAAAAGGATATGGGTAAGAATTAATTCGATAACGACCCTCAATTCTACTTTGAATCTCACAAGGACTTACAATTTTAAGTCTGCAAAAAATCTTCATAATTAATTCCGTCTTTTTTGAGCACACAAATGTTCAGTCAGGCTTAGAGTATATTTGTAGTCAGAAAAAAAAAGTTATCTCCTAATAAATTTAATAATTATCACAAGAAATTAGGAAAAGAAAATTCATTCATCAGCTTGCAACTAAAAAAAAACAAAAAAACTGGGCGAGCTACAAAACTTCTCCCAATTTGCATCACTAGTTAGTGGGGTAAAGCCGTACCGAATCATTGAGATATCAGACGCGAAAAACATTGGAAAAAAACAACAACTCTATTTGATACAATAAGACTATAATCATCATAGTTAATTGGATATCTGACTCAATCCTAGTGATTGATTACCCATTTCTGAGTAGAGATTGGATAACTCACATTATATCGAACAAAATTGAGTGACTTCCTGAAATGTAAGTTATTCCACATATATTATATTACTTGTAGAATTAAAATACTACATAACTAAAAAAAAAATTGCAAACTGTCAAAAATTCCACACAAAACATTCTCTTTTATTTAACATACATGTTAGGTCGTACAAAAAACCACTTGTTTCTTTAATCAATGAAACATCAACATAAGATATCTATTTATCATATCATTGATTACATAAAAGTAGCTTGACTACAGATCTGTAGTTTTTTCATCCGTTTGTTTGTTAATATATCAAATTTCTTGTTTTATGTATTAATTACATATGTTTGTAAATACCTATATTATATTTTACAAAGATAATTATATAAAAATACAATATAAATACTGGCCTAAACAGAGATGTCTTGAAACATTAGCGAAGTAATTTTTTTTTGTATCCAAATACAACTATATTTCAAGTTATTATTATATCATTACCTGGTATGCGCCTATGAAATGATACTTTAAAAATTTTGAACGTTTATTGTGAAAAAATGGTTAGAAATTTAATTTTCAATGTATGCACCTTTGCTAGCCACACATTTTCCCCATCTTTCAGGCACTTTATGGATGCCTCTCCATAAAAAAATTGTTCATATTTGGGTGCAAACCAGCCACCGATCAATTTTTTGGCTTCAACGTGAGAATCGAAGCGTAAATCATTGAGTGCGTGGCCCATCGATGCAAACCATTGATAATCGGAAGGAGCGAGGTCTGTTGAGTAAACCACATGAGCAAGAGTTTCCCAGTTGTACGATTCAACAAGCTGGCAGGTGGCTATAGAGTGATGCTGCGATACGTTGACATCAAGGAAAATTACCTTGCCTGGCTTCATATTTTGAGCGTTTTTTAGCGTACAGCATGGTTCAAATCGTCAAATTGTTGTTGGTCGAAATCACCATTAACGGTTTGATCGGGTTGTAAAAGGTCATACCATATGACACCAGACTGGTCCCAGAACACACACATCATTGCCTTCTTTCTGAAGCGATCTGGCCTTGTCGCCACGGTCAACATATGATCTTTTCGTTTGGGATTCTTGAAATACAACCACATTTCATCACCAGTTACATTCGATTCAAAAACGACTTCCTTTGGTACCGGGTGAGCAGCAATTCAGAAGTGGTTTTTCGGGTTTCTTGCTGCCTTTCATTCAGTTCATGTGGCACCTATCCACTGATCTTCAACCGGCAGTCAACACACAATTGTCTTGCAAGGTGTTCTTGCGTTTGGCTATCATCTTCATCTAGCAATGCTTGCAATTAGGTGTATTCAAACTTTTTCGGTGGCCGGCCGCACTCTTCATTCCTCACGTCAAAATCACCACTTTGGAATTTTTCAAACCACCTGAAGAACAGTGCTTTGCTTAGAGCATGCCCATTGTAAGCTTTCACAAGTATTTGATGGGCTTGAGAAGGCGTTTTCTTCAATTGGTAATAGAAAATCAATTATGTCTGCACATTGTAGTTTTTAGGCACAAACTTAGACATTTTAACGAACGAAAAATTGCTTTGTTGAATGAGTCTATACAAATAATGAATTAAATATTGTTGACAAATGTCGCAATAAGCATTAGGATTTTTGGACCGGTTTATAATGTATAACCAGCGATACCTAGTGACTGATAGCCGAAAGTTTCATTTCATAGGCGCATACCTAGCAATTACATACACAGTTTTCAGCAAATCAGTTGACCTTGAAAGCCAAATTTTGAGGTTTTGTGGAACAAAAGTTTTAAAGTTCTGAATTTTAGCATTGAAATTATATTTGTTTCGATCAAATCAGACAACAACAGCTGTTTGAAATGGAAGCAACAAGACAACGGGTTTCTGACTTGCTCTGCGCCGGAATGTCAATGGCCTCCATTTGTGAGATTATCCCTTGAGAAAAGATACTTGTTTACTAGGTGAAGAAGAAGATCTAGAAAGGGAAACTTATTGGGAGAAATTAAGATGGTGAAGGACAGAACAAATATACATCTTTCAATAATTTGGACATAATTATCAGACAATTGGTGTTCTAGTGGATTTGAGTTTGCACAAGATGCTCGTAAATTTTGTATTAATAAAATCTATTTCATTTTGATTAGGGAGAAGATAAAAATATTTAAAATCTTTAGTATTCAAGAATATTTTTAAATTCAAGTAAATAACACACCTTAAGTAATCCCAGACATTTGCTATGTACTCACATTCAAATAAAAATGCTTAGCCGTTTCCTTTAATGTCTTACAAAAGAAATTCGTTCTTCATTTGTCTTTTTTTGCACAATACCCAGAGAAATAGGTAAAAATGAGCCAATTTAGTAGATTTTATGGTTTTCTGTATAGTTTGAGTTGATATGTTTGTACTGAAAAAACTAACTTCAAATATTAGAAAAGTAAAACGGATTTACGTTTCCTCTTTTTTCTATTTTGATATTATTTAATAGGTCGCCCTGGTGTTAACTTCTCTCTCGGAAGTAAGCATTCTCGTCTATCTTTGTCATTCATTGTTCTAAAAATGCATATTAAAATAAATATTTATATATAATTATAATATTTTTTATGCACTAATATGTTAATAAAAGTAAAAGGTTCTTCTGTATATAGCAATAATTTATATTTTACCTCCAAAATCACATAACAGGGAGCTGAGATTAACAGGGGTCATAAATACATATGTAATATCATATGTATCGCTCCTGCCTTCTCATTACACTCTTTTTTTCATTCAAAAATGTCAACTCTAAGTATAGTATATCTACGTACTGACATATTTTATACGGTAGCATGACGATACTGATTGGTTCCTTAGAAAAGGTGCAAGCCGGATTTGTGTTGTTTTTTCCTTCATTCGGAAATAACGAGAACATCGAATGCAAAATCGGAAGACTTGGCCTCATTACTTTGTCTCATAGCCGTGCAATTAAAATATGATTACACTACACCGAATTGTAAACAAAAAAATGACCTATCTCCCCCAACATGAATACTAAATCAGGGATATCTCTTCCATAAAACGAGACTCTCCACTCAAAAGACCATCTACCTCCGAAAATAACAGATTGACTTTTAAGCACAGCTTCTATTACAGATCTATTATTCTTTGGAAAAAATACCTTTTTGCTTTCGCCAGGGAAGTGAGACTGACCTCAAGGGAATTTTTTTCAATTCTTTTTTTTTTTTGTCACACTTGTTTTGTTTTTTTCCTCTGCACTTTCACGTTTTTTATATCTTTTATATTTTAATATGTATTTGTATTATAAATGCATCAATATTATTAAGAACGATAATGTTTAGATTTTATAAAATAAGTCGACCTTTATAAGCTTTGTTTATCGACGCAGGTTGAAGTAAATAAATAAAAATACTAAATTCTTATTGGATCACGTAATTGCAGTGCTAATTCTTCATAAATTAATTCCGTAATCGATGACGCCATTCTATAAATATCTGAAATATTCTTCCTCAAAAAAAAAAAAAAAAAAAAAAAAAAATAGCCTATACTTAAGAAAAAATCATATTTTGGGGAGATCTTAGACAGAAAGGGTTACCTGATAACGTGATTGACATCATGGTAGGATAAATCATGGCTACAAAAACATGCTCTTATGCTTTTAGCAAATGTATCCTTCATTATCAAAAACTTAATTTGAACACTTTTACGATTTCTTCATAATTGTTGTTTAACTATTTAACCAAGCTTGTCAAGACAGGAAAATCCTTCTCCTCAGTAGCTTCACATGTGAATTAGTATTTAGTGCGTTTAATTTGTCCTTAATAGCATTTTTGTTTTGTAACTTCAATTGAAAAAGTATTAAATAGTACTGAGAGAGGTAAACCAATTTTGGTATCCGAACTGATATAAAAATATAATATAGCCACAACACAAGTATGGTAGCCTGCTTCTGTGTCTGTTGTCTAAATATAGAACAAGGAGCTTAGTATTTAATTTATTAACAAGATCGAAATGGTAATGGGGTTCTTGAGATCGGTCTTGTTGCCAATATTAATACCAAAGCAAATAGTTTTTAAAAAATTCCTTCCCTGAAAAAAATAAATAATTTTGTATCTTCTCTTATTTATACCATTTTAATCCTAAAAAATAATCATTTCTTTGAAGCTCACTTCTGTAAAAAAAAACAAAGAAACATTGGGAATTGATTAGAGTTTAGTTGAACTTTCTGGTATAACAATTCTCCATACAAAGTTGTGTCAGAGCTACGAACCATCATTTTATTAATATTGAAGTAAAAACCCCACTATAGCGAAATATAGACGGATCAGTTTCGGATTAAAGTATGATTATTATCGTACTTTAATTTTACAAAGGATAATGAGATTTTATACGAATTAAACTCGTATTTGAAGTACCTCCCTATATCTACCAAATATTTTATTTAACATGTTTTTAATGTTGTGTCATTGCTAATTTATTCGTTTTAGTCTTAGAACTGGTGCTGTCGTCCTCGGGAGTGGTCCTTCAAACAGCCAGTCCTTTGGACTGGCTGTACTAGGACTGATTAAAAAAAAGATATAAAGTTGAGTTACATCATCAAGGAACAAACTCTATAAGTTTTTAGGACTGATATGCAGGACTTAACTGGACCGGACCGAGAGTGAACTGGACGGAACTACAGTCTTCAGTCATATATAAGAACTGAGACAACACTAATGTATTTATCGACACTTCATTTTAATTTTTTTTATAATGAGGCTTAAAGTTCAGTGATTTGTAAAAATTCCATCCAAATTCGGAAGGGATATGTTTTTTTTAAATAAATTTGAAATGAAAGGCAAATCATTCTTCTGCTCATGACTAATTTTATTCCCATTTTAAGCCCATAGAATGTTAAAACTCCATTTCCATTTACTTTCATATGAATAACAACTTATCATTTTGGCAGTATTTTTATATTATTGTTCAACCTCCTTATTTTGCAAATTTGTCTTTGTTCTTTTGTTTAAATATGTACGTACTTAAGTACATAGGAGTAAAGATTGATGGCTCAAAGGATGGACACCACTTTGGACCACCAGGGTTAAAGTGTGTTTGACTGTTTTTCACCTTGCCTTCTCCTTCTCTTTTTCTGTTGATCATAATCAGTATAATTGATGTTTTTATGTACAGGGTTACAATATCAAAAGACCTGATGATCACACCCTCTTATTGTTTACACCTAAAAGATTATTACATATTTATTACAAAGACATTGAGGTGAGCGATGTAATAGACTCTTATTTAGAAGAATAAAAGATAATATTAATGATAGGGGTGAATAATAGTGATGTAGTTCTCGAGATATATCGAGTTGTCTCGTGACAAGATTCGTGATTATTTCTTTGAAGGTATTGGTTTTATTTTTCCCTTGCTTTCAATACCAATATAATAGTTTTGGAAAAAAGTAATTTCGTATTTTTTGCTTTATTTAAATGCTCTATAAGAATTGCTCAATCATTTAATTTATGTTTAGACTGCCAAGCTCTGTTCGATAGCTTGTTGCCAACGAGAATCCAACTTCATAATATCCTTTTTGGTTAAGCAAAAAACTTGGACAATCAATTTTTACAGGCCACTATTGCAAAACAAATGGTTAACCCAATCGCGTCAGCCATATATAAAACAGGTGGGAGTCACTTGGTGCAAGGTATCGACTGTAGAGTTGACGCATAATAACTTCCCATCTGACGCTTACGGAGTTTCTGGCGGGTCATCAAAGATGTGTGCGGCTGGCGTTGTCTTAATGAAACACAATTCCTCTACTATTCGAGTTTACTTTTTATCCAGATTTCAACAAATAGTTAAAAATGGTTTTATAATCGTTGTTCAGTTCCTACAACCTTTAACATGACTGTATATTCCGATATTTTTCATAATTTTATCGACATTATCGACGACAAGTCTGTCAGTGCGTGACACAAAATTCCCCCTCACTACAACAGAACGAAATAGCTCGAACCACTGTTGGGCAATACGGACTGAAAGAATCGATGATTTTTTCCCTTTCAGGTAGTAAATATGTTAAGGTTGATGAACTTCTTCCTTTGAAACCTCGATAGTTGACGTCCTATAATTCTCGACTGAACCAGCCAAGCGCAATACTGTCCAATAAGCGTTTGTAGCGTACACTCATACCTTTACATGGCCTTATGATCCGATATGAACAAGTAATACTTACTTAAAAAAGGACGGGAAATACGAAATAACTTTTTCTTCAACTTATTATGTGGTTTTTTTCAAACTACGATTTTTAACAATCTGACTTTTGATCATTGTATTAAAAATTAGAAAATTATTGTTAAATATACAATTACATTCTATTTTTTTCATTATTATCTATTAATAATGTAAAGTGTATTTGTATCAATGTTCGAAAAACAGTGACAGTTATTTAGTGCACCCTGATGTATAATCTAACAAAATACAATGTAATTGTATTTATGAAATATTACAGACATGTGCATGTATAGAAATAGCACTGTTCCTGTTATTACTCCTTTATCTTTACACTTTGTTTTTGCTAAAAAAATCATAGTTTTTGTGAATGCAGCAATAAAATTGTTCTGGTCAATTACTAAAAACAAAAAAAAAAAAAAAACCTGAATCTTCCTAAATGTCTTAGAAGCCAGAGAAAATGCCATCTGAACGTGACAAACGAATTTTGGTCCGTACACTTTTGGACGCTGATAAGAAACTAAAGAAAGAAGTCAAGGAGCCTGCTCAGGCAAACCCTTTGAAGTCGATGCAGGAGCATGCCAAGGACTTTTTCGACCGCACCGTACGCAGGCCAATTATAGAATCTAGGGAGAAAAGCCTTGTGAGGATGGAGATGCCCCTCATAACACCTTCAATGAAGGAGACCCATCTCCAATGGGCCATTCTAGTTGTGATCTTCAGTGATGAGAAGGCATGGACAGTGGACCCCGTACGAATCCACCAAAATGACTGGTATATATGATAGGGCTATGGAGAGGTTGATGAGTCCCTTTTTACTCTCACAACTACAAAGCACCCTGCGTTTGTCATGGCCCTGTGATTTGTAGCTTCAGATGGCATGGCCATTCCCCTCATCCGGTTCCCAGTCGGGTATAACCTCACAGCGGCCAACTACGTGCAAGCCTTGGAGGAGAAGTTGTTACCATGGGTATAGACCAACTAACCGGACATGAACGTGGTGTTCTCGCAGGATGAAGTATTTACACACATGCCCAAAAAGCCCCAGGGCAAGTTGGATGAAAACTTGCCTTTCTGACCAAAGAAAAAGTGGCCCCCTACTTACCAGATGCCAACCCATTGGCCTTCACTTTTTGGGTGCATGTTGAGTCCAAGGCCTGCATCGTCCGTTACCCAAATATCAACAACCTCAAGGACCCCGTCAACCAGCATTAGAATGCCATGTCTGAGGACTACATCTACAATGGGTGCAAGGCCTCTGATGGCCGAATGGAAGCCATCATTATTGCCAAGGGGGATACATCGATGATTAGGGTAGCCAAGGCATCATATTTATTATTTTTATTTTATTGATATAACTTATTACAACTGGTTGCTGAAATACATCTTGATAAAGTTCTATATTGAAAGTGTAAAGATTTTTTTTTGCCGCACCCAGTATATGCAGATTTGAATAAAATCTAAGCTCTGCTATATAAATATTAATTGAGTTTGACATTAGCTTTGTAATATAGCATCGTGTTTCTATTGAACACTCGGGTACTCATACGTCACCCCATAATATTTTTTTAAAATTCTTTTATTATTCTTTCATTCTTGAGGAGAGAGGACATATGAATTAAAATAAGTATTGAGTAAGTATTACATGCGAGTCTACTCATGAAAAAAGCACAGTAACAATGATAATTTCTTGGGAAATTACCTTTTATGTGTATTATTAAAGTAAAATTTATCTTAAGCCAACCCTCAATTTCTGCGCACACTGCCGCTAGTGCACAATAAAGATATACTAATAATTTTTAGATTCACTGATGTGAGTTTAACTTCTATATGCCCTCTCCTAGAGGAAACTCCACTCGAACCAGTTTCATTATTTATTAGACCTACAACAATGCTAAAGGAAAACATCAAAATCAAATGTTAACACTTCAGGCTCAACTCAAATTTAAAGTGAAAAGACTGACTGTTCGATTTGGACGCCAAATCAAATATCTAACTTTAAGTAAGATTTGTAACTTGATACTTAATTACAATAGTCATTTCAAATTAAATTAATATTATTTAAGCGACATTTTTATTTTTGTACGATTGAGTTTTCATATTGATGATAACTGAATCAGAACAAAAGACTTAAACAAAAGTTGTATTTAAGTTCAGACTCTTGACTTGACTGGAATTAAGAAAGAAGCTAAAACACTTTTCACATATTAAAAAAACAACCCGGGTCATTTGAATAATTTTGTGGGTCTCAGTGAGTGCAAGAACCGATAAAAATCATACTTATATTATAATTCCCGCTTATATTCCAAAGTGGGCTTTTGAAATTGACTTATGTTAAATATCATTAATAACTATCGCGTATTTGGAGTGAAAATTGTGGCTTTTAACTGCTGTTTTTGTCTTTTTAGGGGTATTATAGCATATATATAACTGGAACCGAGTTTTCGGACCTTATATATGTCCAGGATCCATCATTAGTGGAAACAGATGTGTTGTGAGGAGGGGGAGGGGGTACACCATGTCAGTCAATGTTTCTACATACAAAAGAACACGTCTATCATGTATAACAGTGGTTTTTAAACTTTTTTTCTCGCGACCCAGTGGAGGAAAAACACTTAACCCAGCCACCCAAAACAATAATATCTTCTGACTAGTTTTCATAAAATCACAATAAAACCTGGGCAATTGATATATGCTAACTTTAACCGCTTCACTTTAAGTAGTAATTAAAATTAGACATTGACATTGCTTGTATAATATTTATAAACTCAATAAATTAAAAAATTAAAATTAATTAAAAATCTTCCATATAGTTATCTTGCCACACATACCTCACTTAAACTAACAGTGTTGCAGAATTTGAAACATCTGTACTCTTGTCAAGTTGGATAGCAAAATCCAAATGCTCTGCAATATTTCATATTCGCCGAGACATTGTGTTGCTACTGAAATGAATGATTCTCAACTTTTCTGCAGACTTGTTATTGAAAATGGTACGCACCATATCCAGAGATGTTGGAAGAATAAATTGTTCAGCCACTGTATGAAACTTTTTCTCTTTAGCCACACGGTATGCAACCAAATATGTAGCCAGTTGTGCCTTGCCATTCAAAGTAGTTGAGCGATTAAGAACTTGAGCCGATAACTTTAACTCACGTTGCTTCCGTTGAAAATACTCGATAGGCTTATCCACGAGTTCCCAGTGATTCGTTTCTAAATGTTTTGTCAGTTTTGATGGTTTCAAACTTTCTTTAGCAAGCAACTCGCTGCACACAACACACTGGGCTTAGGATCCTGATTTGCGTTAGTGCAATTTATGAAACCAAATTTTGATCCGTACTTTGAAAAACACTGATGTATAATACCAAAAAGTCATGTCATAGGAGAGGGGGGGGGGTCTAATGTAAATACTTGGAGAACCTGACGTTTTCTTCTCAGGTGATACAGACTGTAAAAAGTTTGATAAACACTGGACTGGAACATTTAACAAATATACAGTTTTTTATCCAAGGTCTTGGTATTATCTTCCTTTTGAGTAAAGTGGTCTTGAATGCAACACTATTGATTGACTAGTTTTGCCTATCAACGGATCTTCATGAATGTATACGATAAAATCCATTCATAAATAGCCAGCAAAAACTCCCTATCCTACAAATATATAAACAACTGTAAATAGGAATTTTGTTGAGGCTTCATTATGTGTAATAAATTAAGAAATGCATCATCAAGCTATGGCACATGTCCTCAAAAAAACAAACAAATAAACAACACATAAAAATGTGTATAGAACACAGCATAACATAATTTAATGACTCTCAACTAATTTGTTTCAGATAAGAAAAAAAATGAACCGCCGTGAGTTAAATTGGAATCATCATGAGGCTTTTTGTAGATCCCTGCTACTGTAGAGTGTATATAGGTACAAACAAAATAATTAAGGATGTCCTGGAGTCATACCTGAAGATTATCTACCATTTGCGCACCTTTTGCTTACCTAGGTACTTTGTCTATACATATTCTTATTAATCATTTTGACTCAATTATCTTAATAGTGATTTACATATTTTATTTGTTTTTGGTATTATTTTTGTGATGTTTTTTTAAATCATTTGTAGAGTACATCTCTGATTTTAAATATTTGTTCAAACAAACATCTTTTGAAATGAACATAATGTTTATCCTAAAAAAATGTAGTTTAATGATCATATATATTAAATATTATGTAAAAATGCAATTATGCAAATATCAACTTTTAAAAATTTGCTGATGTGAAGGTGAGTTGCAAAATTTTTTAGACTTTGGATCATCCTAATATGTATCTTTTTTTATTCATACATGAAGTTTCCTAATGAAATAATAAAGTTTTAATGCTTATTTTACTGAGTGGTCCATTGAAATATGAACACCTTCTTATTACATAATTAATGAAGGCTTATCGATTGAAATTAATTCATATTTCGATATTTGAAAGTATAAACAAAACGAAACAAACTTGAACTCTTGGGCTTACATACAAGTAAAAAAAAAAGACACTTGAACGTGATCGACGAATTTTCATTTGCGCAGTCCAAGCATTTGTGTTTCTCCAGGACCACCGTACATGCCGTTAGCATGTCCGAAACGCTGGAGAGGAAGAAAGTATCCGTCAAAAAGGCCAAACTGGATCCGTAGGAATGAATGAAAACAGCATTGGCCAATCCAATCCAGTCCACGAGGGCCCATGCAAGAGGTCTCAAGGTTTCAAGCCAGACTTTTCAGCGAGCTATCAAAAAAGTGGGTAGAAAGATACTTGTTAGGGCGGAAAGGCAACTATTGAAACAGCAATTAAAGAACCCCATCTCTATTGTTGCAAGACTCTTTTTAATGAGTCTTTTTTAATTATAAATCAGGCCCAAATTTGAATTAAACCATGTTATTATTTCACTATATAATTTTATTTCCATATTATCGACAATAAGTTAACTATTTTAATGGAAAAAATAAGATATTTTTCTCTAATTATCCTACTTTTATCGTCCCTAATAGATTACAAAAATAAGTAATTGACAAATTTATCCCTTTCATAGATATTTTCAGAATGTACTACTTTAATAAATGTTTCCCCATAGTCATTTAGTATTTTTTGCGAAAGTGTACGTTAACTGGCCACCCGGTTTCAGTTGTCGAGGGCTAGGGATACTTTGATACATAGACGTAGGAGATGAGGGACAAAGAGAACCCCTTCCTTACTTTATGTGAGCCCATCAAGATTAGAAAAATAAATTTATTTTCCTATATTTTAAAAACCTAGATTGAAATAAATGTATTAAAGCAAAAAAAAGTCATCCAAAAATTATATTATGTCAAAAAAGTCAACATAAATGTCAACAAAATTTTGTAAGGGTCCCTCTTTTGACCTTGGACAGGCTAAAAACGGGGTGTTAAATTTTGGGGATATAAGGGGGGGGTTATGCTATACCAAAACCGAAAAACCGTTTTATGCAGCTCAAGCAGACTAGATTGGGGGTTGAATTATTTATCAATAAGCGATTGGCGTTTCAAAAACAACTATACGAATAACAAGAGTTTCTAAATTTATGCAAAATCAATAAAGTAATGGGCAAAAAAAGAAATCGGTGAGAATTGCAACTTTTTTATTTCAGGTGCAAAAAAAATGAACTTCCAATGAAATAAAGTTTGTAGAAATTTGTCTGAAGATTCGTTTTGTCATATAAATTTACCAAATAAAAATTGATGTTTAACAAAAATTTTCAATTTTTTTCTCCATTTTTTCATCAAACGTCAATTTTCGGTTTTTTAAGAAAAATTGCGACAAGACAATGATTTTTGCACAAAAAATACCAAGCCACATCTTCATAATTTTTTGTTTTTGCAAGTACGAAAAAAGTATTGGTAGGCATGTGTTTCTTTTACAATTCCTATAATTGATATTAACTAATTTTTTGGAAAATTAGTACTATACAGTTTTTTTGCAAATTTCGATTTGGAAATGTTTTAAGGTAAATGAAAATTGTACTTCTCATCTAGAAATTTTTTTAAATGCATATATTTGGGTATGTAAAATGAAGTGTATTACACATTATTATTTTGTAGTATTATTCATAATAATACTAGTTGGTATGATGAGACTTTGTAGGTTACCTTACTTAACCAAATTAATAAAATGTGAAGAATCCAAACGAATTACAATTATAATTATCAGGATCTTTTACGACACCACCGAAACTTTCAAATAATAATTATTATTACATATCTAGTATATAGAAGTATTTTCTGAATATTTTTTTAAATTTTTCTCAATTAATTTGGCCATTTTCAATATGATTTCCATCTCCCTCCTTAGCCCGAACAACGCCGGGTAACCCTTTACTAGTTATCTATATATGTAAATGTAAATGTAGGATTTCTTGATGCTCAGGGAAGTGGAGGTGGATAAATTTAACTAGACTCTGAACCAACAGTTTGCCTGTGGGCTGGTATATATTATAGCATATTATAAAGGTTCCTTAATGCTTAGAATCGTAATGGCTGTAGAGTTTAAACAATAATTTGGCCCAGTACTTCCCAGGTACAACCTGAGGGAACTTTGGCATATTAGGAATTTTCTTTGATGCTCCGAGCTGCGGCTACAAGATTGCAAGTTGGGAATCTGACCCAGACTAAAGAAAGTACTTCCTCATCCTGTTACAGAAGAGTATATATATTAGTATACTCAGACTTATAAAACTAGTATGAGAATAATTCTTAAAATTTTACTGTCTTCATTTTTGTTTACATTAAGCAAAATATTTCTTAATTTATTTTAATTTCTTTATGTCTTGGGCAACGGTAAAGGAAAAAATATTTTAGTCTATTTTGAAAAATGGTCATTATTGAATGTTTTTTTTGAAAATTAAAGTAACAAATTTATATTGAATTAGTTATTGTTATTCGGGTATAATTAAAGTCGTCGCTCTAAAAAAATATCACTTCCTACGTCTAGTGATGGTTTCAGACGGAGGAGAAACTTGCTTAAGCCTCATGATCGATTTTTAAAAATAGCCTAAAAATAGTCATCCCAAAAATGACTCTGCTCACGGTATAACTAAACTTTTTTCTTATATGAGATTTATTGGGTAATTATATGGATTTTTCTGCCTAATTCATCCTCCTTATATCACTGTCCTTTTCAGATGATCTATTAACTATTTGTTCAATGCGAAATCTAATAGAAAAAAAGTACATTCATATTTTTAAACTGGAGAAGCAAATGCGGGTATATTTTTTGTACCCAGGTAGATACGGAACCATCACTTGTGTATATATTATGTAATTGAATTAAAGACAGTAGAAATCAATTGCAATGTGATTAATTAATTATACATGGAATACACTACAGATTACGTCATAATCAAGTATGAACATTGAAGCATGTAATTAATTAATTACTTCCGTCATCCCTTAGCATGATTTTTAGTAATAAAAATAAACAAACATATGCGTCATACTACGCAGCATTAAAAAAAACTTTTGATAGGTGGGAGGGGGTAAACAGAAGGCTCGTTTTATGGGGCACTTGCTACAGGGACCATACGGGTAAGAATTTTGCAAAAATATAAATGTATACACGTAAAATAAATTTTTATAATAGACCAAAAAAATTAAAAAAGGCATTTTGAAATTTAATAAAAAAACGTCATTAAATGATATACGAGAGTGCTTTGAAAAGTTTTTCCTTGAAACTCGACACAGTTATTTTAGCAATACTCCAATTTCTGACACTCTTCCAAACATTTTTCTATGCAAAATAATTGTTCACAAAGGTGACCTTTTCATTGAACGAAAATCTTTGCAGTCCACTGTTTGGACTGAATGTTTGTTTTGCTTGTATATAGTATCCAAGATTCATCTACAGTAATTCATCTGAGACAGTATTCGGATTTATTGTTCTAACACTTTCCCGACAGTGTGGTACTTGTGCGGTCCATTTTCACAACAACACTTATATCAACTCACTCAAATGTCTGTCAAAAGAACAACTGCACATCAAGAGGTGCTGAAACTTTGGTAAGTCAATAGATGTTAGATCCTGTGACAAGCTTTTAATTAAGAGTGTTTCCATCTTCATGTTGAGGTCGGAAACTTTCCAGACCACCCTCGAATATAGACAAAATTAGTTAAAAAATGCCAAAAGGTCATAACTTAGGCTTTTTTTTATAAAAAAATTTGAAGAATTTTTTTTTTTTTGATAAAAGTGAAAATATATAGAAAACAAAAAATATTTTAAAATATGAAGGAATGAAAAATAAAAAGGCCCTTACATTTATCTATCCCCAGGCCTACTCACCCTAAAACAGGCTATAGAGAACGTTCTTACAAATTGGGCGTTTGCTTAAATTTTTATTATTATCTATGCACACATAGAAAGCTCAAATTAGTTTTTTGATGATTAGCTGATTATTGTTATTTTCATTACTGTAAGTGTAATATGCATTAATATTTATAAGATTGTGCAATTTTCCAGAAAAAAATTGTAATTAAATTTTTCTTTTTTTTAAGTCATTAAAAACTTAACACAAAGCGATGAATATATTATAATTTTATTATTAATGGTATACATATTTACATGATATATTTAGGAGTGATCTATTATTATAAAAAGTCGACCTTGCAAATACAATAATTTCTTAATCCATCAATATCACCCACCACAAAGAATAAAGAAAGAAATTATGAGGCTCCTTGTCTAAAAATGTAATATGTTATAGCTTATATCTTTTTGTAACAAGATACATGAGAAGAAAGGATATATCATTAGTAGTAAGATGGAGTGGCTTGAGTCCACCTTTTTTCTTTTTCGATGTCGTAGCAAAAATCAACTGTTCCAAAATGGAATGTTCATAACATACATAGTATGTTGACACAAAGTATGTAAGGGCTGTCAACCTAAAAAATGTTATGTCAATTTATGGGTTTATCAAAGTATTGAATTAATGCATAAGGTACTCTCCTCTAGCATTGACAGGCTGTAAGGTCAAGACTAATTAATTTTTTTGGCTTTTAATTTTTATCAAGCTGACTGCATATTTTACTCCTCTTTTTTATTATTACGTAGTTTTCTTGGTTATAAATTTTGGGACATTAATTGGGATATTAAATACAGGATGGTCCAGATTAATTGGAAAAATATTTAAAGGCTCATAACGAATAAACAAGATGGGGGTAGAGTCATAATTTTTTTATTATTTGAAAGTTACATTTAATGACGACACCGAAAGCTTTGGGAGACCCGGGTGACCTTGCGTAAATTTAATTTTGTCATTGTATAGGTAATTGACTTCTTCAGGGCCTTCACAAACGTACGATACTTGGAAAATGCATTATGCTCGAACCTCCCTCTGAGATAGAAATCAAATGAGTTCAGATCCAGGCTGTTTCCAGGCCAAAAAACTGGGCTCTGATAGTGAGGCCATTTTGTAGCCCAGACATCCTTCACTTTTTTTGGCAGGTGTCTTTGAGCTACTCCATCCATACAGGGAATTTAAATTAAAAGCGTAAAACTAAACAATGACAAAGTTGGATATGCATGAGGTTTGTCAAAGCTTCTAGTACCGTGTGGCTGAGATTATCAAGAGAAACGGACCTCATTATTAATAATAAATAAAAATTCTATGTTTCTACTCTATCTAGTTCGTTCGTTATAATCCTTTAAATATTTTCCCAATTTATCTGAACCACCCTGTAGAACATAAATTATTTTTTAATTAAGTTAAAAGTAAAGAAAAATCTATAAGTATATATTTAGTTCTATAAAATAATCATAACCCATTACAAAATTAGAGAGATTCATTTCTCCTCGGAGTCTGGATCTTTTAAAGACATTTGATAGCCGTGAAGTTCAATGATTATAAAATTTGTTTTTATCTATGTATTGTAGTGTCGATTATCAGGAGCGTCCACAAGGTTTTATTTAGGGTGGGCTCTAGCCCCTCCAACCAAACTCTTGTGGTCGTCCCCGTTTTTAAGCAGTGATAACCTTAACCGGTCTCAGGAATCTTTTTTTATCTACGAATAGAGGCGGTGCTAGTTTATATATATATATATATAGGGGTTGGGGGCTTATATTCAAAATTACAAAAACCGAAATAATAGGTTTATTATATTTATAGTGATTAAAATCTTGTGTATATAATGGGCATTTTTAACAAAATGTACTTGTTGCAATCCACGCTGAACAAGACAATGCCGAGATTGCAAACTTCTTAAGTCTGCATAGGTCCTTTATCTGGAGAGTCAGGAAGGAATTGGAAGGGTCAGGAGGTGATAATAAATCAACAGAAAAAGTAATGATCACACAATGAGGTCATAATATTTTTATGACTTTGTTGGAGGCAGTGTTTGGCCTAAAAGCTTACTTGACCTCAGACTCATGGACTTCTTTGTGTGGGTACAGTTGAGACAGACTGATATTGGGAGGAATGCCAAAATCTGCCAAAAAAGACTGTCAAGACCTGTTCTTGTTTGTCAGGTCCGTTTTTGACGCCAGAGGCGATTACATTGAATTATAATAAAAAATTATTAACCTTTCGTTTTACATTGGTTATTATTAAAACCACATGATTAGTTTCGGAGAAAATCCATATTTAAAAAAAAATGTGTTAGTGGTTAAATAAAGGTTGCATTTATTTGATATTCTTTGGGGTGGGAGGGGGCTTCATCCCCCCAAAAAGTTTCTTTCGATGCGACAGTCTACATTTATAGTACACAAATACTTCTGCTCTGTTTCATAATGTAAATGTTAACAGTTATATTTATCTCATGTTTTCTTCTAAAGTGTTTTGAACTTATTACAAAAATATGTTCCCCTTTTATGTTGTCAATAATATTCTGTACTATTTTTAGGAAAATGAATTGCTATATTTAATTAAAAATGTAAAAAAATATCCCCCTGTTTTTCTTTGCTAAAGAAATAAATAAATATATATAATATCAAAAAATTCTAATTTACGATAGTATAACTTTTTCATACAAAATGTGTTAATCTTTTATTGCACATGACGATGATTGATTTATTCATCTTTGCCTCAAAAGTCATAATTATTATTTACATATATATTTATACATATTCGTTATGTATCAAAATCAGCAATTTAATATCTCTTTCCAAAAAATTTAATATTTATAGATATATAAATATGCGTTAAGCAACGCATTTTTATTTTTCAAAAATTTGATTTGATTATAATATATATTTTTAAGTAAACAATATTTACAATTATTCAATAAACAATACTTTTCTTAGTTGTAGGACAATCTGTTGAAACTTAAAGTGTCATATTGTAGCGGGAAATACGAAATAAATAAGCATCGTTTAAAAAACTATTTAGTTCTAAAACAATTAATAGGCAGTAACTGAGGGCAACAATTAAATATTTCTTGGAAAGATAATCAGCATTCTCATTCTAAATTCCTAAATTGGTAGGTAGTTCTTGAAAGGGTCTGCTTTAGCCTGAGCGGGGCTTGGGGTAAAGATAAAATAGGTGACACTTTTTGTCTTTTTTTTTTTTTTTAATTTGCTTATTTCGAGATATATTTTCACTTTATTAGAAAAGAACATGTGAGGCCCAATAAATAATACATAATATTAAAAACATTAATCAAATGAAGATATTTTAAGAAAATAGTGTTCTATTAGCTTTTAAAATCATTTCTAATAAAAAAAGGAAGACCATTTTTTTTTTTATTTTTAGAATCTTTTTATCAAAAAATTATACTTACTCAACATATTTTAATTTTTACAGCCTTTTATTTAGTGCAAGGCTTCCTGCCAAGAGAGAGCCTGGGTCATTCGCCTCAGAGAAAATGCCCTGGCTCTTGGGACTTTGCAAGAATACATTACACTTTGGATGTACTAATGATATCGTTTTCGATACCATTCTGCGTTGAAGAGGATCGTAGAGCATGTCTAACTCTTTGTGAAGGGATTTTAGTAGAATAATTTTATACTAAAGTTTCATTTTTATATCTCCTTGTAATGTTTTAATTAAATAATTTCTTTTGATGGCTTATTGAGGGTAGGTCTTGCTTAGGTGGTCTAATTTTAAATTACAATGTTTGTTTATGTTTGTAGCACAATTCCTTCTCACATGTTTGGTTTTTTTTTTACATGGACAATGAACCAAAGTGACCACAATCATAAAAGTAATAGATAAAAAAATTTATTCTTTCTTTTTAATTGATCTCAGTTACATAAATGTACGGTCATAACATAAAAGCAAGTTGGGATTTTTTTTATGAAGCAGAGAAAAATGCATTTTAAGATTTTTACTTCATTGAAAAACAAAAGAGAATTTTGTAAAGAGTCAAATAAATTTGATTGATTCTTGTTTAAATTTTTAAATGATCATATTATATACAAATTCAATCAATTTGATCGTGCGGTATTTGAACTTAAAATCGAATTTTGATATCATCAATATAATCAATTTCAGTTGTTGAGACTTGTTTTTAACTAGGTAATCCTTTCTTCTTTTCGTTACTCTCCCAACGTGAATGCTTATACAATCTTCTCTCCAAATAATTTTGTAAGCCATACCTATGTAAAAAACAATGTCCCTGTTTTGTTCCGTGACATTGACATCAAGGAGGAAAAAGATACAAGATTTATATGCCCGGATCCCAGGTGCATATTAATCTGCTTTCAATAACTCCTCCCTCTTTAAGTTCTTCACATAATGACGTCTCAGTATCTTTTATTATCAGTGTTACCAAATAACCAATTTTTATCAGTTTAAGTTAACCTTAAAAACCATGGCTCCTATGTACTTAATCAAGTTCTTGAATTAATACAGATTGTAGTACTCATATCAAAGTATAAGTTTATCACACTCTCGCAATATTGAGAAAAAGTATCCCAGCTTGATTTTATGTTATGTCCACACAAATATGAAACTATTTTTCTCTGCCGACTGTTATTTATAACTTATTTTAATGATATATTTTATATCAGTGATATACACTCTAATAAGAAAAGTTCTGTTTATTTAATGTTTACTTTGGTAAATTTAACATTATTTCCCATACACTTTTTAGATCTAGTATGTATGGATTAACCAGATTTTTACTATTTATGAAATCAGGTGGCAAGATTTGGTTCGTATTTAACATTATATATAGGAAAGGCAAAAATTAGATGGGTCATTTCAAATCGTGCTAGAAAAAATAATTGTGAGTCAGAAAGTAGAATTAGAGAATTATTTCTTAACTACTAGCAATACTAATCACGCGAGTGTCACTATAAGAACAATTGTTTTTAATGCGAGAAAGATAAGTTATTACGAAATTTTTGTTAAGGATATTCATGTTTAAGGTAACAAGTATTATTATCCATTAGAAAGCAATTGTTCTTGAAGCAGATATGGTATATATAAATGTTACTTTTGGCTTATGAAGATTTGACTTTACCTGTTAATTTAAAATTATGCTTGCTAAGATTGAGACCCTTTACGATCCCTAATTATATCAGCTTTAATTTTAAAAGAACAATACTGAAAAAGATGCACAAGAGCCTTTTCATATGTTATTTATTTCACACAAAGTCTAAGCCATCTTCAAATCATAGTCAAGAGCAAAATGAAGGGCACACGTCACCTAAAGATGGGGCATAATTTATTTATATGTGTATATTGTACATAGATATATGAGCACACAAATAAGGTCCTTGGAGTTCTTATGTAATAAATCTCTGTTCTCATTTAATAAATCCCTCGTTTGAAAATTTATTATTATAATTGAAGTTGATGATGGGACAAACCCTCGAAAAAAAAACTTCTATTTATAATTTGGTTAATAATGGTATTAAAACCACGAGGGAACTTAAAGCGGTTCTCTACAATTACTTATTTTTTATAGTCGATAAAAACAAGGCAGTAGCTCCTTTTTTTCAAACAAAAGAGATGTAATGAGTTAATATTAGGCTTTATTATGTGCTTTATGGTTCATTTGTTAACACGGAAAACAGTAGTTATTTGAACGATTTTCACAAATGAAGATTTTCAAATTGAAATTTGTAGACTAGAAGCTTTGTCCAAACCGTTATAGGCAATAATTATTTCAGGCAGGTAGAAATAATTCAAAGATAAAGTTTCTCTATTTATAGCTAAAATAACATAATTATACCTTTAAAGTATAAAAATACCTCTGGGACACTATAGGGGTTGGTTTGATAAATTAATATATCGCCAGTAACAGTAATATTTAGATCTATGAAGATATATATTTTTATTTGTTCTAGGACAATTGACAGAGAACATTTTAGCCAAAGTACTTTTCGCCTAAAGGTAATTTGACAAATGCATGTTTACCAAAGGACTTTTTGGGACATTTGACCGAAAATATATTTAATATATCCATTATATGCGATTGTATGTATGTATATTTTAATAATAATATGATAAAAAGCGTACGTGGAAAACTACCCCGAAAAAAATTGTGAGTTAGGAAAATTGCCATTATTTTGTTCAAACGTCATAATGAATAATAACACTTTATAAATTCGCTTTTTATATTATTTATGACAAATATTTGGACACATTTTTCTAAGAATTGGATCGAGAAGATTGGTAAGGGGGGGGGGGATAAATAGCTTAAGGCCTCTTAAAATATGGTTGAATATGCTGCGGCCTTGGATTGACCCGGGAGTAGTGAAGGATTGATAAAAACCACAACCAATTCATCCAAAGAACCTCTCTTATAACAAAAAATAGTTCCAAGGCCTTGGGTTATGCAGGGTACTTGAGGGTACCCTGGATCCTTAAAAACCACTGCCAAGGCATCACATACATCCAATGAACTCACTTAACATTAAAAATAGTTCCAAGCCCTCCGATTGCGCGGGGTACTTGAGGGTACCTCTGGATCCTGAAAAAACCACCGCCAAAGCATCAAATATATACAAGGCCCACCTCTAATACCACAATAAAGTTTGAAGCATTTGGGCTGGGCGTGAAATTCTTGGTAGTCTGAAAAACCAAGTATCATGGGCCAAATCAACATGTCTCACATTCACTCAAAAAATTTAAAATCTTATAAGCTGTTAGTTCAACGTATACTTATCAATATAGACTCTTAGAAGATTGGATTGAACTCAAAAAATTGCAAAGAAATGGTATTACTATAATATTATCCACACTTGAAGGTACTCCCTTTGAGGATGAAACAAACAAAAAATTTATAAGTTTGTCATAAATAATATTATGCGAATTTATAATGTGTTATTAATCACCATGAGGTTTGAACAAAATACGGGTCATTTTCCTCCATGGCGATTTTTCGCAGGGAAGTTTTCCTAATACCAATAAATAGATAATGCTCAAATGTCAAGTATCACATGTTTTTAAATCAGTGGCAAAAATGGCCCTTTTTGCTACAATTTTCAATATGTGACTATTTGATTTATGTGTTAATAATTCTTAAATTATTGTCTGTTAACAATTACATTTATGTGTAATTATGTTATGATTTAAATATATATGAAATTATTATATAAATAATAATAAAAAGTTAGGGCCATATTGCAGACAAAAATATATTCACCATTGTAGTAATTTAGATAAATTAAACAATTAACAAACACAAAAGCAATTCAAAAGGAAGAAGTAGAGTTGCTTTATATTATGCTTTTTTGTCAAACCATAGGCCCACACTATTGCAGTGTGTGTATAGATTGTGTGATTATTAATGAATATTCTTATAAAAAATATTATTATTCAAAAATACGGTAATTAATTTACCTCTATGACATATATAGCATATGAACATTACCTATTTATCATACTATTCTTCTAAATTGAATTAAAATATACAATTGCAATATTTTAAATATAATTCCACCTTATTTTTTAATTATAGAAAGAGCCCTGAGACATCAGTAGGACCCGGTTTTGTTAATGAATATATCGCCAGTATCAGTAACATTTAGATATAAAAAGATATATATTTTTATTATATTTCCTTATTCAAACATGAAAAAATGAAAATATATAGATAAGATGACTTTGATTTTACATAAACACAATTTTAAGAAAATATACATTACTTAATAGTATAGTTACCTCCGCCAACGAAGTTAAGCAAAACTTACGTTTTTGCCTCTTTTTTTGTTTTGTAATAACCAGGATTACATTAAAAGTTACACATTTATTTTGATCAAACTTGCTAAGAAGATTAAAGGTATATGGTCTCAGTAGGAGGCCATTAAATTTTGAGAGCCCAAGATCAAAGGTCAAGGTAATAAAAAAAGTAAAAACTGTATAATCGACTATAACTTCGGGGCACATTGAGGTACACAACAAATCTGAATTTGATTGTAGGCGGAGGTTTTTCACTTTACCAAGTGTCCATTCTAGTTGCTATTTTTTTAACTATTATAGCAGCAATTTGAATGCATTCTAATATGTTATCTAAAACACTCCAATGTCACATTTCCCTTACAAATTGGATAGTACAATCTTTTTCAACTAATAAATAGACCTGCTAAAGTGGAAACATTGCACTTCTCAAGCATTCGCTGGCCAATTCTCCCGAAAATAGATTGTAACCTAGTTTTCATTTTTGTGATCCATGTTTGATAATGGTCCCTTATAGTGATAAATTAATTAATTTATCACCTGTAATGGGCTAATAGTTCATTTGGATCATTTTATATCATGTAAAATACTACATAATTACGGAAATTTCATAATAAACATATTTGCCCTCGTGTGCTTTGCAATTATACTTAATTGCAAGGCTGTAAGCAAGTCATCAAAATATTACATATTATTATACCTTGGTATGTAACATAAAATATGTAAATTATAAATTGTTAAACGAAGAAATAACTTTTTATAGTAAAATATTTTAACAAAATGATCTGTTACAGTTATTTTTGCTAATAAATTTGCATAATTATAAGTAATCTTACCCCCAAAAAAAGTTTCAAATACGCTTTTTACAAAAATTTAGACGCTCATATACAAATCATAATTGCTTTAAATTTTGGTGTGAGCCAAAAGGGATTGTACCCACCTAATATTTTTTATTAGATACGTAACAAACATTTAAGAATATGCCTTTATGATAACAGTGATCCGTATCGAACTTTTTAAGTATAATGTACATATGTTGAGCGTATCTACAAAACTTTTAATATCACATAAATCATTTCCTCAAAAAATATTTATACTATGAAGTTTTTAGTATAAAAGTATTAAACCTTAAAGTGTTATTCTTTCTTTTAATTGCACAATATGCGGTTCTTCTAAGAGTCTAAGGATAATTTTGGAAGGGAAAAGTTTAGGATGTGGTTTTTTTTAAAAGAATGTGAAAGTTGTTAAAGGAAATTGGGGCCTCATTAAGATATCAGTCAAGTAGTACTAGAACATTTTTTATTTGTTTGATAAGTAATTTCTCAAAGTCGTATTATTATATTTGAAGTAATTAGTTAGTTGTTTTTTTTTCTTTTTTTATAAATTTTGTGTACATATTGAAATTTGTACAAGCAGAATTGTAGTAGCAATAGGAACAATCCACAAATTTTGAATGGCTCAACTCGGGATTCGATCAAAAAAACTAAAAAAAACTATTTAAGTATAAAAATAAATTGACTTTTCTTATAAAATCATTCAGAAAGAAAGTTAATTCTTGAAATATTGCAATGGCCGTATCTCAAATTAATAACAATATGGATAATTTTTGAAAAGAGTCTTTATTTCAAATTAATATTCAGGCTTTCAGCTATCAAATGAAATATTTTTACACTTTCTTGATTGTTTTTTCTAAAAGTCTTTGTAAAAAAAAACAGCCATTTTCTTATATAAACAAAGATTACTTGCGTTTTCAACATAGTAAAGACATTAAAAAAACGGGTTTGCAATCTTGTAATGATAGGCTATGAAAGAGTTTCAATTTATTTATCTATATCTTCAACACCAAGTGCTTAAAAAAACTTTGAATCATAAAAATAACGGAGAATTACTACAAACTTGATAGTCTTAATCTGAAAAATTTGAGGTTGATAGAGAAAAACTAAGGTGTTATTTGGATTTCTACTAAATTTTACCTATTTTAATTTTGAGTTACAAAAAAGTATTATTTTGTTGGATATTTTTGTTAAACCATTTGTGTGTTGTTTTTTTTCATTCTGTAAGTATTGGGTTTGTAACTTTTAAAATTTACCAAATATTTTGTCTTGTTTTTGACCCAGCTTTGGAACAAAAGTTAGTAATTTTAATCCTACTTAATCTGTCATATTGTAATTTGCACGTCATAATATATCTTAATTCATTGTAACGTCATCCAATTTAATTACCAATAATTAAATAATGACATCATAAATTTAATTTTGATCTACATATTAATATTAATTCTTTATTATAACCTACAAGTAAAAATGAATAAGTGTATAAACATCTTACTTCTAAGAACCCTGCCATTTATAATCTTCAAAACCTCGACAGCTCTCCTTTTTTATATGAGGAATTTTGTTATTTTGAAATTTGTCTTCTTTTTAAAAGTGACAAATACCACCATAATCTAAATTTTGAAAGTACGTAAATTACTAACGTTGGTATTTTATTTCCCCAAATAAATATAATTTTTTGTTTCGACAAAGAGAGTTGTTACAGTTTGAAGATTATAATACATATGTATGCAAAGCTCTTAGAAATAAATTTCTTTTACACGCATGATAGATGTGGTAACCCAGCTTTAAAGATTATTGGATTTTTTTAACTTATGCTGTATTCAAAAGTCAAATATATTCAACATCTAATAGAGTTTCAATCATTGAAATATATTCATTGCAAAAATAAAAGACTCTTAATTAAAATTTAAAAAAATCAACTCTGTTTTTGTTTGTAACCTGTACAATCTTTTTGTATAAGTTACAACTTGAGTATAAAATAATATACAAAAGATAATATTTAAGGCACTACGAATATTTATTGTTAGAGATAAGAAGATGCTCAATGCTCATGGATAATGTTGGATTTTAGGTATGCCATGTCATGTCATATGAACCTAACAGATTGATTTATACAAACGAGAGGCTATTCATAACTATTAAAACATACGTTGAAAAACCTATCAAATAAATTTTAAACATCCTTGTTGAATTAAGGTGCAGCGGATGAGTAGTATTCAAAAATATTTAGATATATATAGTAAATGAATATTTCAACCGCTCAAATTTTTTGTTCAATAGTTACGTTACACTTCTCATGCCGCCTATGTCTGTGAAATAAATTAATTAATTATTTTTATTCTTTTGAAAATATTGTAGAAAATGGATAACTCGAATTTGAATACATCGAATCTCCCAATAATTTGAATCCAAGAAATCAATTTAAATAGTATTGATTTTTTTTTGATACATTCATTGTAATATTAAAATATATTACAATTACATATTTATTTATTTCATTATTCGCAGATACCAATTGCAAGGCATGAAATAAATCAGGGTTGTTGATTTTTTTCAAGTAAATCAAAATTCAAGTAAACAACATCAATCGTTTGAACATATTGCACTGAGATTCTAAAGATAGTAATAAGAGGGATTTTATGCCTATTGTAAACGGCGTTGCCTTGCTAACACACCAAAATACAGTGTGTTTGGTTGTCAAAGTCCTTGTTTCTACTTTTTTTTCTCCTAATCAATGTTCTGAACGTTGATTGGTGGAATGATTAGTAGCTCCTTTTAAGAGTTGAACAATTCTGACTAGCAATTGGATAATAATTCCTTAGTTGAAGAGAATTGGCTAACTTCAAATAGATTTTTTTTTTTCCTTTTTATAAATAATCAGGTTGCCTGAAACGACAAAGGTAACGACGTTTGTCATTAAGGCTGTGACCAAGATTAATAGAAATACAAGGTTATACCATCATTTAATGAGGCTTTTCATAATTTTCAATTTGATGTACCGTAGCGTCTGCTGAGTAAGACAGACAGATTTTGACGTTAACAGTATATTAAAAGTAAATATATATTGCATGATGAACAGTAGCAGTATATACTCTTTGACGTCAACATTAAAAAGTATGGTGGAAGTCAAATATCAGTCGGAAAAGCGTTATGGTATAATTTTGTATTTCTATATACCTTGGCTCTGAATAAGATTTTTCCTTGGAGGGAGGGTGGGTGCGCAGGGGGTTGATATTAGCTCATAAGTAATATCATTTTATATAAAAATTATATATATATCTTTTTCCAATATCCATATTGACTGTCTTCTTTTGTTAAAAAAAGTAGATAATATATATTAATGTATTACTACAAAATTTTGATTTTATTTTGCTTTAAATGAACAAACCCTAGTACCAATTGAGTATAAGTTTCAAAATTAGATTAAATAATGTTCGGAAGAAGACAACAAAGCTTAATTTTTGTATATCTGTATCTCCCAATTTATTAAACTAATTATTTAGGCTACATATTTGGAAATATAAATAGATACGATAAATTTAATAGTTTATTGGTTTTTTTCGTATTTCAAACGAAATTAATTAGTTTCTTTCAAATTTGAGTTATCTGACCCTTAACGTATTTATATTAAGCATAACTATAACGCAGCAAATGTTTAAAAACGAAATGTGTCAAATCTATTCAAAGCACGCATGAAATATCATGAACTAACATGTTTATCAATTCTTAGAGCCGAGTATTTCCCCTAATTTTTTAACTCTGTTGCATATGTATGAACTAAGTTTATCCTCTGTTCTCTTCGACATTTAAAAAAAGTTCTACTTATATTTGTTTTGATTGATCCTAATCCAAATATTATGAATTATGAATCGATTTTCCCCTTTTACACAAGCTTTTAAATGCTTATACAAAGAAACATCTTGTCATATATGGGGGAGAGTGGGTTGTATCTTGATTAACCGTCAAAGGAGTTTTAAAAAAAATGTTTTAATTCATAAAAAAAACCGCATTTGGCACCCTGGGTATCAATCCTTCCTCTCCTTATTTGTCTGTAAAATAATAATTTCCATTCGGCGTTTCTTTTAGTTGCCCAAAGGATGGATGAAACGCAGTTATTTATAAGTGAGTTTTATTTCCTTTTTAATGAAATAGGAGATAAAGATGTAAATCAAATTTGCATCAGGGAAGCTGTCCTTACTGATTTCTTTATTATAGTTACAGGAGGTCCTCCACTCCAAGGATTTCCTCAAAGTAATAAATTGCGGTGATTTAGTGTGGTACAATTAGTAAGAAATATAACACAACCCATTTTGGTTTTATTAATCGTTTTTATCTGCTTATAAACGGTAATTGTAAATCACTCACAACTTTGAAGGAGTTCATGAAATATGTTCATAATATTACAGCTATAATTTGAACATTTTTATTTCTATGGATTAAGGATTTGTAGATAAGTAGAGATTGCTTTAGGCGCTGTCATTGCAGTATTGTATATCACCTGTAACAGGACACACTTTATGATGCATATATTCATATTTAAATAAGGGAATTAAAGTATAATATAATTTCTTCCAGTACTTGATGACATGAAATCAAGTGATTACAGTATCTACATGTAAAGTTTTGTTACTCCACAGAGTGGGAACTAAAACTTGCAATATCAGGTTTAAATAAAGAAAAACCTGATTTTCGTGGAGTTACAAAAATACAGCTTAACACTAATTTGTGATATGTTTAAATAGTATATTTAGGAATATTTTTTCTTTCATATATACTCCTTTACTTCACGACACGCCAGCAAACAAATTGAAAGCTCTTCAAGATAAAGGCGTACCATTCTGTAATGGTAATTTGCATGAGAGATCCGGTAGGCATTCTTTTGTCAGACAGCTGTAAAGTCCAGAGGGTCAGGGTTGGAAGTGTGCTAAATGGAAGCAGATCAGAAGTAAGCCATATTGTTGCATGCAAGAATTTTTGGTTTTTCTTGTCTGTATGGGAGGAGCGCTCCTTAATGGACTTCTTAATGTTGTAGGCAATCTGAATAAAGATAAAAACGGTCTCTAGAGCCTTATCGGCACTGACACCGGCATAGAGGTGATCGCTCATGCGTTGCCTATTTTGTGTTCCTCCTACATTTTTACACTTAGAGACATTGGATAAAAACAAAAAAAACTTTTGTTTTGTTTCAGCTGTCGTTTTGTTAAAAATAAAAGGGGTAATATCGCTATTAAATTCTACTGCAAGTTTTGGGTTACCACTGTATGTATACGAGCTGTGTTCAAAGAGTAAGGTGACATTGTATTTTTAGGAAAAAATATTTATTCATTCAGCAATATGTATGTAGTCCCTACTCAGATACAATACACTTGTTCCAATCCTCGAAGCACTTCTCATAAGCACTTTTCGGTATAGCCTGGAGCTCTTCCAGCTATGCAATCTTTATATCTTAAATCGTTGTAAATCTCCGTCATTTCATTGGTCTCGTCATTGGCATCTTCTCGGCCATCTTGGAAGAGTTTGTAACACTTTTAAACATTTTTTTTACTTGGAACAGTTTCACGGTATGCCTTTGCTAACATTTCAAGTGTTTTGGAGCACTTTTTTGCATTTTGTACCCAAAATTTGATGCAAATTCTTTGATTCATGTTTTTCAATAGCAAAAAATCGCCAAACACGCAAAGTACTTCAAACTTTTATGCTTCTTAAAAACAAACTAAACATATTATTTAGCTGAAAGAGTAAATATATATCCATGGCGAGTGTACTAACATACAAAAATAAAAAAAAAATCAAGCATACCAAATGTATCTTCCTCTGCGAAATTTTGAAAAGTCATCTCACTTTTTGAACACACCTCGTATTGATTCTAAGGTTTATATGTATACTACATGGCCTTATTCAACTAACATAGAAATTTATCAATGTTTATCACAAAAATGAGTTAAGTATCGAGTCGATGCACTCCAATATGAAGTTGCTGGTTAATTAAACATACGTTTGACTGGCGTCTGATTCTTAAATTGCGAGTCGCCAGCTCAGATTCAATCATCATCAAAATATGTTTATATTTGTTTATATAAAGTGACCAATGACGGTTAAGTAATAATACAAATTTGAATCGGTACGAAAATATTAGTATCTCGACAATACTAATTCAGAGGCTAAAATGTTATTTTGCATTTACCACCTATTTCAGGTCATGTTTCCTTATCTTTTTGAAGGAAAAGTTGTGCGATACAAATAAAGAACTCATATAGTATATTGTTAATGAATTATGGTATTTCCAGGTATATTTTCATCTATATATTTAAAAACATTATTTGTTCATCACGTAACGTTTAATCAATACTCTTTTGACTAGACAGGTGTGTCCAAAATATTACAAACCACACCTGGAAGAAAATCCACTTGATTATGTCCTTTTGCACCTATATACATACTATATTTTACTAATGGCAATTGCCAACGACAACACGTATAGACAGTTATTTCATATACATTTTTCTTTTCTTTTATTTTTTAAAACTATTTGTTTCTGTTTCTTTTTTAGTTCGGCAGGTTTCAAACAAATATGACAACCAAAAAAAAAAAAAAAAAAAAAAAAATTGTAGTTATCAACAAATGAGTATGGTTCCATGCTGAGATAATTCTCATTATTATATGTTGGAACATATATTATTTAGTTTGAAATTATCCATTATTTCTAATATTATTAGAAAAATCCTTTAATTTACAAACTTAAAAACGATTAAAATATTTTACCTGATCAAAAATTTGATCTTGCATAGTATGTACAAAAGACTATTAGAAATGCTCACACATTGCGTTTCTGAGGGATAATAGTGCACATAGCTGATTATAATCTAACTCAAATGAATAATATATATAAATATTAGACGGCTTTACCGTTATTGTATATGACAACCTTTCCTCCAAAAGTTAAAACAACGGAAAAAGACTCCAACCAGTCAAACTCAAATTAAACATTTATAAGCGAGGAAAAGTAAAAGAAATCGAAATATAACAAACAAAAATCATAGCTCATTTTTATGTTGGTGAAGTAACACAGGTGTTGTTTAAATGTCTTTTTCAGCTATTTTTACTCATATGAAGAAACAAAACCCTTGAGGTGACTTTTAAAACACAGATTTGTCTCTTTGTCTGAATTAAGGATATTAACGACAAAAAGAAAAAAAAACACATTCATTAATGATTAAAATAAGAAAACAAGAAATATCCTAAATTTATCATGTTAAGTGTTCAGGGTTAGTTAGGACCCAGGGCTGCAGTGCAGTTCAGTCCAACTTGTCGGTCCTTAAAGCAGGTTCAATTGATCTTTCATGAGGTCATTGAAGTTTTCCCCCTTTTTCAATTACTTTGTTATATAAGAGAAGAAACTATATAATTAAGTAAAAAGATCAAATGTTTTTTTTTACATTGCAGTATAATGAAAAAATGAATATTTTTGCAAGATACGTGCAATATTCATACTATTTATTATTTGTGTCCATAAATCTTTTATCCAAAAGTTATAAATCCCGACATTCCTAAGAACCAGCAGGACCTGTTCTAAGACTAAACTGGACTGAATAAATTAGTAGCAACACAATACTAATCAAGGCAGTCAAATATAATGAGGATTCAAATTACAGGACAAAATGATTGAAATGACGTTTTTAGACCCTATGTAATTTTTGGTTAAATTATTAAAACATGATTAAAAATATATCAAGAAAAAAACTTGACAGAACTAATTCCGAATTCAACAATAATTCAGTAGTATTTATAAAGTTAGAAACCATTTTAGTCAACAAAATGTTCATATTAATCTATTTTTAAACATAAATTTAATAAAGTCCTTACAAATAGATGACTCTGACAATATTTTAGATTATGATTCACGTGACACTATCATAAAAAACATATTGTAACTAATGAATTTCTTTCAGATAGATATATTTTTCAGATTATTTTACTTTATATATTTTTTTAAATAAAAATGGTTGTGAATATTGATCAATGTTCATCTTGATTTCCATAAATTTATCTGTAACGTTATGCTACAACAATATATTCTTCATTTTAATATTTAAATGACTCAGATATTGTTTCTAATATCACTCTTAATTTATTTATAACCTGGTCCCTAAGGGTCCATTCTATCAACAACTTTAACTCAAAAGGTTATCTGATAATTTTATGATAACTATGTGTACCTATATATAAAATATTCAGAGATTTAAAAGAAGCTACAAAGGCGCTGTTACTACTAAGGGTTATAAAAATGTTTTACACCTTCTAACAATAAACTATTTTAATTTAATTTATATGTGTATTTTTCCGGTTCAATACCAAAAATATATATGTACATATGTTCTTAATTTCAAGGATTTTCATTATGCTTCCTTCTCCAGTATTCTTTGTTTTTTTTTCTTCTTCTAGAATTGAAATGATTGACTACCTTAGTTAAGATGAATTTAAAAAAAGTAATTGACAGGAATATAATATTAGAACAATTATGCTTTCATTATAATCAAATCAAAGTTAAGAGTTTTTCTCTTTCCCTACACTGGGAGCTCAAATACTAGGGGGTTGCCTGTCCTTAAACCTTTACCTACTTCCCGACGTACTGAATATGGCAAGTTAATTTAAATGCATTTAATTGTAACAAAAAATGTATAATGCACACATTTATCATCTCAATAAGTTAATTACATATTTTATTCATATATGAAATGTATATATACTTGTAACTGTCTGTGAATTTAATCACGTGCTGAGAAAGGTTTCCTTATTATTTTTATATCTAGAATCAACAATCCCCGTTCACTTTTTTGTCAGATGAGAAAAAAAAAATTAATACTTAAAGTACAAACTGAAATTACATTCCTGGTATACCGAATAGGAAAAAATACAAATTTCAAGCAAAATTATATATTTCTTAACAAAAATCTGATGTACCAAATTTAGGAAAATATTTTTTTTTATAAATTCCTGGACAAACAGACAATAAAGTTATTGTTTCTTTCAATAGAAACAGGTTTTTTTATCGAATATAAAATAACTTTGGTAGTAAAGGATTAATATGGTTAAATCTCTGATTTATATTAGAGTTAATCCGACCTCCCTTACGTCAAATCCCGTCTAGTCGACTTATACCGGTCCTTAACAATTCTCCAGTTTAAAAGACACACTCTACCATGCATCATTTTCACTAATATTTTAGTATAGTACCATAGTTTACCATTTGTATTAGCTTAGACAAACTTAAAGTATTTTTTAAGTACGATAATAGTTTGCTATAATTCTTAATTTAGGGATACTTTAAACATATCTTTTTCTTCAATATATTTATGATGAAATAATTTAGGAAAAATTATCCCATAGAATGACTTATATGATTTTATACAGAGAATATTTACGATGCTGCATCAAAAAGAAAACAAAATGTTCCACCACATACCTCAAAAATAATGTCTCAGATTATTACAGCTATGTTCTCACAGAATTTCTCCCTATTTTAAAAGAAACCCATGAAGGTTAATGGATGATAATGTCAGTGGCTTTATCTATGATAACGTCATTTAGTATATACTTTTATATGGGATGGCTTCTGAGTTTTAGGACGTTTACATCCCTAAGAAAGTGTGTCCATAATTATTCTAAAGTAGAAATATATTCTTACAATAGTTCTGCCTTTATTAAAATAAAAGGGCAAGATTGATTGATTATGACCTCCTTAACAGATATATATACATATACAGATCCATTTGGCTAAAAAAACTGTTATTTGTATGTGAAAATTTGACTATAAGTGGGGATTTTTCTTAAATCAAAAGTATAACACGAAATCACAACTTTTGGATACTGATCTAAATAAATAATTTCGAAACTTATTATTTTGAGAAACAGTGTTTGATTAGATTCTGTTTTTGGCAGATCATTGATGATTTTTTGCTTATCTTTCTGTAAAAGGGATTTTTGGGAGCATTTAAGAAATATATCCGTGTTGATTGAAAAGCAATGCAAAATGAATTTAAAAAGAAATATACAGAAGAAAAAGTTACGGCCAGCTTAGAATTTCTACCTAGGTATAAAAAAAAGGAAAAATCCTCATGGAATTCTATATTTTTGTAAATTTCTATGAAGTTGATGGCAAAAAAGTTGACTATATGCAGATTTTTACTCTAAGTTTCTTCTTTGCAATGTATTGTATGTAAATAAACGTATTTTTGTTCTATCAGAATTTGACTGTATAGATGATGGCGTTATTTAGGAAATAAAATTCTTGGGAATAGATTTTGCATCCAATTCGGACCCGTGCTTAAATTGAGAGCAAAACATCAAAACTTTTGAACCCCATATTCCAAAAAAATAGTTTCTATAATTATTTTAGAGTAGAAAGAAGAGATTTGGATTTTAATGTTGAATTACGTTGCTCTGGGTTTTTTTTACTGAAGATGGATTGATCATGATGTCAGACGCTGATGTCAATGACAACATCATTGAATAAAGTATCTTCTACCTGCGGCGTTTGTGTCTGATTAGGAAACGTTCTTTTAATTTAGGACGGGTGTCAAAACTTTGGAAACGAGTCATCCATATAAAAAAAAATCTTTTTAAAGGACTTATATTGTGAGCATGCACATGATTGCATTATTCTCATTATACTTTTAACATCTTATAAACATATGTAGATAGGATTCCATGTATAGCAAATCCTGGATGTGATTACATTTTGGTAATTTATGCAAATCTTGAACTATAATCATAGATAATAATGTATACAATGAGGTATGTATTTAGTTACGTCCTAAGTATGAGCTTCAAGCATAGACAATTGAACAGAATAGATATTTAATGGAATGAATGAAAAAGAAACTGCCTACATGAATGATTTTGAGTTTTAATTTGTATGGAACTATAAAGAACATGTAGGATGCTTACAAAATTTTGATTCATTCTTTAATTTAGTTTTTTTTTTAAACCTCTAAATAGTTATGAAATTGGTGATGTGATTGGCAAAGCAAGTAACTTTTCATGAACTAATATCATATGGATCCCTAACAGGGGCATAGGAATTATAGGGACCAATTTATATATGTAATTTTATTTCGTTGTTGATAGTGTTTGGGTATAAGCCCTCACAAATGACAAAGGTTAACAACGCGCTTGGTGTTCACAATTTAAAAAAGTCAACTTGTCTACAAATATTTGAATATCATAATTGTCGTCAAAAAAAAAAAAAATCAATTTTCCTTTTGAAATAAGAATTATATTTGTTCAAATTTAGTCTCTTCTAAAAAAAGTTCAACACTAAAATTAAAAAAAAATGTTTGTTCTCTGATCTAAAATAATTATTTCATAAATTTGGTATTGATAAAAAAGACAAAAGCTTTGGCCCTATTGCAATGTCTAGGTTTTTTCTTCAGACTAGAGTAAATTTTTAAATTTATGTTTTGCAAAGACAAATTATGCCTTTCAGAAAAAGGACATACTTATATCCTGTACAAACTTTTTTTATAAAAAAATATTTTTGGTTGACAAAATTACATTATATTTTTTTGTTTGTTATTAAAATTTCAAAAATTAACAACATATTTTTTTTATTACAAAAACTGCAGTCATTTACACAAATCTTGCCTGGCAATTATCCCATTTTTTATCAAGGTTATAATTGTAATATTTTCAAGGGAAAATTGACTTGTGAAAAATATTTTAAACAGATGAAAAATCCAAGTATACTTTGAGCTTTATGTATTAATCATACCACATTTTTGACCAAAAATGTTAAAAACAAGTTCAAAAATTTCAAAGATAAACGCTTGTGAACCTATTTCAGAACAGTTTCCTTCATTAATCATTGCAATTAATGCTCATAACGCACGGCATTATCTCACCAACACAAAAATTTACCTTTGAATTTTATAATCAACCTCAATTGTTAAATTTCTTTTCTCATTTTCAATGCTTTAAACGTTGATTGATTCCATTTGAATTAGCTTTTTTTTAGAGTCTGGTAAAAGTTTCCAACATCATAGAATAATATTTCCAGTGTTGAGAATAATTATCTAATTATAAACTGAATTTGAGGTGGGTTTTTTTTCTTTTTTTTCCTTTGAAATGTTGCAAAATATATTACTTGAATAATTGATTCATTCATCCTTTGGAACTTTTACTCATAAGGCATTGCTCCATTTCTTGTGTATGTGTATGTTAATCTGTTGTATATTTAATAATACTGGAACCATGCCGAGAGACTTTTACGTTTTCTATCGGACGACTAAATATTTGTCATGGGATCTGCATAAAGAGGGACTGCTCTTTTTATTTAGTCCCGATGAACTTGTTCCTCGACATGTCGACGAATCATTTCCCAAGTTACTTTTAGGTTTTTAACCTATCATCATGTATGGTATGGCTTGATCTGCAATAATTCATAAAAATTGTATTGATCATTTACAAACTATTAAGTGTTTTAAAAAAATAAATATGAATTATAAAAAAAAGTTTGCTCTTTTTGAAATAGGTCTATTAGAATGGCATACGCTAACTCATTGCCCCTAAGGAGGAGGAGTAATAAGGGAACCACAAAGAACAATACAATAAGAAAAATTCTTTAAAAAAACTACCAATTGATGGGTTGTAATTATTCTACTTACAACATGGTTGGTTTGTAGGTATATCCAGTGACTTGAAATCGTGTCTACAATTTGCCCTCTTTTTAATGTTTTGTTTTACTTTACTTTTGCTGAGTATAATTGATGCCTAGCAAAAAATAGATGATGTATGTGGAAGAAAACGGTTTAAGTGCACAGGAAGAGGAAAGTTATAGACCTATCTACCTAACTTTTTTTTAATTGTTGAAAGGTGCCCAAAAAGAGGAAATATAAATATATGAAAAAATAAGAGTTGAATTAACATATGTAATTAATCTTAGAGATCTCATTAAAAAAAACATGACTGAAATAGAGCATGTTTACAAGACATCCTCATTCTGGAAGTCAACCATCTTATAGAGGCTTTGCATCTAATGAGCCCCTTGTTTCATTTAAAAAAAAATTGTATATATATTTATTATTTATCAAGTAAAGTTTCTGTTTTTATTTTCATTTGTCTTTCTTCATTAGAGGTTTTTCAGACCTTAAAATGTATCACAAATCTGTTATGAAATAATACAGACTTCTCTTCAGAGAGATTTTTACCACCTATAAGCTTGAATTTATTCTAATATCACTGTTTTTCTTGAGCATCATATGTGTCTCTTTAAGTTTTGAGACTCGGCCCGAGACAATTTTTTGTAGCTCGGTCAAAAGTGTACATTCTATATCTATAGTTCAGTCTAATCCGCAGTCTGAAACCGTGGACCACCATTAAGATAGCATACCGAAATTTCCATTGAAAAGAAAGGTCATTCAGTGAACAGCCTTTGTTTAACAACGTACTTTAAGGGAAAGGGCAGGTAGGACTTTATCTGTTGTTTTAGCGGCAAAGACAGGGATCAATTTGTTATAGCATGGATCAACAAAAATATTATTCCACAATCGTGCCCTCGTTCCGATCCTCACCAAACGAGGCAATGTTGAGATGAAAAACTTCTTAAGCATGGACAGGTCCTTTGTCTGGAGAGTCGAGAAAGAACTCGGAAGTCATTTGACAGGAAATAGACTCAACTCTATGCAACACTGCAAAGAAATTGTTGACCTGGTTGTCAGATTTTTTTTTTTTTACTTTGTTAGACCAAGTGTTTGGCCTCCTTGCTTACCCGATCTCAACCCCATGGACTTCTTTGTGTGGACAAAATTGAGCGACACACAAATATATACTCCTGCAACAGAAAATTGAAGCTGATGTTCAGGATCAGAGATAAATTCAGGAATATGCCAAAATAGACTGTAATCAAGACATACTCCTATTCCCAAGGTCGAGTTGAGGCTTTTGTTGACGCCAAGGCGATTAAATTGAATAATTATATATTTGTTAAAGGAGCTTTCATTTGGCATTGCTTTTTATTAAAATTGGATTATTAGTTTTAGTAGAAAATCCATTTTTTTAAATGTTGTTGGTTGATAAGTAGAGATTGCACCCTGTACATTTTGTAAAAGAAAAAGGTAGATTATATTTATATTAAATTATTTTTCAACAAAAGTACAATAAAGTTGAAGTACCGATTTTTTTATATACAAATTTTACTAAGAGACCAGGGTAAACTGAATTTGGACCAAATTAGTTAGTTCTTACAAAAATTATAAAAACCGAAGACTGATCTAGGATTTTCGTATCAAAATACAAGTCTATTTTTGCATCAATTTTAAAGCCATTAGATAAAATTCTCCCCACAATGAAAATTAAAACCTACTCGTAATTTAATATTTTGAAATACCAAATTTTTCTAGCAAAAAAAAATTATCTAAAATGTTTTCATAGGGCAGTATATTTTATATTTTAAACAAAAAAATCTTATATTTTATAATCCATCATTCAAGCATTCTTTGCATTGGTAAATGCAATTCATTGTCTTTCGTATCACCGTGTTAATTTGTAGGGAATCATTGAAGGACATTCATTGATCTTTTTTCTATTTATTTGTTGTCTAATGGATCATTACTCCCTGATTCATTCTGTATGTACATATAATGTTATCTCCTGTACCTATATGTGAACTTACCTAAGCACATAGGTGGATTCATGACGGTAATTCATACAATAGATATACATTATGTATAAACATTCACGCATTCATTGTTTCAATGATGTTCATAGAAACAAAAATATTTTCTTTAAAAAATCCCACTTAGTCTCTCACCTCCACCACCTATTCTTTGGGGAGTCTGACCTTTTGACCCTTAAAAGAGTTGCTTGATTCATTTACAAAAAAAAAAAAAAAAATATCCAAACGTTTGTATGTGTTTATTTTTTTAAATATGTAAATATACTTTTGAATAAACGTTCGAACGTACACTCATGTTGTTTCACCCCAATGTTTCTATTTTCTGACCCATGCCTAATGTACATCATATTTAAAAATATATTTTATTGATGGAACATCCAATATTTCTCCCCCTTCCCTTTTTTTTACTCACATAAGGATATTTTTTCTATTTTATTATTTGTTCAATAGTTCTGAAACGAAATAGAATATTGAATTAAAACAATGATGTAGTGATTATTTTAAGGAATTAAAATAACTTTTTTTAACTATTATTCTGGTAATACAAATTTTCTATGCTACAAAATGTCTTTAAACTCCTTGAAACAATAATTACATATGAATAATTATAATGCCTACTAGGTTAGTTATTGCAGTTTTTTTATTTTTGAAACTATAATCCTTGTACAATTTCGAAGTATATAAATGTTGTTTGTTTTAATCAATTTTAATTATTTTTATGTAAAAACTTCTTAGTTTTTTTGTTAAGAAATTGAGTTTTTTCAAATGATTTATTTTCTCCAATTAGTTATTTGTAATTTAAAAAACAAACAAAAAAAACACACAGGGTCTTAGCCCTTTCTTTTTTGAGGCAACATGTTTGCAACACAAGAATGTTATACTCTTAGAAATTTGCACTTTTTTCTGTTTAATAACCCGTTGATTACATATATATACAATTGCACCCATGAAATTTTTAATCAAAAAATTGTCAAATGCTCCAATCTAGGATTCCAAAACTAAATAATAGTAAGATATAAGTAATAGTCTTTAGTTCGTTAAGAACAGTTCAATTCCCTTCCATCAAAGGGCCAATAAATCAAACCATAGAATCATGAAAGTTAACTATTGACCGAATTATACATCATCATTGATCAAGTGTTAATAATGTGTATATACCCTTGTTGGATATCTTTAAAAATATGGATTTCTTATTTGTTTTTATGCGATTTTGTAAGAGTTTTTAAGTGTACCTTTCACTAAAAATTATATAACAGTATAAATGTAAATATCAATTTTAATATTGATTTTGTTAATCTGTATTGAATTTATAATTGAGTGCTAAACCCAATACTGATTTTAGTTATTCCTCTTTTTTGTCTGATTTCTGAGTTAGCTGGATTATAAAGCAAAATTAAAATTCAAAAATAAAATTTTTTAATTAACATATTATCCTAAATAAACAGGCAAGATAATACTGGACTTTGATAAAAAAATTCACCCAGTATGGGTTAATGACGTCTCACCTTTTCATAGAAAGAATATTATCCATCAACGTCTTATAAATGTATGACGTTCTTTTGGAACACGAACTAAAGCAAGAAAACTGCCTCAAAATCATTATCCGTTATCATTCAGTTTAAAAAATATAGTTTCCTGTCATCCAAAATTCACAATCTGATAAATTAATTCATCCTTAAAACATCAAGAATTGCTTTGTATGTTTGTCAGCTATTAATTGATCAAATCTTTTCCACTATTATTGTCCTAAACGTTACATTGTTGGATTCGTATAAAAATAGTTAATCAGTCAAGAATGACCAACTAATAAGTACAAAATAGTTTACCAGCTAACTACCAGTTATTTCGGATCAACCTAGTTACTATTATTTTTATTTTTTTGTAACGCTTGAGAGATGTGATCTATCCACATAAAAATAAGATTGAATGATTTTTCATTAGTGAGTATGAATAAAATTTATTTTTTCAATCAAATTGACTCACATTTATAAAATATTTAGATAAATCCTTCAGAAGCAGTACAAATCATGCATAGAGGTCTTAAAAATAATTGATTACTTCTATAAAAATGAATTATATTTAAAAGGCCATATCAGGAGAAGGTAATTGTGTGTCTTTCGCAAACAAGCAAAAATCAGGGAAATAATTTGTTATATAAGCGTATTTTTTTAAATTATTTAAAAAGCTAGAAATGAAAAAAAAAAAAAAATAAAAGTGGTCTTTTCTAAAAAAATATGTATTGAAAAAAGTTTAAAGAGATAATTTTACCAGCATCCTAGTTCCAAATTTACACTAAGTTAGTTATTTAATATTTAGAAAAAATTCAAATTGTACACTTTAAAAAAACATCTTCTACAACTATGCTTTAGATCTGTGATTCCGTACTTTTTCATCTCTGTTGAGGCCTAAAGTCTTTTTTAATATATTGGGATATATAAAATATTCTTAACCAAATATTATATTTATTATTCATGTAGTCTTTAGCAGAGCCTATGACAATACGTCTTTTAGCACAAAGGCTCCAAAAAACACTGTTCTAGAGCCTAAGCAAAAGATTATATCTCCACGTTATTTTAATCCACCCTGGAAATTAGAATATAAGCTCATATTTGACCAAAGTAAATGGATTTAAATTTATGATGTAAAACACAATATTATCAATTATTTTTCCTACCATTAAGTTTTTTTTTTTTTGCTGACGTGCCATAGGTATATTCATCAGGATTACTAGGTCCCTATAGATTATATTTTCTTCATCTAATGCAGTCCATCCCCTTAAATTTACGAACAACTGACCTCGCATTAATATTTTTATCATCAATTCAATAGTACATTTGTTAACAAATTTTATTAAGCGTTATTTTTCTTACTCACTACATTAGGATATTATTCCTTCCATTCTCTTTTTTCTAACTAAGTTAATATAATAGAAGTTAATTAACTTAGGGTATGTATATCGAATATTCTATGTACATAGTTAAGGAAAAGATTCATTGAACGGAAGTGTGTAAGGTCCAAGAAGATGGTTACAAACTTACATTTAAAAATAAAATAAAACAGTTCTTTATTTTTAAAAGTATCTTTGAATTTAAAAAAAAAATATATATATGAAGAGCACGACTTAATAGTAACAATACTCTTTAAAGAAAAAGACTCTTTTACCAAGGTCAAAAGGTTCATTATCTATACAGTATACAAACTACTACTTCTCTATTATATGTACATAAATTTATTCATTTATATTGTACTTCAATAGGAATCAAATTGACAATTAGAAGAAGTGATGTTGTGTGTTAAAGCAACTACTCTTTGTCCTAATTGAACTTGGCTTCGATCCATGTTTTGTTAACTAAAACAGTTTTTATTAAAAAAAGAAGTTACTTAAGCATTTCTGCAGTTTTTAGTTAATTTCAGAACCAATCAGTTCAAGTTTTGCTGCAATTCACATGTTTGGTGAACTAACACAATACTTTATTGGCATATTTCGATCAATTATAGGTTTTCTATTAATATTTCTGTGTAAAATGGGAATACCCAAAGGTATTATCTAATTTGCAAAGTTTTTTTTACTTATGATACTTATTTTCTGTAGTTGTAAAGATACATTTTTGCTACTTTATGTATAAATTACTGCGTCTCTAAAGGATTAATCCAAATCATTGGTTTAATTCTGACTCCGTTTTGAGAAAATCATTTTAGGTTGATTTTACATTTCGGTCCAGAAGTACAGTATTTATTAACAATATACTTTTGATAAAATCAATCAAATACAATTGTCCAAATTGTATGATTAGTTATATTATTTCAAGACTTTTATACTAAAAAACACCATGTTTGGCGATTAAGTCCGCAATTCCTCAGTCTGGATTTAGCTATAGTACGGGGTTTCATTACAAAACCTTTACAGTACTCAGTTAACTAACAAAATGAAAAATAATTTCACCATTGTCAGTTTCCTATTTATAGTAGAACAGATCAGTCCGGGTTTAGCTATGTATAATTCACCTGTATGGTAAATTAACTAGTTTTGGGGACTTTGGACTTAAAGCTTGCTACTCCACTTGGACTTGAGTCCATATTTTAAAGATACTTGACATGAGTGCACGATCAAAGACTTGACCTAGATCAAAAGACAAGCCAATTTTTTGAATTTATAATTTTACCAAATATTTCATAAACATATTTTGATCAATTATAATTTTCGTATTCAAATATCTGGGACAATTATGAAAAATCTACAATTATGAACCAAAGTTTAAAATCTTATTTGATTTATGTAACATCATTTTATCCTGCTATGCTCTTACAAATAAAGTTTATTAATTTCTAATTATTTCAGTGTTACACTTGAACATAATCCCAAATTCTATACAGCTAATACGTAGATACACAAAATAGGAATGTATTGCTTCCAACACCACGGCTCGTTTTAAACATTTAGGATCCATCCAAACCAGACGCATAATCCGTCCCATAGCACAGTCTTTGCTAAATGTTGTCATATATATATCAGTAAATGACGACATCATTTATCGATCTGTACCAATTTTAATAAAAATACATTCATAAGGTTTAAATTCAGGTTAAGGACAAAGTATTCTTGTATATGAAGTATAATAATTAAAGTATTACTAAACCAATGAGGCATGAGAGTTGTTTAATTATATTAGTTTGTAAAAAAAAAAAGCGGCAAAATAATACAACTCCCTCAAAGATAATTTTATTAAATATATTTATTATTTGTAAATATAAATTCAAAATTGTATTTGGGGCACAAAAAAATAAAATAAGATGGAGTACCCTTTTAAATTTATTTATGTAGTGCCCTCAAGCTAAAACCTTACAAAAGCAAATGGTATTTTTTTGAAAGGAAGGGATGTATTCTAGGAGGCGCTCAAAAGATATGGGATGTTTGTCAATGGCCAATATAAGGGGCCAACCGTTATTATTGACCGATTTTAGCAACCAAATTATTGAAGTCCATTTTATATTCATTGAACTGTTATGAACGTACAAAAAATATAAATATATTTCCAGCTAACTATCTCAAATAAATTAAATTACAATGTTATCATTTTTCAACCCAAAATCATAATATGAAATGCTTTAATTACTCCCTCAAATATGACCAACATTAATTATACCTATCAAACATATCATCAAGTTCAAAAAAAGATATATGAATACAAAAATGATTCATCATCATTCAAGAAAAAAAAAATGAATCCATTTATTTTTTGTTGATAATGAATGAGCAAAATATGTTGAATTGTGAATCGGACACCCCACAACAAAATCTTAATAATGAAGGTGTAGGAATGAATTCAATTTTTTTCTGCATATAAACACTATAATCGTGAGCAACAATGGCCAATTGTTAAGAACCTTTTTATGTGTTGTGTACAAGTTGTAACTTGCATATTGCAACGGAAAAACATGATGAAGATGTATTTTCATGGAACCATTTAAGGAAATTTAAAGAGAATATTAAGACAATGACTAAAATTATATTAATTAAAATGGTTAGAATTTTTGAAAAAGTTGTAGCCCCCTATCTATATACATGCAAATTGTACAAGTTGCAATTTGTAGGTCGCATAATGTCTTTAATTTTACTGTTGATAATGACTCAACCTTTTTCTATTTTATAAATTTGAAAACCACTTTTTTTTCCTACAAAAACTAACCAAAATCGATGCAAAAAATAAGTAAAACGAAGGAAGTTCAAATAGGCCGGTGTGGGGATATCAAAAGGACATATTCCCTTCTTTCAACAAGTTTTGGTCTTGCAGACCTTGCGAGAGGGAGCGGAGTGTTGTTGAAACAGGAACTGGAGAACATTTGCCTCAGTTTTCATCCAAGGTATCACTTCGTCAGACTGGATAACCCCCCTGTTCTTTGGCTCAAATAAGATTGGGGGGGGGGTATGACACTTCTATTGGTCCCAATGAACACAATGATGCTGGCTGGAAACTTGTTTTAAAAGTTGTGAGGGACATTAGCTCCCTCTGTGGCTAACCACCTGTTGTTCTGGATGTTAAGGATCTTTTGACAGTCCATTTTTTCTCTTCCAAGTAACAGATGATTCGGTTTCCATGGGACTTCAAATCGTTTAACATTTTTCTTCTGTTGCCAGCCCGGGTTGCCTTCATTTTATCTGTAAGGATATATTTTTTGTAAAGGCGGTATGACTTCATCCTCAGGGAAGTGCTTATGCCCCTGGAGACTATTGGACGGCTTACTTGGTGGTTTTTGGGTTTAAATCGAAGTAACAGGAAATCCCTTCACATACCATTTTAAGGGTTCGAGGAATCTAGGAAACCATATTTTATTACTCCAGGACTTGTGAGCTTTTCTTTAATATGCCCCTCCTCCTTCCAGCGGTTGTTTTAGACGTCATAGACTGTGTTTTTTGTGCAAGCAAATTCGATGGTATTGTTCTTCCAGACCTTCTACGTCGTAAATACTTTTGGGAATTAAAGTTGCATAACTATCTTGAAGGTAAAGCACAACCTCTCACTTTAAAATTTAAATAACCGAGTAAAATGCTTTTCTATTTGTTCAAGATGTAGTTTAAGATAGTCCGGATTTAGTTGAACGACCCTGTACAATTTTTGGTCACTCCCCTCAGAAAGAATGCTTGAAGTATGTAAAAGTAACAAGTATCTATATGTGTTACAATAAAACTTCATTTAGAATACTGAATGTCATTTTTGATTTCAAGTTGTACACGAAATGTTATATGCACAACTAATTTTTAAGCTTTATCAAAGATTGAACAACATCTATTCAAAACATATGAGGGTTGATGACAAAAATTAAATTCAGGGTCCACCATATATTTTAGGTCACTTGAATCACAAACAACTCGTTTGATTAAAAATGAAAGAACAACATGTAATTTAAAACATGGTCGTCACTCACAAAGATCACCAACAGCGCTCATAACAACCTCAAACCCCTGCCACACTTACTGGCAAAATTTACAGATATCTTCAATGTCGTCCCATGTACCCAAATGCATAGAATTCATTCGGTCTTCCCATGAAGATTTTGTCTAGTCCATGATCTTCTTGATTTTTGAACCTATATATGGTGTGTTTGATGGAGTTTTTGCTAAATTTGACGATTTTATACTATCAACGATACCACGTTGGCTCTTTTGATAATGACTTTATATTTTTCAAATTAGTGAATTTGAAGCTCTCTTAAGATACATTTATTTAAATAACGAATTCCAAAATGAATGCATCTATCATGGGAGAGTCGAATCAAAGGGCAAAAGTTTCAAATAGGGTAGAACTACTCAAAAATATTCATGTCCCCCTCAATGACTTCCCAAAATGTGACTATTATTTAGGGGTTTCATGGTGCTAAAGACAGATTAATATACATTTAAGAATATTTTATAGTTTGATGTATTATATAGCTTTATCCCTTCCCTATTTGGCTGTAAACCCCATTTCTGAGAAGCTAAATATAAAATTACGATTAATACAGTATAAAGTTGGTTTTTTTCCGAATATAATACATCATAAAAGAATAACAGAAACAAGGTCATCAAGACATTACAATAGCACTTTATTTTTTGCAAATTTGCGCATAAATTTTGACTACATAAAAAAATAATTAAGTAACAAAAAATATGGATTACAATGTATTTTTTTTTAGGAAATGATTTAACAATATTCATCTCAAATAAAATATAAAATGTATTTTAAAAGAATTGTTTGAAAGATTCTGATAGAACCAATGGTTTATACACATACAACGTTGTTTTTTTTTTTTTTTAAAGATGAAGTCACATACGTTATTTATTTTGTCTGTCGCAAGTGGTCAACTATCAAAATGGTCTATGTACAAATAGTACATATAGTTCAACTTGTATTTTTGGGATGTGAATAATTAGTGGAAATATCAAACTGTATACTGCTTGACGGTTTAAAAAAACAAAAACACTACATAATATTGAACATAATAGTGTGTATTACAGAAAAACATAGTCAGAAAGGCAAAACAAAAAGAAAAAAACAAAAACAACGTTGACTTAAATATGAAGTTCGTGATCTCATTAAATAACAAGTCAAGTTAGAGTCAAGTAAGTTTAAATTCTAAAGGTGTTTGTATGTACAGACATACTTTAAATTACGAACAATAGAGCCTTGCTTCATTATTCTGGAAGTCAGCCATCTTGGGAGAAGTATAAGTAAAGTGGACTAAAATGTGACATTAACAAGTATGATATTTTTTTTTGTGATTGCAATCTGAAGATTTATTTTCCAAAGCTCTACTGATTATTCTTTAACTTTTGAAGAGAGAACATCTAAGTAAAAAGTCATCACAAATGATCATAAATGAGGAATAGTAACAGTAGCATTAATGAAGATTTGGGGAGTGTAATTCCTTGTTAGACTCGCATTAGAAATGAGGATGGACAAAGGAGTAATTCCTACCTATACCATTCCTAGATACAGAGTAGGATATGTGATGAAAATCCGGTGTATTTTTTAGCTAGCCATTTTTTTTTTTTTTTTTTTTTTTGAACTGGTGATCTGAAGAATGAATTTTTTTTACTTATTAATTGTCGTTATTATTTAACTTTTGAGTAATGAACATCCTTTCCTAAAGAGATTCCTAACTGACGGAGCGTAAACCTGAGGATTTGTTAGGGAGTTTTAATTATCAGTGCTTGTTGGACTCAGAGTAGAATTGAGGATCGACATTGGAGTAATTCTAGCAAATGTCCTTGTTTATTTCGGTCTCTCCTTCCTTTCTTGTCAAAGCTGATTATAGCTGATCTAATCAAACGTCAAGAGCATTATTTTTTCCCTCCTCCAAAACATTCTTCTAATTGTCATGGTGTCCATGTTGATTTTTGATTTCTTTTTTTTAACATGCCCATTCTACACTGGATTTTCATCATTAGATATGTTTTTATTTCCTTGTTTCTGTAGCTGCTAGGAGCGAATCTAAAAAGAACCATAACAGTGAAGCTGTTCTCCTCCAAAATATTCTCCAATTTGTCAGGATTTTTTTTTTAACATAGAAACTGGTTTTAAAGGGTGGCCCATCTAGCGGTTGCATTTTGAACTACCACTTTTTTTACGTCTGACAGCTGTAGTAACATTGTCATTGTGTCTAATATTTTGTAAAAGATCTCCGGTTTACGAAATGGTTAAGTTTACGCTCAAAGAAAATTGGGAAATACTAAAGACTTACTTCCAAAATGGAGAGTCTTCAAACGAAACTGCAAGAAAATTATGTCGGTCGAAATAAAGCGCCTTCCAGGCAGTTTGTTGATAAATTTGTGAAGCGTGTGCGCGATACTGGTTCGTTAATGGATAAAACAACGCGTTCCCGTGTTCGTCCAGTGTGCTCAATCGAAAACATTGCTACTGTTGCCGAAAGCAAAAAAACGAGAAAACGAGCAAGGAGCTACCGTTACGGTCAATGGTGAGTGCTATCGGGTCATGTTGGAAGATTTTTTGTTTCCCCAACTGGAAAAGGAAGACATTGATAACATTTGCTTCCAATAGGATGGCGCTACGTGCCACACAGCCAACGTTACAGTGGATCTTTTGCGCACTGTCTTCGACAATCCCATCATAAGCCGAAACAGCAACGTCAACTGGCCACCTCGTAGCTGCGATTTGATTCCGTTTGACTATTTTTTGTGGGGAACCGTCAAGGGTAAATTTTACGCCAACCATCCAGAGACGATTGACTATTTGAAACACGAAATTGGAGTCGCCATTGCAGCTATTGAAGCTCACACATTCGAAAATATATTGAAAAATTGGGTCGACAGAATGGGCTACTGTAAGGCCAGCGACGGCGGCCATATAAATAAAGTGGTGTTCCATTTTTAAACGGAATGTTGAGACTTTGAAATAAAAAAAAATTAATTAAAAATATCCATCCATCTTATTTTTTATGGCGATATCAAAAAAAAAATTCGTGGGCCACTCTTTATTATAAACAAATCTAGTCATACACTACCAGATTGTATTTGAATAAAAACCTTGGGTCCTAAATGTGAAGTTTGTTTTCAAGCCATTAGATAGATACAGTTTCCTTTGTTATTTACTTAGAAATTTCTCAAATAAGTGTAATATGACTATTCTTCAGGGGTTTCAACCTGTATTTTATGGTTTGTATTAGTTTGATCAAGTATCAATAGCTATATCTCTAACATTGCATTGCTTTTGATGTATTATACAACATATAAGCTCAGTAAAATGCTCTACACATATTCTAAAAAATGATTTCTTATCCAAAATAATTGACATCAAATTTCTAACTTGCTTTTTCTGAGTTGGCTAATTCAAAAGGTATTTGTAGTCAATCAATGATATCTTACGGCGTTACTTCAATTTTATATACAGGTTTACAGTGTATTTTTTTTGTCAGCTGTCAATACGTTTGTTTCTTGTTCCCTTATCAGGGCTTTGATGGTTTTAATTCAACTTAGCTCTGTTAAGTTGTGAAAAGTTCCCAACAATTCATTAGTGATGATCCCAGGGTTTGGAAGAATTGGCAAATTACCAACTGATTTTAGGCCTTATTCCATGTCTTTTTGGAAGAAAGGTTGTTAAATACAATATAAATAACGACGGGATCACATATTTATACACATAATAGAATTTATAGTCTGAAACAACGAAATCCCGCGCTTCAGATTTCTAGATGTTTCTGGCATATATGATGGTAAAATTTTGAAATGCTTTTTTGTGGTCAAATAAACATATAAACGTTTCACTTAATAGCTAAAACATCGTTATGTTGGCAACAACATAAGATTTCAAGCCCATTACATTTTCAAAAGCCGTAAACAGATGCGCTGTTATGATGAATTTGGTGAACAACGACCTAAGTATTATCAATGCTGTGGGATCAACGATGACAGGGATAGACAAGAGTCTGGCAACATGACTCTACTCCCTGTCACATCTCCAAAACAACTCTAGATTTGCTCACGGAGCACTGTTACGACTGGAAGTTCAAGGATATTTGGCCTCATATCTCCCACGACCTGAATCCGATGTTTTATGTTGTTTGAAGCTGCCTTGAGTCAAAGGTCAACACTACCAAAAAGTATCTGATCGACTCCATCGTTTTGGAATACTAGAATTTAGGTGTTGCTCTAGTTTCCAGGGCTGGTGTACTTTTCAGGACCCTAATCGAGGACGTTATTGATGCCAAATGAGGCTTTATTGAGTTATAATAATGTCGAATTTATGTTAATTTAAAGTAGATACATCCAAAGCGGTGGACTCGGGCGTTATACCCTCTATATGGCCATATGACGTAAGTTTGGATTTTTGTATTTCTAAAAAAAATAACAATTCGAAGTAGGACTTTATTTTCATGGTTCAAATATTTCTTAAGGCGTATGCTTATAGGAACGGACGAACACATTGGTTTAACTCAGTTAATATTATTTATTCAAGGGTTCCTGGAGTGAATTTCGTGCATTTTGGAACATATACATATTTAAAATACCTTTTTTTAATGATCTTTACTCTTCGTCTTTTTTATGTGTGTGTTTTTTTTTTAATTAATGAGGTCGAAGGATTTGGCCATGTTTGAACAAAAGTATGTATATGAAAATAAGTAATGAATATTACATAATGAAGATTTCGTGAATTTGCTATTTTCATCTATTTGTTTTTGGATCCATGTGAAGATTTTAGTCATCATGTTATGTAGTGTATCCATGATACTTTTCTTCCTAGTTTGAATGAAAGTCAAGGATAATGACGTTCAAATTAAGGTTCATTCCACCAATTATTAATATATCCTTTCAATATCTACTTAATGTATTAAATTAGGGTTTTTTTAGGTACTAGATATATTTTACCAATTTATGAATCAATTTAACATTTATTCAATTATTATTATTGACTTCCAAAATAAGGAAATATTTAAAAATTCTTCATCGGTCAGTACCCAAAAGAGAGAGAGAGAGGTTCTAACGAACGAATCTCACTTTTGGGTCACTCATCTTATACTTATGATTGTTTAGTCTTATTTTGGATATCCTTGTGTACTATAAATATATTAATATTCTATTGCTTGAAGTCAACACTTGATCCTTGTATTTAAAAAGAAACAAAAAAACTTCCGTATTCATTGTGTTCATTATAAAAATGTTGTAACCACAGGGCACTTTTATCACATCGTTATTTCAAACTCTTGTTTATTTTAAGAACGTATGGAAAAAACAACAGTTGCTCCTGATATAACTGACAAAAGAGTTTCAGATTATATTTGATCTAGGCAAATAAAATCATAAATACCTCGCTTGAATCCGTAAAAGTGATAAGAATGAGAAAGGTTCGATTAAACGGTTAATCATTCCATGTTTACACACATATATATATAGGTATATATTTTGATACTATCGTAGTTAATTATGTATGAGATGTTAATCTTGACAAATGATGATTGTGTCACAAAGGGTTGATTTTTTTTTATGTATTGTACAAACTTTTTGAAGGTATTAACGTATAAGCCATTGTACTTTTTTAATCAAGTAGCTAAATGAAATCTAATAGGAAGTGAGAACTTCATTAAAACGTTTAATTAGTCTCATCAAAGTATTAAACTAATTGCAAGTCAAAATATGTTGATTTATTTGCTATAAAAAATCTACTAGGAGAAAAATATATATTTTGATAAAATAATATTCATGTATTTTTGGTATATCTTTGATATATGTATATCATATTATACGAATTGGGCTTCCCCATTGCTAGCAAAACTTGCTCAAATATCTGGAATAAAGTGATATGTATCTAAATTAAAATATTTTCATTTATTGAACATTTTTAACAGTTTTATATAATTTTTTCTAATATCTTATACTTTTTTTTTTTCGTTTTTGAGGGTATTTTCAAAAAAGACTTTTCTCACAATTGAGATTGGAGGAGTAGTTGCCACTGAAAAGGCTTATGAGGCTACGAGCTTAAGAAATATTTTTTTTTTAATAAAAACTGTTACCTTGTTAAGTTCAAGGGCAAGGATAACTTGAAGGCATTATAGTTTCGTGCACGAGGACCATAAAGTTGAAGCTTTAAGCTTACTAGTTAATGTGTTACTGGGTGTGTATTTATCCTCCTTATTATTCCAAACACGTAGTTATTTTATTTGTCAATTGCCTAAGAATTTAGGAATAGGTATCGTATCGTTCCCAAAATTTTGACGTTCAGTAATAAATATTTGGTTAATTAGAATGTTCTGAACGTTTCTTTGCTATATATCTTTAGTATATTTAAAAGTTAAGTGTTACTCTGTAAATAAAGTTGGTTTACATTTTTGTATTTAGTCAAGTCAGATGAGTGTTACAGTGTTCCCAAATGGAAGTACAAATAGAGAAAATTTGATACATTCTCCAGTATTACTACGACCATGGTGGAGCAGGCGGCCCGAAAAATTTGTGCTGTTTATTGACCAAATACCAATAGACCAAAAAATAATAGAAATGTCGGGTTGGACCAGCATCTGAACACTTATTAAATTGAACAGAAACTGAAGATTAGTCATTAAACCGTTTGGAATAATCTAAATCTGAATATTCTAACTATGTTAAATTTATTGTCAAAATAAAGCGAAAAAACGCTCCGGACTTTTTACTTAACATATCCTTAAGGATACATTCGTATCGAACACATAAGACATTCCGTAGGTTATTTTTTTTATAAATAACGTCATCATCCAGTCCGTATAAGAATGAAAAAAAAGAAGAAATTAATGGACATATGCCCTAATTAAAAATAGTGGTCACTATTATTCTTCATAAATGTTAATTGAGGTTTTACTGAACAAAATCAATTAGTAAACTGACGTAGTTAATTCTATTGAAATTTGTAAAATTGAAGCCTTGAAGAGGGGGTTTTAAAATAGGAACATTTTTCTTGGACCAATGAAAGTCACGGAATTAATTTTAAGCATCATATTGACAACTCTAGTGTATAAAATCTACACCGATTAAAATATTTATTGAGACAATAATTCTATTTGCAGTCGATTTTCTCAATGGAAACGGCTTTAGCTTTATAATCTTGATTACAATCCTATTTATTAATTTATAGTATAAACATAGTTGTTATCAATTAATTATATAATTACAGATATAAAAATTCAAAAAAAAAAAGTCCTATTATTTAATTGTGGTATAAATTAAAATATGTCATTGATTTCTAGAATCTTGACAGGGTTTTATTCATCCAATAAGACTATTTACTATTTTTTTGTATTTGACTATTTTTGTCCCTAATTAATATTACGAACGTTCATTTGTTGAACACGAATAAAATATTGTAAAGCTATGACTATTCCTTTTAACAGCCCAACAGTTAATAAGAATTATGTAAGAAGCCGACGACCAGTGGCGGATGGCGCGGGATCCATCCACCCACGATGAATATAGTGAAGTAGAATTTAGATTGGACACCAAATTAGGAAAAAAATGCATAAATATAGGAAAGTGTGTATCCAGACTCACAATTAAATGATCAGTTGCTTAGGGACCCCAAAATAATATTTAGAAAGGGCGTCTAAAGAAGACCTTATATGTATTTTCAAACAAAATTAAAGGATCCAAAAATCTTCTATCTTCTTGTATATCCTTTTTGAAACAAGGTAAGTGAACTGGTTAAAAAAAAACCCCGAAAAATAAATTGTATTTAATTATGGTAAATGATAAATAGTTGAATATTAAAAAAAATTACACTATTTACTTTTATATCAATTTTTAACTATTACATCCATTTTGCATTCAAAAATATCTATTTAAGGGCTACTTGTATGCAAATAAAACATCGAGACAAAATGAAAACTCGTTTCAAAATAATTTAAACAGCATAAAATATATAATACAATTCTTATAGTAAAAACATTAAACTTTATTTTTTCTTAAAGAGATTTTTATGAAATATTCATAACTTTATGCGAATTTAATCAATCAAAAAAATACTCTTCAGTTTTGATGAAACAAAAGGTACAAAGGTATATTTTACAAAACATACCTTTGTACACCTCAGTCCTCACATTAAAAAACAAAAGGAATCCTAGAAATCAAAAGTATAAACAAAGAAACGACTTTTAAGGAACCCTCCAATAAAAGTTATTAAGTATACAAATTTTTCGTAAACAAGGGATTTAAACGAAATGCCTGTGAATTGCATGTGATCAACTTTAATGTTTCAAGAGCATACTGAATAATATTAGTGACAAAACGTAGATTTAACAAAATGAAAAGCATTTGTTATAGACCTCAGAGTGTATAATGCCCCAGTTCAAGAACAGGGTTTTAAATAAATTGTTCGTACGTGTTTAGTGTAAAATTTACTCATGACCTCCCCGGTGAAAGTCTTGCCATTCTGCCACTGCTAAAAACCAACAATTTAGGCTTTTTACCTTGAAAAATACAAAAATGATCATATTATGAACTTGGTGTTTTAACTAGTGAATTCGATTAAACAATCTATTGATGTGGGATATAACCTTATCAGAAAAAATACAGTCAAATCCAGATAAAGAAAATTGCTATTGTTCAGTTGAAATGTTGATTAGATCCAGATTTTTCATATATCCAATGTAGACAAAAGCCAAAATTTTTGGATACTTATGTAAATAAGTAATTTTGAAACTCTCCATTTCGAAGCAACCGGTATTTGATTAGATCCTGTTTTTGACCGATCATCAAATTTTTAGCTTATCTTTCAGCAAATGTGTTTCTCGAGAGGCACACATGATATGTATACTTATTGACAAAGAAAAAATATGAAATGAATTTAAAAAGAAACTTATAAAATGTTCCACCACCTTAGGACTTGTACTAATACAGAAGGAAAAATCCTTTGTGAAACTTTTCATTCTCATGAATTCCTATGAAGTTTATACATAAAAAGAAAGAAAAAGTTAGCTATCTGCGGATTTTTTTACTTCATGTCTCTTCAATGCGAAGTTTTTAACTTATTAAATAATTATTATCTGAGAGAACGTCGACTGTAAGCGTATTTTTCTTATACCTTGATTTGACTCTGTTAAAAGCAGCGTCCTTTAGCAAATACTGTTCTTCGTAATAGCTTTTATGTCTAATTCGGACACTCCCTTAAATGGAGGAAGAGTAACAAACCTTTCGAACCCCCACATCCCTAAAAAATAAGTTCTATAATTATTCTAAAGTAGAAAGAAGAGATTTCGACTTAAAAGTTGAATTACGCTGCTCCGGAATTTCGACCCATGAAGCCCCTAGGATGTATTTTGTAATATCTACTGTTTCCATTCTATTGAAAAGTTGTACATTTATATAAGCACATCAATATTTTGTGAAAACGTAGAAATACACATCATTTTAATGAATTGATAAATGATAAAGCAAACAATAGATCATTCATTTTTTTTACAAGGAAATCAAATAAACAACACCTACATATGTACACATGTGGTTTTTTTTGTGGAACAAGTTATCCAATATGAAAATAAATTGAATCTATCTACACATTATATGTAATCATATCACAAAATCAATTATTACAAAATCGTTTAAAGAAAAGAATGGTTTCCTTTTCATGAGGGTTTTTATTTTTGGGGGTATTCTTTTCAAGCCACACACTCTTTGTATAACTGTTGATGTGTTGACGTTAATCCAGATAACATCGCCCCGCCCATAAAATGGTGTGAATAAGAATCTACAATACTCAAAAAGCAAAAATTTACGTGTTATGTATCCAACTATTATCAAAAAAGAGAGGTCATGCATAAAGATTATAGAATATAAATTGATACATTATGCGTTGCAATGTAGAATTCGGACTAACTTTACAGATTGTTTAATAAACCGAAAGAGAGGCTTTGTTGAGAACGTATTTGTTGTGATACTACCATGGGCTGGATAAATATCTTTTGATTTTTCAGTCAGTCCAAATGAAGGTCAAAACATTGTTATGAATGATGATGGAAAACATTTTTAATAATTAAATAAATAAATTATTATGAAAAATTAATTTCACCAACATAATCAACACTAGCAACCAGTGGCGTCGCTAGCTCCTTTGGGGGGGGGGGGTTAAGACAACTTACAGTTTCTGAGCCCCTTCCCAAAAATGTTTGTCCAAGTTGCAATCGTATGAGCAAATTGTACAATTTGAAATTTATTCTTAATAAGTTTAATTACAACAATCGTCATTCTAATTGCCAACTATTAATTGTCATTTAACTAAAATCATGTCATTTTTGGTTGCAACTTTAAAAAATCATTCATCTCATTTTTATAATATGACGATGATGATAATTTTGGGGGTAAGCTCCCCCCACCATGAAAGATAACAACGCCCATTTGGGTAATTATGATCCGGAGAAATCAGGATTGAAAGTATGAACATAGTTTTTAATTTTACCCATGATTCATTGAAGCCTGGGTCTTGTTGACAGAAGTTTTAAGGTCGTTCAAGCTGTTGTGGGACTTTTGCAGACCTTCTACTCCAAATCTAAATATTAAATCTAGCGGGGTGAGGTCTGGGGTCTTTCAAGGTCAATATTTTTTGTTTTGGAAGTGAGACTTTCTGAGGTACGCTTAAGTTGAGTTTTTTTTTTTTTTTTTGATTAGATTTTGTGTCCAAAAACAATGTTTCATGTTATTCTCGACGCAGGCGCATGAACAAAATCTAGATTGTCTTTGAAGAGGTTTTATTCTGCCTAGAAATCATGTTTAGTATTGTTCTACCACTTTAATTGAGAAAGTCAACAATTTTAATATTTCAATTAGATATTTTCAATTTCCTAAATATTTTATGATATAATTTTAGCAATATTTGTAAAAATAAACCAGTTATCCAAGGTTTTTTCGACAACATTATTTCCCTTTTTTTTTCTTTTTTTTTGCAAGTACAAAAAAAAATCATCATAGGTTTGTGTTCCCCTATTATGATTCCAATCAATGCTATTTTGTACTTTTTTTGCAAAATTAGTGGAAAAAAAAATAATTACGAATTTCATTTTGGCAATTTTTTGACAAAAATAAAAAATGTACTTATCATCTAAACAATTTCTTAAGCATATATATTTGTATGTTATTTGAATTATATAATACAATTGGTTTTAATTTCATAATAATATGTATAGAAATAAACAAAATAATTTAAAAAAATTGGAAAATGAATAAATTAAGTAACTTTATTAATATTTCAATTTATCTAAATATTTATTAGTAGAATAACGAATGAAAAATACTTTTACTGAAATGCTTTCATGTCATCAGAATATATTTGACAAATCAATTCATTTTAATAAAGTTGAGACTTTGTACATTCATTTCCGCAAATACATCCCTAATTTAAAATATAGTTTGAATAGATATGTAGAATGGTGAATATAGAGAAGTAAACCCTTATTTGTATGTAAAAGGTCATCACGCTAATCATTACTGTTCCCTCCATCCCGTCAAGAAAAAATAAAAATAGCAACAAACAAGTGCACTTGATTATCCAAAACATCCTTCTTTTTACCAACACTCATGAGTCTTGGAAGTACCAATAGTATAAATCAACAACCCTCGAGGAGATTTGAAACCTACATAATACACCTGCAAAGACAAACATGAAGCGAAAGGAAAAAATAATATTTCCGGGAAAACGGATATCCTATTTGTGGGTGAATGAGTGTTGTAGTGTGTTGGAGGGAGGGGATAAATCTCAAAATGGAGGTCTGATTTCTTACTTTCCTTGTTAAAATGATGCCATCGGCGGAATGTTTTCTTTATCTTTTGAAGATGTAGTTATTTTAAGAAAGTTGAAATAATGAAATTTGAGGTGTTGTTTCTTCTTTTGCCCTCCATACATAGGGTTAGAACAACAAAAAAACAAGTCCAGGGCGTTTTGCTCTCAAGGGAGTCATTCACATGGACTTAAGGGTGCCATAAACACATTTCAATAAGAATCAATAATTCAACACGTTCTGTGCACGAGTCAAAAACGGTTAAGAAAGTAGTATTAACTTTCCGTTATGGAATAATAATTCACTTTCCTACTCCATCAGCTGCATTTGCTTCACTTTTTAAATCGTTCTCTAATTAAAAATATATAAATGTATTTTTGTAATATAACGACGATCTTTTTTATATACTAAAAGTTTTGCCAATTGTCTACCAAATCGATGCGCCCAACAAATTTATGCGACGTCACCATCATGTACAAATGAGGGCTAATGTATACATATTCCCGATATTTTTGTGTCATTTAAAGGATACTTCTTTTTACAAAAGATTACAAAATTGCTTACTTTTTTTTTAAATACAAAAAGCTAAAATATTAATTAATATCGACTCTGGAGTCCAAATACCAACCTCAAAAGGTTTTAATTCGGACTTTGGCCCCCAGTTGAGTAGTTTGCTCGAGATTATAGAGATATGAGTGATATTCAGTTATTGAAAGCAGCTAGCAAAGTGGATCGACGAATACAAAGATATGAGTTTGGATTCGATTTCGATAGTTTAGTTCAAACTTTTTGAACATACATTTCTTTAATTCTTCAGTGTATATTGTAGATCTCATCGATCCTTTAGCTATTGAAAGTATTTGATCCGATATACTTACCGTTTTTAAAATAGGGCACAGATAAGACTCTTTTTTTTTTTAAAGACCTGCTTAGGTAAGAAATACCAGACAGGACTTGTACTGGTAACGTAAAAATCCTTGATAACGCAAATGCCAAAGGATGTTTAAGAGTTGTACATAACAAAGGGGATGGACCCATCATACATTAAAATTTTTTATGAATAATATATGTTTTCTTAAGCTAGTATTCTAAATTAACAACAATCGTTACAATTTTTTTATTTTGATAAAAAATAAATCAGTTTTGTAAGTTATCAAATTTCCTTTGAAACCCATACATTTTTAGTTTATATTAGTGCTAATAGAAAATATATTTTAACCTGCTAGAAAAGTAATTTTAAATTTAAAGTCTTAATTATAATGGATTTGCTGTAACTAATTAACGAAAATATTTTGTTTTGTATAATTAATTATTAAAGGCATTGTTAAAGACTAGTGATTCTCAACCTTTTCATCACTGTGAAGCACCTAGGCGTAATTATTTTTTATGAAGTGGGAAGGAGCATCTAATTTTGTCCAAATATTTGGATTCGTAATTTTTTAAATCATTTTTGTTATGAAGATGGAATTATTACAAAAAATTAGGATGAAGTATCAATTTTGATATCTGTTTAAATTGATATTTTCCAAGACGGAAGGGTAAAATTTCATTTCTTTTGAAATATGAGACTAAATTGTATAGTTTTTTTTTATCTCTCTAATAATACCATTGTCTATGCTTTCCCCCCTGCTCCTTCCGTTGAACCTGTCACTTGTTCATATACGCATGTACAATTTACTTATACCTATAAAGCAATAAAGTACATGTTACACCTGTTGGTTCCACTTTATTTTTTACACTTATGCTTGTCGTTTTATGATTAGTCAAAAGGGGTGTTGATTCCTACTGAGAGATGTTTGTCTCTATTTTTATACCTATGTACATATATTCATCAAATTCAACCCCCTACTTGTTTTACCAGAAAAATGACTTCCTTCCGAAACAATATTAAGTGTTTTTTTTGTTTTTTTTTACAGATTAAGTTTAATTTGTAGGACGGTATAATTATAAAAAGGACTAACTATATATGTATATGAAATTACTGTTTGGTGAAACATACTACAAACTGGTTTTGAGTTGTCTGTTCTCGATTCCATAAAAATCAGCTGTTTGTAATTTAGTCATGCTAATGTTAGTTTTGGGTCCCCACTCTGTACTCTATTTTAATCATAGTTGACCTTTTTTTTTTTAAATTTAATCCGATTTTGGGACGTCATTAATCGTGCTTACACCATGATCTCAAATCATCATTTATACATAAAATACGAATGTGTGTCTGTCCAGGATTCACGACCAAACCCTTGAATGATTTTTGTTGAAATTGTTAAGGCTCAAAAGATGATTCTGGAAACTTTTTTTTTTTTGGCTTCAAGGTCATTGCTGCCTTAAAATAGCATTTTTACAAAAATTATTTTATAGTTGGAAAACTTATAAAGTCAGTTTTTTTGTATTATAGGAAGAAGAAATTGCAAAAACAGACAATTGGTAACTTGTTTGTGGGGATCACTGCACACAAGTCTCCGGGCTCCACTTCATAAAATGAGAAAAGTTAAATATTACATACGATAATATAATATTTTAATAACCATTCATTCTAAAAAATTTTTTGAAAATGTTCAAATTGTTTTAAAATTTGTCCACACATCCATCATATATGCGAACAAAAGAAGTTGATTGAGTATTTTAATCCAGTATTGTTTGTATTCCATTTATATCCTGACATTATCACACATCTCAAAATTAATCAAAGAATTGAATATTTTCTCACAAATTGTACTCAAGACATTTGCCATTTGATAACAGGATACGTCTTGAGCTTATGTAATGTCACATAAAAAAATAGATATTTTATGTTTCATTTATAAGAGACGATAACCAATATTTTCGTATTAAATATCTCATAGAATTAATTAAGGAATAAATATGGGCGAAATGTCAAAAGAACTGTAATAAAATACGTTTTAAAGAAGTAAAAAATACGTCTCATATGGCAAAAGTTGTTAATTATCAAAGGGAATATGTAATTGTTTCTACATATAAAGGGTTGTGTCAACACAAAACAATCCTGAGCACCAATCAGAAAAATGAGAAATATTCAATTTAATTTATTAACAATAACTTGCTGAATATTTTAATGACATATTTTGGTCAATTGTGAACTTTATATTTAAATTTATGGAATGAGTTGAAATACATATAAATATGAAAATATTTTTTGTTGGATTTAAAAGATGTTCTTCTTTTACGAAAAGATTTTTGAATATCATACTTTTTAGTGTGACCGGGAATTTTTGGTACATTTAAGTGCAAAATGACTCATTCTTGCTTATTGGCTTTTGTGTATAAGAACATCATACATTAAAAGAATAAATCTTAAATAGTATAAGTGATTCCGGAATACATTTTTTTAATAACTACATAAAAAATTTCAAATATTTAATGAACCAGCGTACAATCTATTATTGACCATGTTTTTCACAGTATAGAGGCCCTGAAATGAGGGGGAACAGGAGGGTAATTCCCCCTATTTTTGATAATTCTTAGAGTTTTCACTTTGTAGCAAAGACAAACATGTTTAAAAGTGGTACCCAGAGCTTGTTGTATCAAACAACACTGTATACATCATTTGATCATATTTGAAATAGTAAATATATCAAGCCAGTGATTTTTAGGCTATAGCCTTAAAACGGATTTATTATTAATAACCTGATATATCGCCATGAAACTAACAGTTTTGTGGTTTTTTCCATATTCTTTTTTCCTCAGCTATTTTTTCGTAACTTGTACAATTTTTGTAATTTGCATCAAATAATTAATCCACCTGAAAAGATAACCAAAAATTCTACTCACATCGTTACCTTTATTGTACCTCTCAACATTTACTCCAAAAAAAAAAAAAAGAAGGCCCAAAATCAGTTGGTAGTAAACTCAGTCTTCCCAACAGTAAAATTATTATTCAATAATTAATGGGATTTGTTTAGAGCTGAACAAGAGCTCATTCAAATACAGCCAATCAATGTTCTGAAAACTGCTTTGGAGAAAGAAGCAGAAAGATCAACAGCTGACAACTGTTAAATAAGTGAAATAAGTGCTATATTTAACTTCGGATTTTCTTCTTTTTTATTACGTTATACATAAGAAAAATCGAAAAAGGAGAGGTTGTGTTAAAAAGTACCTTGTCTAATTCTAAAAACATTGCTCATAAATAAGACTTTCACAAAAGTAATCACTAAAAGAAAGGGGGAAATCTTAAAAAAACTGCGGTGTGGCAAAGTATAAATCCACAATTAAGAAGCCGACCGAAGCAGAATTAAAACGATGTATCCTGTATTGAAAAAAAACCTGATCTTTTCCCACAAAATTTACATTCTAATCAGGGACAATATGTTTACACATTATATTATTCTGGAAAATGAAGATTTTCTTGTTTTTTTGTTTCTTAGTGTTTTTTCCCATCCTTCGATTGCTCCTATCATTGTTTTTATGAATGTTTACAAGGATGAATAGCTAGTCATTGACATTATATAATGTAATATATAGGTGCATACGAGTAACTGTGTACATAGGTAGTTTTAGGGTTTCTTATCTATATTATAACTCCATCATTGTTACTTTTTGTCTTTCAAAAGCACATACAAAGGATTAATTAATAATGGCAACAGCTTAGGAAAATAAAAATCCTGGAATTATTCAGATACTTGGAAAGAAGAAATACTGAATAAGAAGTAACCCAAAAAGCTTAGATATTATTTATGCGCTAGGTAAATAATCTATTAAAACAGTTCTAAATCCGCACTAAAGCTTGGTATTTTGAATATACGTTTTTAAAGTAATATAGGATGCAGAAGTATCAGTAGAATTATATATTTATATATATATAGTATTTTATTTTAGGGCAGAGGCTTAGTTTTTTAAAACTGGAGAAAAAATTCAAAAACAAAAGTTAAAATTTTTAGAAAAAAATTTCAAAAATTTATTTTTGTTAAAAGAAAATTAACTTCTTCGAAAAATAATTTCAAAAATCGATAGTTATTATCGAAAAATTAAATTTATCGGAGATAAATTTCAAAAAAAAATTTTTCTAAAAAAAAAATTAAAATATCAAATTTATTGTTGAAAAATTTCAAAAATCCATAGCTATTTGCAGAAAATTTCATTTTTCGGGGAAGAAATTGGAAAATCAATGTAAATTTTAAATATTATATTTTTGGAAAAAAAATGTTACATTACAACTTGATATTTCTTCATTTTTTTTTTACCGAATGGAAGATTTTTGATTAATATTTTGAAAAACAAACGTTTTAAGAATAAGTCTAATATAAATATAACGATTTCAATATATTCAGATGCTAGAAAAAAGGTAACAGTTATGTTTAATAGCGATTTTTTTAACTTGCGTGTTTTTTATGATTCTTCCCCCTCCCTTGAAGAACACAATGGGATAAGAAGCAGTAAAATGGAACATCACATATTCATAAAAAAAAAAGAAACAACACATTAAACGCTATAATAACAGCATAGACCATAGAAAAAACCATCCATTATAAATTGTATCTTAAGTAAAAATAGTGAAACCTTCGTCTTTATAATTAGAGTAAACAGTCTGATAATTACATAATCATAAGCATCGACCTAATTAATTTATAAAACAATAAAAAACTACTACTAAATTTTTTTAAGAGATAGTAAAATTGTTATCAATAAAAGATAATTCTATTGTTCGTTAGATGAGGTTTTAGTGTGACCTGTTTATTACTATTTCTATTCAATTTATTTGACGGATGGTCGTGAGTAATAATCTATTACATCTAATAGCATAATATATTCATGTACATATTTAGGTATACACATTTATGATATATTGATAAAATTATCCTTTTGACTTGATACATCTGCAACATTGGCTGTTAATTGCATGAAAATGGGCAGAAGTGTTGGATATGATACTTTTTAGGAGGCATCTTCAATTTTGCACGAATACATACAGTTAAAAATTTTTTACAAAATTCATTTTTTTAATTTTGTCTTTTTTTTTTTTTTTGAATAACTACTCGGGCATAATATTGATAGTTTGGCCTAGATATGGTTGGGGGCAATTTCCAACCTTCTTTCCATCCACATTTCATACGCCCAAGGAAATATAAAGATTTTTTCTCTGTTTTCCCCAAGATCTTGGGATACTTTTTTATATGGGGGAAAATCCAGAGATTTGATACATATTTTATGTGGCAAAAACTCGGCTTTTTCATGATTTGAACAAACCAGAGCTGTAGTCTTACTCAAATATAGACTATAATTATTTTATTATGGATTTTTCTCAGAGTTAGAACCTGTGTAGACGTGGTTCTGCTTGGATCCAAATTTTTGGATGGACAATAAATAAAAAAAATTATTAAAAATATTTTCTTTTTGGAACTTTTTAACCTTTTTGAGGCATTTATAAATAATAAATGAGGAGGGGGCTAAAGGACATAAACTTCAATCCCCCTTAAAACGGATACTAAGCATATGGATTTAGATAGGTTTAGAATCATGCCGAATTAGACTTGCAGTTATTTGGACTTATACTGTTCTTGGAATAGCTCTCATTTGGATAAAGAATCACAAGAAAGATGTTACTTTTTAAAATTAGATATATTTATAGAACTAGTGATGTGCAATAAGGATTATATACGGTTCAAACACGAACCCATAATAGTAGGAGATAAGGATATTTTAAGGGAACAACTTCAATTTTGCCTAAATATAAATTATAAGTAGAGCTAGGTGGCTCAGTATCAAAAGCGCTCCTCCGTACCTCCGTATCCGTATAACCAAAATATTATACCTACAGAACCATTTGAAAAAGTGGTAGGGCTATACAGAACAGAGTAAATTGAAATTATGTCCGTATCAAATCTATAAATATTGCATTTCAGCTATCAAATTGTACCTCTTTATATCAGTATTAGTTTAATGTCTCGAAACCTCATGTAATAAAAAGTAGTAATGGGTCATAAGTTTTTTAAATGTTCAGTATATGATTTTGATATAGTAAAACTCGTCAAGTGGCTCCACGACCCGAGTTGACAAGGCACACATCCCTGATAAAAAGGAGGGTAACCCCTAGATTAATAGAAATACAAGGTTATACCATAACGCCTTTAAGAGGTATAACTGTTACCAAGAGTAGCTATATATCACCTTCCTTGACTGTTAATGTTAGAGTACCGCAGCTATACTCTGTTCAAATTTATCGGTCTTGCCCAGAAGTTGGTACGGTACATAAATTGAATATTATGGCAAGCCCAATAACTGATGGCATAACATTGTATTTTTATTAACATTGATTGAACCTACTTTTTGAAAAAATGATACAGATGTACGGATATGGAACTGTACGAACTCTTAGTGTTGAGTTTCGGATACATAATTTTTTTTAAAACCGCATGCTCCCCACCTCTGATAATAACTCATTCAATACAAATTTGTGACTCGGATTAAAAAAATAATGGTTTGATGATCTATTTTTATGTAAGACATTTTGGCAATTTTTTTACGTTATTAAAAAGAATAATAATTATAAGAGTTATTTGCGTAATTTTAAGGAATAATTCCCTTATTTCTCTCAGGCTCCAAGGACTTGATTATTACTCTTGTAGGGTCAAGTTTTATACGCATATATATTTATATAATTGGCAGCTACGGCCATCCAATTAATTATATGACTTGTAATTATTCATAAATAATATTTTTTAAATGTATATTTCTCTAATGGAATTTTCTTAGGATCCAGAGTAACTATTGACATTATCCTAAAAATTAAAAAAATTGTCTCTCATATATTTTTGTGATTTTAATCAGGATTCAGTAGTTAAAAAGTGTCAGTACATATTCATATCGTAACTGGAAAGTCTGATGGATTTTCTATTGTTTAATGTGTCTATGGGATAATTCCCGCAATTATTAAGGAAAAATATGATTTTTATGAAACAATAGGCTTAGAGAATGAATTGGATTTCACTCAAATAAGTGAGGATTTTCTTTATGTATGTATCTACCAATCTAGATGAACAACAGCCATTATCTATCTCTCTGTATACTATATAGATAATTTCTTCGACAACTGGTTTTCTCTTCTATTTTCTTAGAAGATTAGAATCAATAAATCCCTAATAATACATAAAACTTTTTAAATGTTCAAGTCAAAAATCTAAAAAAAAAACACAATTAGATTTATGATCTTTTTAAAGTTGTTAAATATGGCAATTCGGAATCCATATTTGTACTTTATTGGACCGTATTATAGTAAGAAATGTAACAATTATAAATAAATTATGGTGTATATAACAATCTACAAGGGAGATCCATTTTGAGAAACATTTACGCACCGTAAAACAAAAAAAAAGCTTCAAAATGTATCTACATACATGTATATACAGTTAGAAACGACCACATACAAATACTTTTGTACCGGTGATATACCCTGATCAAGGCCATAGACAGGATTGTGGGGCCGCTAACAACTTTGGTCTCACGTGACTTACCTTCCGCCCCCATATAAGCATGTTTTCGCTCCTTCATCCCTGTATCACATAAAAGTAACTAGTATTGAGTGGTTTTGTGCATAATTTTCCGTCTCATGGGAGGAAAATACAAAAGTAAAATTTAAAACTGAGTAAGATAATATGTTCCTTTCTTATTTAAATTTCTCGGCATCACTGCGGAAAGTAAGACATCTTTCTCTCAAAAAAAGTACAAGATCCGAGATTCTCTGTAGAATTCATCGCCACCGACTGGCCTAATGAACATTCGATTTATTAAGTTGATTGCTAAAACTTGATGAGTACTTCAGCTGCATGTCCAACTCACTCCATTGGAAAATACTATCCTGATGAGAACTGTTAATCACATTTTTTTTTAAATCTTTGTATACTATTGTCTCCGTCCAAGGCTCTTTCTTGACCCACTGGCTGTGCTACTTTCAAAGGCTTGAGTTCCCGGTAAAAAGTTTCACCTGTTACCCCCTTTCTGAGGCCTTGACCCTGCTACACCTTCCCTCTGATTAAAAGCTTGTTGGAAAATTTGTTGGAAAAAAAAAATTGTTCTTATCACAATTTTGAAATTTAAATATATTTATTTGAAAATTGAAATTTTAAACTCTAAAAGATTTTGTTATTTAAAAAAAAAGTTATTTTTCACTTTTCTAAAATTAAATTCACATCCACTTACAGGAGCGCTCGTAATGTTTTGTTTGTAGTGGGAGCTACCTCAGAATTGTGAGGACTTTTTTTATAATGAAAGAGAATTACTTTTTTAATAAATACTATTTTGTTCGGGCTTAGGAGCTTTAAATTTTAAGGGAATACCGGTTCCAATGCCTGTTTATTATAATACCGTTTTAAATAAGTCAGTATCCCCGTACCAAAATAATACGGGTTCACCAAACATCACCTTTGTACAAAAAACTGTAACTGGTAAATTGAAAAGACACATTTCCATTTTTTTGTGTATGATTTTTTCTACTAAATATTAAACTATTTTTGAATGATAAAAATACAAAATTGATTGGTATGGGATCTTATTTATAAACAATATCCATATTTACGTCAAATAAGGAATGACCGCCATACACAAAATATTTTAATATCAAGTCAAACACAGTGACGGTTTTAGGGAGGGAACAACAGGGGCATTTCTCCTAGTCCACACGATTTAATGTAAAAAAATAAGGTACCACCATTGTAAATATTGTGAATAAAAAGATTCAAGTCGATGAAAGAGGGCTCCTTGACAAATATGTTACTGTCAAATTTATATTATGTATTATGCGTAGAAGACATTGAATATTGTCACTCCTTTAATAAATTTGTCAAAAAATTAAATGAAGATCCTAAATATTTAATATTTAACAACATATACCTTTAAAAAAGTAGTCTAAAAAATTGGAAACTATTTGTTTGATAAATCTCAAAGAGGCAAATTAATGTTGTCAAAAAGAAACAAAACGTATATATACAAAATCCTCATACGTTTTTTATTTTTTTTGCAAAATAGTATGTCTAAAAGAAATCAATTTTTTATTCAAACAAAAAAAAATGTCACCTCAATAAATAAGAATTCTTAGCAAGTCAAATATTTTTACATATCCTCCCCTCCCTTCTACAAGAACAATTTTAGTAACCGTCATAAAAGGGCTTTACGGTATGGGACATTATTCAAAATCTGTAATCCTACCTCTTTTATTTTAATATCCGGCAAGTTTCCTGCCTTGAGACAATAGAAAACCATTTAGATGAAGCTAAAAAATGTTCCAAACAACCATTGGTACAAAGAAAGACAATAAGAGGTTCTGTATTTGGTTTTGATTTGTTCTGTTTTGTAACTAATTGTTATACTTTAATATGTCAGAATATGAATTAACTTCAATCACTCAATCTTCATTAATTAGTTGATTTTTAGATTTATATGGAGCACCCTCTAATGATGACGCCATTTTAAAATATTCTATTAATGTTACTTTTTATTTTTTATGGATATAAGATGTCAATTTCACCAAATATTGTATGATATAACTTTTTAATAAACAGAATATGCTTCAAATATTAATAACGTTTTAACCTTCATTAATTGTGTTCAGGAAAGTCGTCACATCCTTTATTTTATGTTTTTTAAAAAGGTACTAAGATCCATATGACTATAAATAATACACACAGAATGAAACGGTACATTGACGCAGAAATAACTAATTGAGGAAAAAATAAATTGTTTTTTCCCCTGTATTGTATTTTTATTTCAATTATTATTTTCCCTGATGTGATGTGTATCTTCTTCTGCACCTGTACGACGTATCCATTACTGACGCAGAAAAGCGTTTCTAATTTGACTCAATAACTCCCGCAACCTCCTTCCTCTTTGGTTGGTATTATTATTATTATAATCAATTAAGTATAATTTTACAGACTCAACGCAAGTTGTAATCATTCTGGGAAGACGACAGAGATAATTATTTTTTATGTGTGTAAGACTTAAAGGCTATAATTTTTATTATAAGCATTGATTTTCTTAGAGGAGGAAATCCATTATTATTCAGGTTAGAAATATTATAAATAAAATTTGTATACTCCCAAAGACATCTTTTTCTGTCGTTTGTATACTCCAAAAGAAATCTCCTGCTTCCATTATAGTAAGGAAGGAGCGAGCGCTGAGCATGCTTGTCACCGGCCGTCTTCTTAAGCGCACCCCTCGTACGCGTTGTCCATTCTACACTTTTCGATGTCTGTAAGTTTCAGTTTTAAATGAGTAATTGTATGTATAAGTTGAACGTTGTGAGATACGAATTTTATAAGTGATGTTAGTTATATTTTGAAAAAGTTTTATGTCACAAAAAAATGCTTAAGCATTGTCAGGCAACAGCCAATGAGCGGAGCTCCACTCGGAGTTCCCGGCGACTCCTCAATACAACAAATCAAAGTAACATATCTCTCAGCTCCTCTTCCTCAGGGGAGTCCTCCCTGTTATCCAAATTTGACTCACGTCGTTCCTCCTATTCGAGTCCTGAGTCTTTTTCTCGGTCATCGAGTTTTTTATCACTGAACAATAGCGATCCTCGCACTCCTATTCGCGTATTTGCCAAATGTCTTCGACCTGACATTGAGTACAAAACCATTGGGATCTCCTATCACACCACATCTGTTGAAGTTGTGAAAATCCTACTCTCAAAGTTCAAAATGAAACATCGGGATCCAAAGCTCTTCTATCTCTCTATGGACATTTATATTGGTGGCGATGAGCCACGAAGAACGCTTATTCTAGAGGATGATGCTCGTCCTGCAGAACTTAAGTCTTGTCACCCCTGGGGTCCAGATTGCCGGTTCATCCTCCAGTCGCGAAAAGGAGCTCTTGTACGCGTTTGGGACTCTGCTGTTATGCGTGACTCCAAGTACAAGAGTCTTCTCATTAGTGAGAAAACCAATGTGAATGAAATCCTTAAAATCCTATTTCGTTGTTACGGAAATCCAGATAAGAATCTGGATGACTTTTGTTTAGTTGAGCGATGTGATGCTAGGAACTATGAACGAGCTCTTCATCCACAGGACTGCCCAGCATTAGTCCAGTCACTCTGGCCAAACCCATCTACTCTTCGATTTGTCCTGAAACAGGCCAAAGATCCTCAACTACCTAATACTATCCTGGAGGAAGAAGAGGACATGGATGTGAGCTATAGTACTTCTAGCTCATCCTCAAGCCCAGTGACTCCTAAATACTGTCGTCCCTATCCAGTCAAGAGGGCAACGATTTGTAAACCTCCTCGTTCCTTATCTGTTCCTCCACAATCTGTTGATGAGAGTGTCGTCGTCAATGGGCCTCCACCACCATTAGCTCCTAAGCCATTTCGATCCTCCTTTGGCTCCTCGTCCTCTGTGGGGAGTCAAACCTCCTTTCATGACTATGAAAACTATTTTTATATCTAAAGCAACCAAATATCTATCAATTCTGAGTGAAGAGTGATTCTAGTCCCTATCTATCCCAGTGGTTTGTTTCAATGACTTGATTCGAACCATTTTCCAAACAAGACTTCTTTTTTCTCCACTATGTTTTCTATGACTCTTAAAATGTTTTTTTATTATCTATGTGTGTTAATTGTTTTTAAATGAAATATCTGTGATATACCTTAACTTCAAATGTTAGCTATTGATTCCTTCTTGTCTATCGTTATCAATAATTAATTAATTATTATTCGTATTTACCCTCTATTATATTTAAATAAAGATTTTGTATATCTATCTATCCATACTTTTACGTTGTTCATCATTCAGTGTATTAACCTACGAGCTATTTTTTTATTACATGACATTTGTAACTTTTGTCAATTTCCTTATCAGAAGAAGAGGTGAAACTCTTCTTCATCTTCTTTTTAACTCATAAAATAAGTTTTTTATTTTTTTAAATCTAGATTAGAACTTTGGGTTGTTTTTTTTTCGAAAGTTTTCATTTTATTTTTGAAAAAACTGTTGATTTTAATCTACACCACTATTGTATTTGTTGTATGAGACTCTCATCTTCACACAGTATTATTCGGATGATTTTACTAATTTTTAGAATATCTTCTGAATGTGCTTTTATTTTTTTCATAAGCTACGCTTATTAATATTGTCTCTTATTAAGGAGCTGATGAGTCAGTTTCAATTCTTAACAACTAAGACTTTCGAATGTATGGAGGTGGGATTGATTTAATTTACTTTATTAGTTTGATTCTTATCAAACTTAAAGGATCAATAGGACTGGACCATTTAGATCAGAGAGGCGCTATGAGTGGTGTTGTCTCAGTCCTTATTTAGGATTGCAGTCCAGTTCAGTCCTAGACTTGATAAAGTTTGATCATTGATGACGTTACTCATCTTTATTTCTTCTTCCTTTAATCAGTTTTGTTATTGACTTTCCGAAGGATCGACAGTCTTGAGGACCTGTCTTAAGACTGGACATGACCACATGAATGAGGAAAATTAAGAATGTTCTTCATATGAGTTGAACTCACAAATACTCGGCAAATTAAAAAAATAGAGTAGCTGAAGGTAATTTTATTTACGAGTTCTCTGTGTTTAAAAATAGAGGAAGGATGGAAATAGGATCTTATTTTCGTGTGTTTATAAGATGATCTTGGGTCGTCTCGAATGAGTGTTGAATACACTATTATGAATAAATTTATTTTTGTTCTGTGTTGATTTAAAAAAATATATTTATATCTACGGCTATTCTGATCTAATAATATACTCTTAAATTTACAAGAAATACTTTTCACTATGTCAAGGTTCAAAGCCAAGATACTGGGGATAACTTATTAAGGATTCAACAACAGTATTGTATCTAAAGACATTTTTTTTTTTTTTTTTTTTGGAATTGGTTCAATACATAGTTCATTAAAAATTGCTTCGGTGTATTAATATCTACCACAAGGACTACCTATCCATTTTTCAAATTTAAATTTTTTCAAGAATATTTTACTTTCTCAGAATATCCATGGATTTTTCAAAAAAAAAATTCCAAAAATTTAATTTTTATGAATAGCTTTGCATTTTTGATTTTTTTTCTCAAAAAATTGAATTTTCTATTTTTTTTTTCAGAAAAGTTTAGTTTTTCAAATAATTGTCCTTTTTTGGACTTTTTTTCCTAAAAAATTCCAAAAACCTAGCTCTGCCCCCTCCAAAAAAAGGAAGATATATAAATTAATCCTGCGAATGACCTTCCAATTGGATGGTTACTGGAGAAAAATGATTTGAAAAGTCTTACTAGAACTATACTGCAAAGAATAAATATTAACTTAGAGTTTGTTTTGCAAATGTTTTGTTTTTCTTTTTTAAATACAGATGGATCATTTGTGTGAGAATTTCCTCCTCAAGTTTATTGCTAGAATACATTATAATAACCATTAAATTAATTCTTCTTGTCCCGTATTTTGTTAATAAACTCTTTAAGGACACTCTCTATGTTTTCAGTCTGTAGACAACCACATAACTATTTTATGATTAATTACGTCATTATAATAGATGGGATTTCGTATAAATATAATATGAAACAATTTAATTGATTCCTAGTTCTCACTAATGATTCATTATATTACTTTGTATTAAAATAATGAATTAGCTCAAACGTTTGAATCCCTCAATAAAAGTTCCTCCTTAGGGAACAACAGCTCACTCGTTTCCCTTATTTCATTATAGTCAACGATTAAAAAGAACACTACTGAGTAGATGCATTCAATTATTCATACGTAAGGAAAAATAAAGGTACATTTCTATGCATAAATATAATACTTAATATTTATGTAACAAAACATAATATATACAAGTTATAATATAAACGCCCTATTAACAAATTCTTATTAATAGCATATAAACAATTTCTTTTTTAAAATGATGTAGACTGAATAAAAACTATTCAAATTGACTTTGAAATAAAAATAAATGAATAAGAAATACGGCAGCATCGTTATAAGGGGGAAATTATATTAATATAATTTAATGATAATGTTGATATAGAAAAACGATCTCGTATAATTACTGGTTGTCTTTTGGGATTGGTGGTCTAACCTTGTTATGTAGTTTATTATGTGGGGTCCAGAAGTGCATCATTGTTTGCTTTAGATCAGTAATTCCTAACCTTTTAAGTACTCCTCTCTCCTCAGCCAATCAGCGTATTATTATTTTTTTTTTTCCGGATGGGGGAGGGGAGGGCAACTAATTTTTTTAATTTAAAAAAAAAATAACATTTCTTGATAATCATCCGGAACTCTAGAGAATGCATCGCTTCACAGGGGCTGCCTGGATTTTTTTTTATTTTAGAAAAGAAAAATGATAGATATGCAGTACTTTGTAGATCAGGGGCGGACAAACTTCGACATGTGGGCTGCATGTGGCCTACCAAATACTTTTTTTGAGTTGCAAAAATGTTCATATGGCAGGCCTGCGCACAGGGGAGGGAGTACAAGGGGATTCACTATTTGAAAATTTATAGCAACATATAAATGTTGGTTTAAAAAAAAGAACCTTTATTGTCACCTTAGAAAAGGCCTACAGAGTTTAATGTAGAGTTAAAAATGTGAGTCTGATAAAATATCTAAATTAAATATCTTTACATATAACACGTTGTTACTTTGATTGTATCATACCAACTTTCATTGGAAAAAAGGCCCAAAATCGGCTGGTAGCCAGCCAATTCTTCCCGACCAGTGAATTATTATTCAAATAGTTGTTGATAACTGTTCAATACTTAACAAGAGCTAATTCTAATCCAACCAATCAACGTTCAGAACACTCATTAGGAGGGGAAGAAACAGAAATATCTACAGCTGAAAACAAAATACTATGTGCATTAAATGTGTTTGTGATGTAACGCCGTGATAAAGATATAAAACACATTGCAATTTTTTTCTCTCTCAACCTTTCCTCCAAAAAGAGATAGAAAGAATACCGGATGTTAAATGGTAGTTTGCTAACTATCCCAAACTGTGGTTCTACTATTCTTTATTTAATACAAGCTATTTGTTCGGAGCTAATTACAGTTCCATTAATCACCGTTGAGAACACTATTAAGAAAAGTAGAAAAATCATATCAACAACTCAAAATAATAAAAGAGTTATTGATAATTCGAAAATAGAATCAACCTTTTTTTTCTTATAAGTATTTTGTTTTGCCTTCTTTAATTATTAAATATTTTAATACATATTTAAAAATTTGTTAATCTAAATGTGGCCCTTTCACCCAAAAATTTGCACACCTTTTCAATAATTATATTTTTATATAGAAAAAAAAAAGTAGACAAAAGAATTAATTATCAATGGAGAATTTATCGATAATCACAACTCAAAATTCTTCAGTAGGAACGCGATCATACTTTTGAATAACGAGCGGGAGCTCTAGCTCGGCATTTTAGAAGAGCAATAAAATCGCTCAAATTTTCGCTTATTAATATAAGTTTGTAGTACTTTTTTCCGTTTCTACCTCTTATGAGATAACATCAAAAATTTTGAGAATTTAAGAATAATTTTAAAGATTGCAAGAAAAGACATTTGAAGTTATGTTTCAAAATAAGCTAGAATCTTTTTTTCCATGCTGTATCTGTGGTTCTCTCCTATCTTGGTTGGCGAGTTTGCCTCTCTAAGAAGACTCAGACGTCAGTTCCCTTAGACACACCGCCAGCTCTTTCGTGAGTGGAGGCTGTGTTGGAAGATAAATCTTCCTCTTTTGTAAACTAATTTTCCCAACTGAAATATGATTTTTCTATTTTTTTATTAGTAAATTAACATAAGATCTCAAAATCTCACGCAAAAATAAATTTAAAAAATTTGAGAACCCTGTGTTCAAGTTCAAACTAATTATCAGGCTTAACTGGATCATGGAACCCGAAATCTTGTAATTCCAAATCCCTAAGAAAGTGATTCCTAAACCCTTTTTAATTAAACCAATTATTTGGATTTGCTATTGCAAATAATGTAAGAATGTAAGGTTATCATAATTTATACGGCGCACTTAAACTTGCCTCAAACATATTGTTTGAGAACCACTAGCTATTGTGACTTAATAATATCTTATTTGCATGTGGTAATGTGAATTCTATGAATTTATATTTATTATTAAAAGTAATTTGAATATTTTGCAGAATTGCCGTTAGATCTCATCAAATACAAATGTTACCTTCTAATTGATAAAATAACTTTTGTCAATGAATCAAATATGTATTAGTTAAAACATTTCATTAATCATTTTGTAGATTAATATTTAAATATAATTTTAAATCTTATTTCACCTCATTTTTGGAATAATATATAATATATAAGTTTGAGGAGTTTTTAATTGCAATCATAAAGAGTAGTCAAATTCAAATACTCATATGCGAGCGATTCAATGAACACCGTTCCTTTTTAATTGAGCTGGAGTGTGCATATTTCTTTAAAAACTTAGTGAGAGCGGTATTACAAAATGAGTAACTCAGCGGCTGAAGGAGAACGCAATGTTCAATGTATCAATGATGCAAATTATACAATTTGATAATGTTGGATCACTTTGTAAGTACAAAATAATTAATATTAACATATCAAAATGAAATGATAACAATAATTTATAACATATTACAAATATCCGCCTATTGGCTATTTTTTCGTGTAATTTGGTTTTCATAATTTCATTAATATCACCAAAGTAATGTTGTCACGATACCAAAAAATTTATACTGGCCTGGTTCTAAAATGTAAAATAGTATTTCATTACATTTGAATACTTTTTAGAATTAAAATATGAAACAATAGAATGGACACTCAGTAGAGTGTAAAACCTTCACCTAAAATCAAATTGAGTTATGAATCTCAATTTTTTTCAAAGTTATGGTCAATTATTCATTTTGTAGGTTTTGTCTTACCTTGGCTTTCACATGTCAAAAATTTAATGCCCTCATACTGTGACTATATCATATAATCTTCCTACAAAGTTTGATCAAAATTCATTTGGATCTTTTGCCGTAAATCTGGTGACTATCAAATGAACTAACACACAAAGAAACGGAGGCCAAACATAAGCTCTGTTTCAGCTTCGTTGCGGAGATAAAAATTGCGTTACACACAATTTTCTTTTACATACAGAAACATGCACAGGATTTTTGTTTGGAGTAGGACTGGGAGATGGCTCAAAAATTGGAGGACTTACATTTTTTTATAGTAATACATTTATCTTCCTGCTTTTTTTAGTAAGAACAATTTTACTTGGATTGATTTGCTCAAATTTTTGGGAATTACGTCATTGGTGAATCATTTTTTTTATAGATGACGTCGTGGTTCTTATTTAGTATTGTACCACTTTAAATACTTCGTTTAGGAGCCGAGCCGTCTAATCGAAAAATGATCAAAAATTTCTGCTCAAAAAAAAAAAAAATCAATACATGATCCTCAATTCCCCTAAATTTGAGCATTGAAAAAAAATATTAGAACTTTATGATTTTTAGTCGGCCGAACTATTTACATCATTCAAAAAAGTTATGTCCCTTTAAGAAATAATTCCCCTTCACAAGTGGAATTTCGGATCTTTTTCGATACGGCGTTCCTAAGTTACTTTTGTAAATTTGTATCGTTAGTTTGTGGCCACGTGGCTTGAAGCCATCAAAAGATGTATTTTTTGGTAAGGTATTATTAAAAAATAGTTAAGATTAATAATAGGGAGGTGAGTAGGTAAAATACACCAGAAGAAATAGTTGCAAAATTAGGGGCAACTTGAAGAATATTTTTTTTTTTAAAGTTTCTTTTAACAGTGGTTGAAAATTTTCAAATGGCTCCCTAACTCCTTTTATATACCATTAGTATAAATAAAATTAGTATCCTAGGGGCACTTAATCAAATAAAGATCGGTAATTTCGTTTCTAAAAAAAATAAAATAAATGTTACAAAATTATGCTAACAAAGATATTTAAAAAAAATAAAAATTAACTGCTATGATTTTTAGTGAAACAAACTAATTTGTTCGTTTAAAAAAATTGTCCTTCATAAGGATAATTTCTGATTTTCTGTTTTTTTTCTTTTAGAAAAAAAAATTCCAATCTCTTTTCGATTAAGAATATTTTAAACGTTTATAAATCTGTAATTAAGGGGTGCTAAAAATTTACGCATGACTTTCCCTGTGAAAATTGTGGCACTGTGAGGGACAATTTACTCCCTAAGTCCTTTGTGAATACCAGCTGATATCTTTTATGAAATCCATCATAGCGAACGTTCGGTCTTTCCCCATGCCTGCCTTTTCATGCAGTAGTAGGTAGTTGATCCTATGTGGTCATCATCATCTCTCCCTTTTCTTACTAATAATTATAGCTCTCATAATCAAATAAAGATAGATATATATTCGTTTCGTATGTATTTGGCAAGAAAGGGAATCTTTCCGATGCCAAGTAGATGTTTTCTTCAGACGAGCCAGAGCCATATGTTAATAATATGTACGTACATAATAATTACGTATTATGGAAAACAAAGCTGATTTGATGATGATTTTTTTTCTCACAAAATCTTAAAGAAGATTAAATTCCTTTCTTACTTCATTAAATAATGCAATTTTGGACTGTTATAGTTAAAATGATGGGGGTGTGGAATGACAGAAGTGTAGCCCCGTTCGTTTCTCACGGTTTTTCTTTTTTAAGATGTTTTGATTGATATCTGTGTGTACCTATGCAGAGGCTTGAGAAGATGGCGGTCCTGGGTTGCATGTTGTCAGATCAGATTTTGCATCCATGAGAAAAAGGAAGTCGTTTAAAAATCAAGTGTGGGTTATATAAGCGACAATTGTCTATCTTGTTTAAAAAAAGATCGGAATGTTGCAAATGAATATTATTCCTTTGGTGATAAAAAATTATAAAATTTGCATCTCATGACACATTTTTCCATTGAGGTCTGTGTACAAACATTTTGGAGTCTTGGTGTGAAAATTCTATAGAGAATAAAGAATTTGGGAGTTCTTCATGAACAACACCCTTTTTAATCATTTCATATTGTTTTACATATAATATTAAAATATGCAAAGTGAAAATATCTTTCTATTTTCTTATTAATCAAAACTCCTGGATTGATACCTATTATAAAGAAACAAATGTGATACTACCGAGTAGGGATTTACACTTAAAATGGGGTTTGTTATTCTGCAAATCGAGGGAATTTAAGTGTTATTCCGAAAAAATCCTGGAAAATCATATACAATTTTTTTTTCTTTTATACTGAACTATGTGTAATGTAGGATTGGTCTAAAAAAAACTGAAAATACTAAAGTCCACATCGTTACCTTGATTGTATCACACAGCCTTTTATCCAACAGAAATTGAGGAAGAAGTCAATCATACCAACGTCTATTTCTTTCTAAGTTACTCCCAGACAATCATTGTCACATTATTATTTCTCAACAATTTTTAAAATGAATTATATAAATATTTATTTAATAATATTATCATAGTGCTTTATTCGAATCTGTATTATAATATTATATTAAAAGCGTGGCATCTATATGATAGCCTAAATTTCTGTATAAACATAATAGGATAGCCAATATACATATCCTTATACGACAAACAATCAACAGCAAATTGTAATCCTGTCCTTTCAGAAACGTAACATAAGTATATATAGAATAACTTCCAACTTTATATAATTATCAAAGAGAATAAATTATGAAATAGCCATGACGTATCAAGTGAGAAGAGGGAATCGACAGCTGACAACACAGTACATAGAATATTGTATTAGCGAGGTAACACTGTCAGTGCTATCTCTCCGGTCCTACTAAAATTTACGAACTATGTCCTTACAGCTGTTCAACATAACTTCATTTAATAGATAAGATAGCTGAAGTTTAAAGTAGGGGGCTTGAACTTATTATTATACGTTCTGCCTATAGTTATTTCTTTGTGGTTTCAATCCTACAAACCTAGCTAGGAATGAAGAATAACATTAAAAATAGCTAGGGTCGTAGGACTAAAGAATTGTCGTATCCGTCTTTAGGATCGTCGAACGGTAAAACAAATATAATTGACAAAAAAAGAATAATTAGACAATTTGTGCTAGGACCTACCTGACAATAAGGATGTGACCTATATTTAGTAATGAATGCTAATAAGTAACATTATGGGCATGTAAAATAGAATACAGCTAAAATTAACATGATAATCCAGATAGTTGAAGAATGCTTTGAAGGAGAGAAGCTTAGCTGTTATAACGTTTAATTCGATTAGCTTTGATATGGAGGGAGGAGAAATTTGTTAATAAAAACGGGAATAGGCAAGAAAGACTCCAATGAGGATCATCAATTCTCTACAATTATAACTCTGCAACATATCCATAGGGTTACTTACTCTCTTTTATGAGCGCAGGCAAATGTTCAATACCATTTCGTTGTGTATCAATGATAAATTGTATGCAGTAGAGAAGGAAGTTCACTTCTCAGGAATTAAATAATAATGACAAAAGCTTAGGAAAGAAAATTCCCTCTTCAGTTTGTAAACTAAAAAACAATAAAAAATAAAATTGGCAAGCTAAGAAAATACACATGATATTTATTACTACCTATACTATGATAATTTTTTTGTTAATTTTGCGTCTGTAAATAATACAAACTAATGAATAATCTTTATCAATAAAGCTAAGTTTGTCACATTATTTGTTCCGTTGTTTAGAAAACTCATTTTAACAATGAGCGTGTGTATCTCCATATAGCTCAGTACGTCATAATAAAAAGGAAAAAAAAAGACAAAATAATGAATATGACTTTGGATGGGGTGTATTAACGAATGTTTGTGGCTGATGGTCAGCGAGTTATATTATAGGAGAAAAAAAAGGAAGTAATTCTAATTTAGGTCTGTAAATCCAAAACGCTTTTTAGCCTGCGGATTTTGTTTGTAAAGAACATCGAAGTATAGAGTAATTACGTTTGTGCTCATTAAAAGTCTAGAGCTGCACTGAGGATTTCTATGGGAGTTATCTCTTATTTTAAGAAAGCAAGGTTTGTATGTTCCTTGACACCTAATAACTTCGGCATTGCCAGGTACTCCCACTAGTAAATATATACATAAATCATAATAATTGTGAATAAGTTACTATTTTTACTACCACCAAAATATATTATCATTCTGCAATCAAGTGTTGATAAGTAAATATTTGTATAAAATTAGGTACATCTCATTTGATTTAGACTTAAATAGGCCAATAAAAAGCTTATGTATTTTTATAAATGTCAGTTTTTTAATAAAATATAAACAAAAAAAAACTATTGATTTTTAATATAGTGGGGTTTCACGGAAATTGTCTATTGATTAAAAAACAAATCCCCAGGCCTCAGAAGACAATCCTTACTACCGATATAACTAACAATTATTACGAATTGCATACAAATAGACGTAATGCACATTTAACAACGTACTTTAAAAAAATCAAAATTGGTTAATTAATTCAAATTGTTCTTTTGATAAGGAAACTAACTTCAAACCTGTTCGAAATATCAAAGTGCAAGTGCAGGGAACGAGAAAACATCAATGACATTTTATTTAAAAGAAAGACGATTCGAAAAAAAAAATCAATAGATATAATGTTTAAATAAATAACCAGATTTGAATCTTTTGCAAAATTAGTGTTTGATTCGAGTATATTTGAAGTAAAAAAAAAGCTCGACTTTACTAAATCTGAATATTTTTTTTAAATGCTTTCAAAATGGCCGCCATATTTTTTTGGGAAATTTTACTTCACTTGAACTTGACCAATGATAATTCAAATTTAGTATACCACCAATTAAAAGAATAGTTAAAAAACTACAGACTCTCCGGTTTCAATTTTAAGAATTGACGTATTAAAAAGAAGGAGCCACATTGCATGTGAATAAAATCTTAAAAACTACAATTCAATTGTAGTCCAAAAATTTGAACTCGAACAAGCTCAAATTTTTGAACTCGAATACAACACTACAAAAACGATTACCAACAGTCTTTATACTACAAACGTTCAAAGGTCATTTTTTGAGAAGTCTGATTGAAATCCAGAAAGACAAGTTACAATCAAGTCTGAAGTCGAATATGAGAATCTTCGAAATGAGTACACATCAAAATCCGAGTCGAGTCACAAGTGTCAGCTCCAAGTCAAATTTTTCATGTATTAATTTCTAAAAATCACTCAAGTAAAGTATTAAATCCTTGTGATTATTTTTTGACAAGTTTTCAAAGTCATTATCAGTTTGATTTGTTCAGTCATCAGCAATATTAAAAGTAAGTAAGTCAAATATTATTATATATAAATAGCTCATTTAAATACTTATAATTTGAAATAAATGATGTTGTTTAATTTTTTATAAATTTATTAAAAGTTAAACAACCTTTGCTTTTTATACAATAATTTTGTCAGGAGGGAGGGAGGGGGAGATTTATCCCCTTCCGAACCCCTATTGTACCCATGGGTATGTCTAATTCCTTTAATATTCAACCCCAGTTGAAGTCTAATATTACTTAAGTCTTAGTTTATATATACGTAATGACCCAAAAAGTAATTAATTTTAAAACAATAGTTTTCCCTTTGAAAAAAACCAAAAAAAAAATCCAAAGGATCTCTTCGATAAGACCGCAAATGCTCTTTGAGTTGATAATGAAATAAAAATTTTCCATCTTAATTGACCCATATATAATTACTTGTTTGGTTAGTTTTTTTAGGGACTTAAGTGCTAATTAAAGTCCTCTTAAATAATAACGACCATTAAATTATATATTGAGACATTGTGTCGGATGATGTCAAACCCAATTTTCTTTGTGCTCTTCTTATTTTATTCATCTATGATGGGTGGTCGTTGACAACAATATGAGTATAACGTTTCTATATAATAATTTCCCCTATATTTTACTTGAAAAAGGACAATGATATTCTTTTACAAATTAAATTTCGGCAAAGAAAAGTCCCCCGGATATGACGACTTTTATTCTTCCTTGGAAGACAATTGAATTAAGGATAAAAGGTTTGTATGTACATGGTAGTAACAGTAGGAAAGACGTGTGTCATGTCAGCCTAAATGAAAGATTAATCATAAAAGTGCACGAAAAGATTGAAGTCGCCATCTTTTATGGATGATCTCTCACAATGACATGATAATTTTACATCCCTCTTATTGCCGCCCAACGAATTAAAATGCAAATATCATCATCCACTTTATTACTATATTATTTTATTGGTTTCTATATAGAATAAGACGCAAATGTGACCTACCTACATATTCCACATATGTAAGCAGTTTCAAATGGGACGATGACCAAATAAAGAACAGTCTTTGTACACCATTAATTGACGTCCACTAAAAATAATACTAGCTTATGTTTCGAGAGCTAAAAACAAATATTGTAAGAATTTTTATAGAATTATTTTATTCCATTTTAAATATATAATATGTAAACCTTTTTACATAATTTGAACAAAGGAATAAAATATCTGTCAAAAATATGTTGGTGATTTTTTAAAGGATTCCCTATGACCAAAAAATAAAAGCACTTTTGGTTTTATAATATTCATTACAAACTTACATTTTAATTAGAAACATCTGGATTTATTTGGTAGTAAAAACAATGTTAACTTTTTAATATAATTAAAAATATAACATTTGATCAGGTTTGAACACTTTTTCCGTTCATTCGTTCTTTTGTAAAAAAAAAATATGTTCAGGCTCATTCTTTAATTTTTTCCTGTTCAAATATTTTAATAAGGGGAGGAGGTGTTTCAATCAAATTCAATTTTACCCCAATTTTTCAGATGTAAAAGGATATTTTAAGCTCTATAAAATAATCAAAAAAAAAATCTTATGTATGACTTGAGAAAAGGAACTTTATTGAAACTTTTGAAATTCAACAACATAACTTTAAAATTCAAACTTGGGAATTATGTTACAAATAAACCATTTTGTGGCAGAAAAAAAGTTATTTTCAAATGGCTATAGAGGTCAATAAACACCCTTTGAAGACTAAAACTTTACAAATATACATTTTTCATTAAAATACAATAGAAGATTGAATTAACATGTCACCTTCAAAAATGCACACCCTAGTACACACGCTAAAATAAAAATTTAGAAAGAAAATTACCTTTTTAATGACATTCAACCTTTTATATTACTTTGAAACTGTACTTTCAAAACTTAAAATGTTATATATCTATTGTATTAAGCTTAAAAAGGCTTTAATGATCACAACATTTGCGAGTTTCTTTAAATTACTATGAAAATAAGTTTTAAAAAAATATTCATTTTTGGAACGCATTGGTCGAAAATAAATTATTTTTCCAGAGTGGTTACAAGATCTTTTTGCATCTGACAAGTTAAAATTTAATTTCCTTATTTCCATGAATTAACACATCTACGCGCTACTTTTAAACGAAAAAATAAACACGTAATTTTTTTTTTTTTTAAATTGAATTTTCAAAGAAAAACTGTATTCATTCAGAGATGTCATTTTTAAGATCATGAAATCATTGTATTTACCTACTAAAAAGTATTTTTTATAAAGGATAACTAAAATGTTATTTGTCAAATTCAGGGACCTTTGAAAAATTTCTACATTTAAAACCATGTTAGGTCACATTATCCTATTTCTGCAATTTTTTAATTTATAGATATTTATGAATATCGAAATAAATTAAGCCCATTTCTCATTTTCCTTATTGTTTTTCAGGTTTACTTATGCAGAGCTGCACCACGTATGTTTGTGTATCCAATTCGGGTGTGCAGATTCAGCGGAAAATGCGAGGTCTTCATGCTCTCATTTAATTTTTGAGTGACTGAATGGATTTTTTTTAACTTTGTTCATTTTAACCCTTTATTTTTTTTTAGATGTTCCCTTAATTGGTCAGATGGAGTTGCATTGATTAAGTATAAGTAAACATTATAGTTTTCCAATAACTAAATCCGGCCTAAGAATTGTCATTAAAATCCATATACATAAAGTCTCTAGGAACGACCAAGGAACGTCCCAACGCACATTGAGTTCAAGAGCCTAATTTATCCTTGTCCATTTTTTAATCCTCCAAAGATATATTTTAGATCCAAGACCAACGCTATACAAATAGGCGAAAAAATGATTATTTAATTACTTTTTTATAGTAGATGTATAAAAAACACAAAACAAAAAAACAACACACATACATATTATGTGGCAATTCTGAAAAACTTGAAGACAAAATAATTCGAAAATTAGTATATTGTCCTACTACGAAATCGACTCGGCGTGTAGCTTGAATTTTGTGGTACTGGAAAATTTTGATTCGAATCCAACAATAAAATTATACTCATTCAAGCAATAATAATCATCTTAGATAGTTTATTTCATATCTTAAGTGAAATAATAGCTATATCAAAAAGATATCCAGTATTTTTCTAGTAGATGGCTTTATTAATGTGTATCTCGCGTTATATAAGTGTTTACTGTTTATGCTATATTCTGTTAGGAAGATAAGATTTTGTACTAAAAAACTCGTCAGATAATTTTTTGATTGTTTGACTCAGTTTTGTTTGAAAGGGTCGTATTAATAGTTTTTCGTCGATAAGGGCAAAAATGCAAGACAGGCGGCTCAGAAAGGTAATAATTTTTATAGTCCTAATACTGTAACAGCCAATTACCCGATGCTTTGGTCTCGCCGATTCTGTTTCTGTAATTTTGATGTCAAAGATGCACCAAGCTTTAGATGGTTAATTATTAAAAATGTGTTTAAAATATTCAAAATCTCTTGCCCACCGTCATGTAAGCATTTTTATGATCAACAGGGAGCTAAATATTAAATGGAAAACTTAAATGAAAATGAAATCTTTTAAAAATAATGGATTTCTTTTTACTATACTTAATATAAAGTGTTTTAATGTAGACGAGCTCAAAATTTACGAAAGAACCATACACCACACGGATATATATATATAATTTATTTATTTATATAGGTACATTAAGTATAAAACAGTGGCTTTGGTGTTAGAGGCATTTTATTTATATGTACTTTGATTGAGGTAAGAACCAAGGAACACTTGAAAAATCAACATAATAAAAAATAAAGAACCAACCCTCCTTGTTATTATTTTTATTATGACGAATCCATTTCCGTTCAAACATCCTGTAACCATTTATTATAATGGTTTATACTAGGTATATTATAAAAAAATATAATTATTTTTTTTCGGGGGATGAGGGATGAATAAAAAAAAAAGTCCTGCTTCGGAAGGAAGAGAGTATATAAATCTTTTTCATAAAGGTATATATTCAAAGCTCAATCCATGCTTATGAACATATATTATGCTATGTTGTATATACATATAAGTATATCGTGTTGTCTTCGGACCGGATGTTGATTTTTCCTTCGTGGCAGGAACAGATAATAGGATCCGAAAAAACTAGGTATTTACATACAAATTTTATCACGGGGATAAAAGGCTTAGAAACTTGCTAAAATTATGACAAAAACCATAAAAATAATATTTGCTTTAAAGTAACAAAAAACAAACCTCTTTAAATATACATTTGTTTTTTTACATAGCTGAAACAAAAAACTAAAATTCTAGTCCATTTTGAGCATGATTAATTGCGTACGTTAAGGTAAATGCTTAATCTTGACTCTAAAAATGACAAATATTAATGAGATGAATATGTTTATTACATAACAAAACAAAATATCCGTTTAGTAGATAAAATTTCAGGTCATTAATAAGGCTAGATCAGCACGGCTCATAAAAATATGGTAAATTTACATATTTGTAGGTTAAAACCGTGATATTTTGGGTGCTTAAAAAGTTTCAAAATGTTATACAAAGGAAAATTCAAGAGGTTTCATATTCATTTTATTGTAAGCATCCAGTTCAAAATTTTTGGTACGATAGTTTATGAAGTGAGGTCAGCTACTTTGGTAATATTAACTACTTTACAGTGAAAAATTGAATCCAAAAGAAAGGAAGCTGACATTCTGGGCCGCCCCCGTTACATCAGTATCATGAAAATCCTCCCAGTCAGCAAATAAAACGGTCTTGAGGATTAGGAAACAAGTTTTCTCTCTCAAGGTCCTTTTTTCCCGGGATTTATTAGGGGTTAAATATCCATCATTTTGCCTGGTAGTTACACGATCAAAAAGGAAAGATTTTTTTATCCCTGAAGGCAACGACCCAATTTTCAAGATGCTTAAGATCATTCAGGATGCCTTAATGGATTTGGACATGACTAAGCAAAAGTAGTGTCTCTAGTCGTAAGGACTTATCACCAGCACTTTGTACGGCTTTCGCCTCTGTGGAATGGACCACTGGTTTTTTTTTTTTTTTTTTTTTTTTTTTTTTTTAAATTCAGCCATTTTAATTCTTGGATTGCCTTCAAAGGCCTTTCAGCCAGCTTCTGGAGTAAGCTTGGTTGGTCGACCACTTTAAGGTTTGTCTTCAATGTTATCTACAGCTTCAAGATAACATCCTGACCCTCTAAATCGTCTGGTTACTGGCTGAGAGCATGTTAATGGTGTTGTTCTTGGTTAACGGGCATGGGCTCGAAATGCAACGTCTTTCATTTTGGCTTCTATTTGCCACTTTAAAGTGTTTAATCTGAACTAAACAACATACCTTACTTTTTAAAACTACTGTGACAAAAAGTTCGAAACGGATGTTTACAAAAAATCCCTACAAAACATTTTCATTTTAATAAGATTTTAAGATTTTTTGAATACCTAATAATGTTGTTTTCTAGACTATGAATACCAACGCTGGTTTTTTTTTTGCAGGGGGGGGTATCAATTTATTGATATATTGGGAACATTATAATAAACTATTACTAATATGATAAACCAAATATATTTTAAATTGAATGAGTTGACCAATGAGTTCATCCTGTCAATTATTCCGCCTCATGAGTGTGTTGTTCTTGAATAGGGGGATCATAATATATATTTAATTTCAAAAGCAATTAAAACCACAACTTTTGAATATCTCAGAAGGTATTTTCTTTTATTGTTGGAACTTTACTGTTTACATTTTTGTATTTGTAGTTTATTGAATCCCTTCATACTTGATAATAGTACTATTCCTTGATAATTCTTTTTCCGTTCCGATTCCATTACTAGTTGTGAGTTGTTGATTAAGTTTATAACTGATGCAAAATGATATGCATTAAAATTCGGTTAAATTAGAATTATAACAAGTTTTTTATTAAATTAATTTTTATCCTCCATTGCATTAGGTCTCAATCGATTTTGAAAACTATGTCAAGACTTTGAAAAGCCGACCCAAATGTGGTCCTCAATCTTAAATTAGAGCCCCCATAATCGTATGTGTATATACTAGTGTTGGTTTTCGGTGTGAAATCCTAGACTGGTACTCTAAAATAGATTGGTCTGGAGCAAACCCATAAAAAAATTCATTCTGGATCGTATAAAAAAATGGTCTTGCTCATTCGTATAGATGAAATTCGAATTACGTAAGATTAAGTTCAGTATTTTATATGTTCATAAATCGTTTAAATAGGTCAACAATTTGAATAAATTTCGACAATCAATTTGAGACATCGATATCAAACAAAATTTTAGTTTGGAGGAAAAATCAGATAACCCATTAACGATATTATAAAAACTATCCCATATAAATTCATTAGATTCAATTTGAAGTACTAATTGATACAAATGTGTAAGATAATCTAAATATAAAAGATTTTTCAATAAAACTGAGTTAAAAATTGATTATTTTTTCTTTGGCAACTATTGACCGTATTAAAAATAGGAGAATATCTCAACATGAGTATATATGTACACTATTGTATTACACCCTGTGTAACCTTGGTGGGCCTTGGTCTCGAGACATGCAACTCGACTTCGATTTTTGTCCATAAAATGAAGACTTGTGACTCTACTTCCAGTATAATGACTTATTGCCAACTATGGATCACATATAATTTTGTAGTTAAAAAATATTGGAATACAGCGGACTACTTTTCTAATCAATACTTACTAGGTCTTGCAATAGTTTTGAGACTAAAATGAACGAATTTAGCAATGATGTAGGACTTTTTATACATTCAATATCCAAAACAATTTTATTAATATATTTATTATAATAATGGTATTAAATATAATGCAGACCTGAACTCTACTTGCCACCAGATACTTTAATCCATGGGGATCAGATCTGGTGGTGATTTGGAAGGCTTAGAATTCACCGAAAAAACTGGAACTGAACTGATGCTTCATTTTTGCACCATCTTTGCTGTCAGAAATGGTATTTTTTTGTACTCCTTGACACGTTGGACCTTGATACATTGACTTCCATGGATATCTTCGTAATGGAGAGATTCGGTTACTCTTTAAAAGTTTTGACTATAGCTTCAGTAGTCAATTTTCGTGGACAATCACTACTGAAGACTTCCCTGAAATCTTCACCATTATCCAGGAGCTCCTTTATCCTGTAAACTGTTGTTTTTGACCAATATTTGACAGCAAAAACTGCTTTTTGGAACATTTCAGGGGGAAGAAAGATTGAAATATTTATGTTGATCTTGATACATGATAACACAGGCTAATGCTTTATCGAAACGTTGACCATTTTTTTTCACTTATGTCTACATATATTATATACATACGGTTTTAATTTTTCTTGTTGCCATCAATTTCGACAAAAAGTTTGAATCTTTATACACATAATAATATTTGTTTTTTTCATATGGTAAACTAATATCAAGGATTCATGTGCTTTATTACACAACTATAATTTAACATTTATTCATTTATCCTTCAGAATCAAAGATTATATTCTTATTTTAGCCTTCAACACTTTTGTCGTCATTTTCTATTTTCTACCCTTGACAGTAGTCAAGTCTTTCAAAAGGGTGGAAAAAAACAACTTAGTATTTGATGTTGAAGTAAATAAAAATTATTGAGATGCTATTCTCTACATTGTAAGCAGAGATTCATTCATGTTAAGTGTGTGTGTCATGTGTAGTGTTGGATGCGAATAATACTCTAACTCGAAAAAAACCTACAATTTTCTATAAATGACTTGAATTGACCCAAACATTATATTACTCAAAATTTGACTTTTCCTGTAATCAAAACTCGAAACATTATAATTGAAATTAGTCCAATTTATAGTATCACTTAAAACTATAATATAAATTACAGACGCCTCTTCTTTTTTTTATTTATTAAAATAAGATTTGATAAATTTAGAAGAAAAAAAAAATATTTATATTAACTACACAATGTTTTTCGGTATCTACAGAGGGAGATTTTAAATCCGGAACAATAACAACGTTTTTGACCTCAATATTTGTAGCTCACCTTGGTCTACTATATACGAGGTTTCTTGAAGAGAGAGTTCAATAAATGTGCAAATAAGACTATTTAATCCCTGCTGGCCTGTGGACGACATGGAGTTTATTATGAAAGCCTGCGACAGGATGGAGGCTGTGGTTTGTTCTGGAGAAAGAAATGGTGATATACATCATTCTTACATTTTACTGATTAAAAACAGTCACAGATTCTACTGTATATAGTTCTCCCTGATGTATATCATGCACAGTACAAATAAAAAAAAGGAGTTTAATATCCCGGGAGCACTGTAAAAAATGAATGCCATCTAGCAAGCGTTTAGTTTAACTCATACTAAAAAAGAAAGAAAAGGAAGCATCTTCTATAAGCTTTAAAAAAATCTAATTGACATTGGATTAGTTTTCGCAACGAGCTCAAATATTCCCTGACTCATCAAAATATAAAAAATAAATTCAAACTGTTGTTATTCATTTATTATTCTTGAGCAGAGAACGTTTAAGTATTGAGTGAGTAGCTGAGTGTGTGTGGCCTCATGAAAAATGGTGAGTAACAACAAGGATTTGTTCGGAAGTTATCTTTTATATAAATAAGCAAATTTGTATCTTCCTTGACATTTAATAACTCCGGCAATGCCGATTACTACTACTACTACTCACATAATATGTTGAAATTCTCACAAATTATAGTTCCACCATACTCTAAAATCAGTTCATGTTCTACTCGCCGCAGAACTTCAAAACTCAAAGTTGAAAAAGTTGACTCGAATCCAACACTAGTTATATATATGTATGTATCTTTAGCGGCATTCAACATTGATAAATTGGAATTTGATTTGATTAGGGAGTGAGGATATTAGGGTGGATTTTCCTACCCTCGTTTAGATAAATAGGGGAGAGGGGATATGAGTGAGGAAATTGAAGCTTTTATTATTTTGACACATATTCATGAATACGAATAATTCAATATAAAACGATTTTCAATGCCTAATACATATACTATTATGTGTGATATTTATTCTCCTTGAAGTAGCTAGTTACGCCTTCAAAGCAAAGCTTATGTACATACATACTATAAACAGCATTTAAATAAAACACTTTATATACAACTTACAGGAAGAGGAGCTTTGTATAAGTAGTTTTTGAGGCACGTAGTCGACATGAAAATACATAAGTGGCAGAGTAAACAAAGTACATAAAAGTACAATTAAAGTATATATTTAATTCTCTGTCTCACGTGAGATACTTAATAATGACTTGTTAAACGCTATAATATTATACACTCATTTGAATCTTCTATGGATTAGTGATGCCAAAGATACTCTTACATGATGGGGGTCGAGTTCTACAAACAAGTTTTGTCTCAATAAATCACACAACTTTCAGGTTTTCATCCGAATCATATTTTTGTAGATCGTTATCTACAGTATATCAGGATCGTTGCCACAGGAGGGTGTGGTAGGGTGTAACCCATCATGGGTTATTTAAGTCGGCAAAAATGGGATGGCAGTGTGAAAATTTAGACTATTTATGGAATGAAAGCAAAAATTGAAATTGTCTTCTTTTTTTTTTAAATAGAGCATTACTTAATTGAGTCATATAAAATGTTAATTCAGTTAGAAAGTTATAATAGAAAAAAATCACCCCTCCCCACCCAAAAAAAAGCATAGCAACAGCTCCGGGACCAATGACTGTAACTACATACTTGTCTACACCCAATTTGCAAAACAAATGGACATGATCAAACTAAAGAAACATCCATGTCCGACGGATATTTAATCTAAAGTGTAGGATGAGCTATATGATAAAAATAACCAATATTTAACAATATTAAATGCTAAAGGGCGCTTTTATTATCTGCTATGTAAAAAAAACAACTACTAACTAATAAATAAACAACGTTCATAATAAAATTACAACAAAGATTGTTTTTTCACATTTTTTTATTACAAATTTTAATCAAAACTATTATTTTTCACATAAGATTTTAATTTTTTAAATTTTAAATAAAAGACTCATTAGTTACTACGGATATTGTTTAATATGTTTATTTCCAAATATTTACAAACGAAAAATGAATTTAAATAAAAACTAAGCATTCATCACTGTAAGTGTATAAAGTATATTCTTATATATAAGAGTTATCTTCTATAACTCAAGTGAAGAAAAAAGAAAATCAAAATGCCTAAAAATCTAGAATTCCATGCCCATTGAAAAATTGCTGCTCCAATGTTTATCCAATTTAGCTAAAACTGAATCAAAACTAACACTTTTACAGTCTAGTTTTTATTTTACTAAAATATGTAGCATCTATCTATGCGTTTGTTGATTGCCAAAATTTGTACTTTGGGAGGATATACCCAGATTATTGTTCATGGAGCGCTTCTTTCCCAACTTAAAAAAAAAGAACATAGCATTGCTATCTTTAATGTATCTTTCATCCTTTATTTTCAATATAACTATAAAAAGGCCCAAATTCCTTAACCAATTCTTTATGAATGTTGAACATTCATCATTTATGACGTAAAATATGAACAGGCGAATGCAAAATAATTCATTTTTAACCAGTAAGCTTTACCTAGACTAATGTTACTTCTATTACGTAGAACGATCATGGTTCTCATTTTGGTAGTACGTGAACTGGATTAAACTCACAAACTGTAACATCACTATTGATAATTTGATGCATAGCCTGAAAACGAAAATTCCCTAAAAGTTTACCTAAATCAAAAGAAACTCTTGTTATGAAAGTTATTTTTGGATTTTTTGTTTGTTTGTTTGTTTACTTGCCCTAATTTTCCTCAAATTACACGCATTAATTAGGCATCAAAAATGTGTGACCCCTCTCCCTATTATAAGTACATACTAAAAAAATCTTTTTATAAAGTTGAAAATTATTATTTTTTTCTTTGTAGGGTCATTTTGTTTGTTTATTTATTTAACTTATATCTTATTTTCTCAAAGAAAGACAGAAAAGACTTGACTTGACCTTAAAATAGAATACACAATACATATGTTATGTAAATATCATATATATCTGCCTCTACAATTTTTAAAGTTCTGCAGACAATTTAGGAACAATTTAAAAAATAAAAATTTAATAATTGTCCGATCACTTAATCTTCTTAGAATCTTTTTTTTCAAGTTATTTATAGAGTATGGAAAATAAAAATGATTGTCTGCATAGATTTGCTTGTTGAGAATCAAATTATGTGAGTATATTTATTGGTAAAGGGAAATTTATTCCCATAATAAGATTATTCACAAATTTAACTTTTCCAACAATTATATATTAATAATTTCACTCAATTGGAATCAGGCAGCTCTGACGAAAGCTTTAAGATAAAATAGCGAGACATAGACCACGTGATTAGTATTTATACTAGGTAGTGGTCGTGGTAACATTTATTTACCCGCTAAGAACCTTGAATATTATTTCATAACGAACTATGCAGCCTTCATGAATTAAGCTTTTAACTGAATTAACAAGGTAAATTTTGGGAAGTAAAAGTTGCAAACAGTTTCAGGAAATATTACAAATAATGATAGAGTGACGTCAATTGTGATATTATAAAAGGGAGATCTTCGGTAGAAAAATGGTATATCCTCAACCATGTATCTACTCAATAAGGAATCTTATTTGACAAGAATGACCTCTATAGATTATAAATCGAATTATTGTATTAATAGTTTATTACAAATAAACCTTTTGAATATTGTGGATAGTTTTCTATACTTTCCAACTGAAAGACTCAGAAAAGATTAATAATTATCTCTATTAATAAAGCAAAGCTTACCAGCTTGTCTAAATGTATGAAAAACAGTTACAGGGTGCTCTTTATATAGTGCTCCCTGGTATATGTATGCCATATATTAAAAAAGTTTGCAGATAATAATATACAAGGAGCACAGTATAAAATGAATTAAATCTCTCAAATTCAAAAAAGAAAAGAAAAAAAGAAGTACTTTATATAAAATTTAAAAAAATGTATGGGACTTTAAATGAGATACAACAACAAGCTAAGGTACTCTTTGGGACATCAAATCATGCATAAAATATTATCAAGCTGTTATTTTTTATTCTTGAGGAGAGAACGTCTAAGTATTGAGTGAGTAGCTGCATGTGAGTGTGCTCATAAAAATGGAGAGTAACAACAAGGATTTGTTGGGGAGTTATCTTGTATATGAAATAAGCAAAATTTGGATGTTTGTCGATACCGTAGTTCTCCGGACAATGCCGGGTACTACTGCTAATTCATAATAATCTTAATTAATTAAAGTAGAAATATTTTTACATTCAAAGCGATATATTCGTGATCTCCAAAATATACATATCGATATTATCATCAGTTACAGACACAAGTATTTTATTTGCCTATCATTATTTATCACTTTTACATACGTACTGGTATAAATGTAATTTGTAAACTTACAAAATTTATACAAGTACCTGAAATGTGAATCAAGAAAATAAAATTTGCAGAAATGTGAACTCAAAGTTGATTTTCCCATGTAATTGTATCCTGTATAACCAGAGAAGGAACTTAGTAAGCCTTATTAAGATTCCAAGTAATATCTATTCCAGGGAGGGGTATTTGCTGAATTTTGTTTGAGGGAGTAGAGTCTCAGAAATCAGATTTTGAATGTCCTTTTTATAAAGAAATACAAGTTTTCATTCTTGATTAAAAGATGAAAGATAATTTCGAAAAATTGAGAACTGTATTGCCGCATCCTATTGCCTATCACCCTTAGCATTTTCTTATACTGCATATGTCTCAAACCGTCTCTTGTTGTAACCGAGTCAATGTAATTATTTAAAATCTTGCAAGGTCTGGTCATTATTGAAGAAATATTTCATATACCCTTCAAGGATTGAAAACCTTTTGATGCCCAAGACAGTTTCAATGGTAATTTGTACAATACATATGAACAAATTACCTTATTACATGATTCTAAACGACCATCAATGGTTAAAATTTAAAATTATATTATTTTTGTATATAAATGGTAAATTCTTATTAAACTGATCTGGAAATAAAAATCGTTCTACATTTTCTGACACTCGGACAGATTGAGTTTTGAACAAATCAGATATTGCTGGATACTAATTAAAAAATATCATTTTATTGTATTCAACATTTTTATTTCTTAGTGTAATGTGTTTATAAGTTCAACTTTGCACTTTACAAATCTTCAAAATACATACTAACAAATATTTATATTTAAAAATTGTCAATTTTAATTAATCACTTTATTTGGCATAAGCGGCAATTCATATAATAGTAATCTCAATAGAGTCGAATGTACTTGAGAATTGTTCCATTGTTCAGTATTCCTCGCTAAATATGTTGTACGAGCTATGTACAAGTTGTATCTTACAAAAATAGATTGTACAAGTGCCCATTTATTTAATGTCCCTTTAATTGGTCAGATGGAGTTGCACGGATTAAGTATAAGTTAACATTATGGAATTACATTTACTCCATCTGACCTAAGAATCTTCTTTGAAGTCCATATACGTTAAGTATATTTCTTTTTCTAGGAACAGTCAAGGTGCAACCTTAACGTATATTCAGTTCAAGAGATTAATTTCTCCCGAGCGCGTTGTCCCTTGAGCTACGTCGTTCCATGATAAATTATTTGTTTTGAAATGTTTTATTTAGTAACAGTATCAGTTTTTTGATTACCAACGATTAAATTATGATATCTTTTTGTCTTGATCAATCAACCTTAGTGGCAGTCCAATAAGTCATTTGACATATTACCATTATTTTATAAATTTCCAGTAAATACTGAATATAATTAGAACAGGAATGGGCAGTTCGTAAAAGCTATGGGGATTATGCGTTTTTAAAGATTAAAATGACTTTGACCTATCAAAGTTTAATAGACTCTTACTTTTAACATACATAATTAGTTTTTAAGCTTTTTCCCGTAATCTTACTCGAGCTTACAAACAAACACACTAACAATAAACAAATGGAGACGATTAAATAACCTGCGTTCAACTTTCTTGGTGGAGGTAACAAGTCAAGTAAATAACAGTAATGCTTATAACATTGTAAAATATCACTGGTAGCACTGGACTAGCCTTTAACAGTCACTTTGCTTAGTTACTTTATAACTGTCGAACAATGAGGATACATGTCACTGCACGTTCTGCCTCACCTAAAGTATCTTCTTTAGTGGTATATGCAGGGGATAGGCTGGAGATGCTGTAGCCCCCAAATTAAGGAACTTTTGCACTCTCAAAATCTCAAAATCAATTTAAATATTTTTTTTTGAAATTTTTTCCTACAAATTAAATTCTTTTAATTTTTTTTTTTTTTGAATTTTGTATTTTTTTTTCACTAAAAAAAAATCTATATATATAATCCTGCTGACGCCTCTGCTCTTAGGTTTCTTGCCTCCATCAACGGAGTAGAACAGAAGTTATCAAATTGTCTCCATTTGTCTATTTTTAAGCAGGATTATGGATGGAAAAATTTGCCTACTGATTTTGATATAGCATTGTATCACGAAAAAAATATATGTTAACAATAAGAGATCATTAAATTTTGAAAAGTCCAGATCACAAAAATGGTTAAAAACGAGTAATATATCATAATTTTGGAATGAATAAAGATACATAACTAATTTGATTTTAGACAGAGGTTTGAGTTCCACCGGGTTCCAATACAAGTTATTAATGTTATTATCTATTTTCTTATGTTAATTTAACGATTCTTTAGGTTTTTATTCGTTTATGAATCTATTTGGGAGTTAATTTTTTGTGTTAGAAATCCTAAACATTTTCAGGCTACGAGTTTTTTTTTTTTTTTTTTGTAATTGGCAATCTTAACAATGTTCTTTATTTTTAAAATATTTAATTACGGTATTTGCCGATTATAGATGAATCGGCAGTATTTTACCGATTTTCGATTAGTTGCCAATTGACCTCTCCATCTCTTATTAAAATTACATATTCACGACTAATACAACTCTGAACATTTACACTTTATAATGTGCCACAGAATATCAACCATCAATAGAATGTTAAATTATTATAATCAAAAGTAGTCTAAATTCTTCATTTCATTTTTTGGATGCAATGGGTACAAAACCCCAACTGTACAAAACATATGCAGGGTGTGGTTTTAGGATTAAGAATTTTCGAGACCAGGACATAAACCTTTTTATTTCTTAAATTACTAGAGATATTTACAAATCCCTTTATATGCAAACGTAGGGACCCTTCATAAACCTAATCATTCAATGTAAACATCTTTACCCTCAACCACGACCTCCAACCTGGCGCAGAACCTGCTACACACCTTAATCAGTTGATCTTTATTCATATTGTTCACAGTTTCAATAATTGAGGCTCTCAGAGAAGCCAAATTGATGTGAGTACGCTTGTTGGACTCTCTCTCCAAGACGCCTCACACAAAATAAACCAAAGTTTTGCAGTCCTGCGAGCTAAGGGGCTACATTTCCTTAGACCATAACTTCTCCAAATTGTCCGAAAGCCAATTTTGTACGCAGATCGATCTGCCTTCTTCCTTGCTGGTGTTCCCATCCCTCCAGACTCCTTGAACTCCTTTATGACTCTGTACACGGTGGGAGAGGACAACTTCAGAAAGTCGATGATCTCTTTGGGCGCACGGCCTCTACGGAGGACGACAATGATCGCTGCACGACGGTCGTAATCGGAGGACATTTTCAACGCATTGTAAACAGAACTTATACACAATTGTCTGTTGAATCTGATAAAATGATTTTAAAGTTGCAGAACTGAGGGTTCCCAAGAAAACCTGGTTAAAAAAATTCTTAATTATAAAACTGCACCCTGTATACTACAATTAGTGTTCAGACTCTGTGCAGCACAGATATTTTTTCCAATTCGGTATTAGCTGATTTTTTATAAACCGATTTTTATTGTTTTTTCTGTCCAAACTTGGGTCTAAAACGGTCAACCGATTTTTATCGGTCTTAATTTATGGACAGATTTTTTTGGTCTCAATTTATGGACCGATTTTTTTCGAATTTTATATATATATTACGAGAGAGACATTTTTTTTTTTTTTTTCAACATCAACTGCCATTGACTTTTTCAAAAAAATATCAAAAGTACACTATATGGCTCTAAAACAAATACTGTATACATATAACAGACGACGTATTAAAAATCATCCGAGCTATCTCTATTTAGACTTGGTATGACGTCATTGTACTTGCAAATAGAAATTATGTCATATTATTAACAATTTATCTGTCAAATGGGGTTAGACCGTTTTTTTTTTTTTTTTGAGGGGGAGCCAAACTAGACCGAATAATTTCTTTTGACCGAACAAGACCGAAATTTTATATGAGACCGGTAGAGACTGAGCTTTTTTTCTTGGACCATACTAATTCCGTCCAACACAAAATATAACGGTCGTAGACCGGTCTAGGATTTCCAGACCGAAACCCAACACTATATGTCATCCCTCTATAGCAGCAGATCAGGAACAATTCATGAATGACCCAGAAAACCCCTCTCTATTTAATTCATTCTTTGAGGGACATACGATATTGTAAGGAGGACATAAAAAAATCTAAAGCAACAAAAAAAAAGTCATAAATCCCCCTCTCTCTATTTCCCCTATGCCTTAAAGTACACGGGTCACATATTATATGAATTTTAACACACTCAGAATTATGAATATATAATACATATACATATGTACGCGCGTATAAAATCAAAGGAAGTGGAAAGTGTTGCACTCTCTTGGTAATAAATTGGTCTCTTCCTCTTTATCTGTTAAGGCTCAATTGCTTATAAATTAATAAATAATCGTACTCCATTAAGGGTGACGATAATGTCGACTGAATTTATTAACAGTTAATTCTACGTAAGAGATCATTTATAATGCAAACAGTAAAATGTTTTATTCGTCACTAGTGTTGTGTCAGTTTGTATTTATTCGGCCCAGTCCATATCAGTCCTTGGGACCGGTTCTTAAAAACTTGATGGTCCTTCGGCTCAAACTGATTAAAAAAAGAATAGATAAAACTGAGTGACTTCATCTAGGACCAAACTTTTTAAGTTTTGAGGATTGATATGCAGGAGCGAACTGAACTGGACCGAGATTCAATTGGACGGGACTGCAGTCTTCAGTTCTAAATAAGGGATGAGGCTCCATTAAACGCCACTCTTCTTCTCAGAATTCAATGAATATTTACATCAATATACCTAAGTACCTCTGTATGGATATTTGAATGAAAATAAGATTTTTTGATCTAAAAAATAAACATATAGTCATATTGGTGAAATATTGAAGACGTTTTGCATGTAGCATCGATACAGCATACGGGCTGCACTTTATATAATGTTCCTGATGTAAAACATGGGGATAATTTTGATATAAGATATAACAATATAGTCGTGTTAATGAAATATAATAGACGATTTGCATGTACAATCGAGTATGTATACAAGGAGTACCCTTTTTGTTTTATAGAATAAAAATACTGAATCTGAAATGTAATGTAGCTTAGCAACGAGCGTGTGTGCTCCATAGACTAAAGTACTCTTTGGTTCATGATATCTTTTTTTTTTCTCAAACTGTAATTATTTCCATTCTTGTAGGAAGATACATAAGAATTAATATAAATAATGAGAAACTACGTTGTGTGTGCCCATGAAATATGGACAGTAACACTGATAATTTCTTGACGATTTCTATATGATTAAAGCAAAGTTTTTATTTTAAACGAAGCCTAATTACTCAGATCAATGCCGTGTACTAGTCATTTAGTAGAACCCAAATCATCCTTCATTGTATCTCTCAACCTTTCCTCCATCAAAAATAAAATGAATAATGAGTAAAAAGGAGCAAAAATCAGTATCTCAAAGAAATGATGCAAGTTTCAACGATATTTAGTTAGATCTAAATGATTTTGACATTCCTAATAGATAAGTATGGGTTCAATTTTGGGTCTGTAAATATTGTGTACATTGATTACTTTCATATTGAAAGTTTGAATGAAATAGCTCACATCATACACCCGGGGGGGATCAACCTTATGGGGTTATCCAGGGGTGGCAGAACATCTTCAAAAGTGAAGGGGATCAAGGTAAAAAGTGACACTTTCAAGAAGAGAAGAGAAAAAAATTTATATCGAAGGTTTAATCAATTTATAACATTCACAGTTTTAGAGCCACATGACTATCCAGAGGGCGTTGTTTTTGTATTTATTTCAAATATTACAGAAATAAACAAGTGTCTGAAAAAGTTTGGTTTTATAACATTTAATTCATAAAGTTACAAGCCTTTTGGAATTTAAATTTTTTTTTACTAATTTTTTAAATAAATATGATTGTTTTTAATAAACATAATATCATTTATGAATCGAGCTAGTTTATCAAAAATGTATTATAAGCATTTATGTAAATAAAATATACTCAATAGGATGTAAATATGTTATATTGTTATTGAATAAAGCGAGCAATAGGTTTCAACCAGCGAAAACTGATTTGAGAATACGTGAAATTATAAATATTTGAAATACGAAAAGAAGAGGAATATTGCAATACAAAATTCAGTTGTATTAGATATCGAATTTCAAAAAAGCAATTGAAAAATAATTAATAAAAGGGAATATTTTATTTTGAATCCTTTATTTACGAGTTTGATGCATTGCTAAGTGAGCAATTAGGTAATGTGAGAATGAATTAGTTTAACTATTAATTTCTAATTAATTGAATATTTTTATGATTAACAATCTTGATCATTGGTGTCTAAAATAGTTTAATCGAATAATTATTAAAAAAACATTAGTTCACAAGTAAGTATCCATCATAGGGCACTCAAATTTTAGGTGAACAAAATTATAACTTATTTCATCTTTTTCCTCAAATACTGAGAACAATTGTGAAACAACAAAATGTAATCACGCCAATAAATACTAGTATTCAAATCTTGGAACTAACATATCCAATAATGCTTTCGATTTGACGTTTGAAATTCATCATGACCAGGGTTGGGTAAGCTTTTTGGTTATTGAGCCAAATTAAAACTATTGTAATTTTTAAAGGGTAGTATATTAAAAAGATATCTTTTAAAATTATATAAATTCAGATATTTAATATTCAAAAATATTTGTGTTTTATTAGCTTTTATTTTAAATATAAAAATTTCATTTGAAACACATTTATAACGTTCCATAGAAGTTTTTTGACAGATCACAAATATTATTTGGCTGGCTATTTGTGATTTGCATGACATAGATATCAGTCCTTTCATATAAACAGTTTGTAGATTGGGATACTTTCTTTTAGGTTCGACCGTTATAGGTAAGTCAATTCCTGTGAGGCTCTTCTGTCAAGCATACAAATATTTTCCTACGGTCAAAAAAAAATTATGTACGTTTTTGAACATCTTAACATAATTCAAATAATTTTTTTCATATTTATAACCCTCAAATAAATAACAATTTTTTATCTCACCCTACAAATGAAAAATCCGTTAAAGTAACATGTTCAAATGATTGTCTGTGAGGTTCGTGGTCAAGTTTTCAGATAGTGCAAATACATAAAAGGAAATTATCATGAAAATACAAACCAACCAAAAAAAAAAAAAAAAAAATTAAAAGCTCCATTTGCTAAAAGTATGCCCATATTTTCAAAGCAAATATGTAAGTAAATAGCTACCACCTATTGCAAGAAACAAATTTATAGCTTTTTAATGGTGTATAGGGGTTAATGGAGATTTGAAAGTGAATTGGAAGCATGTTTAAGAAAAAAACTTAATTAGTAATTATATAGCTAAAATATTACTAATATTTTCTCAGATGCATAAATTAATACTTTGTAATTACAATATTTTGTACGTCTCTTCCAGAGTAGAAGAAAATGGCTGACGATACAATTCTATAAGAAATGAAATTCATTTAATATTACATTTTTATAATGATACAAAATTAAAATTAAATTTGATTGAATTGTTTGTCTATCTATTTTATGATGTGTACAAATGGTTCTTGTACGAGTTGTAATTTATACATCCCCTATGCCTAATAGTAAAACGATATCACTAGTAATTTAAAACCTAATAACGCCCCTATTTTTCTTTAAAAATGAGAACCCTTGTCCGTTTCTAAGATCTAAAGTGTTTTTTTTATTTGTATTTGCGAATCTGTCAAAATTAGAGATTTTTGATTGATTTAAAATAAGATTTTGAGTTTTAATTTTTTAGTCAAAGAAATTGACTGACTGTTTATGTTGATGTCAATAAATAAAAAGTGACTTTTCTTGTATAACATCTCTAAAACTAGAATTTGCACTCGGTAGAGCGCAAAACTCCACCTATGATCATTTTCCTAAATTAAATAGGATTTTTTTTCTATGTTAAAGTTTAAAATGTACCAGGTTGAACGGGTTGAATTTTAGCAAATTTATTACAAGCTTCATTCATACTTTAATATGTAATTGTATATGTATTGTGTGCCACAAAAAGATCATGTCAGCTCTGTATTTCAATTTGTTCAAAAGTAATGGTGGATAATGCGTTTTTGAACTTTTGTGTGACATTGAGCTTGGATTTTTGACTAAATGAAGCATTTTTACTAAACCTACAGAATGACTCAAATTTGATATCTGTAGCACAATCTGTTATTCTCCATTATGTATATTTAATGTTTTGTGCTACATGGACAAAATATTTATCAAAATTTAATGGCCTCTAAATAGGATCATATATATAATCTTTGTACCAAGTTGTTTTAAAATCTATCTTTAACTTTTGATGTAATTTTGATGATCAACAGAGGCAAAAAGATAAGCTATTTTCAACTGTGTTGGTGAATATAATTTGATTTGTAATTTTTCAAAATACAAGTTTTTCCAGTACTCTTACACTTTAATACCGTAAAATCATTTATAAGAAATGTGTATTTTTTTTCTGTTGAATGATCCATTGATAATGGTATATTTTAATGTTTATTCATGAAGTTTTCGAGCCTAAATAATTCAAATAGCTCAAATGGCTGATTCAAAAATGATGCGTATCGCGTCATAGGGTTATGAATTATCAACTATAAATTGATGATATCATTTATTTTTAATCTGTTAAACTACCTATTTATGAAGTAGACAATATATGACATTACGGGGACTTGAATATTTTTAAGTAACAAATGTATTAATCAATTAGTTTTTGACCAATAAAAAAGTCAAAAATTACACAATTAATTTATTCCAAATCCAATGGAATTTAAAACATTGCATTATCCTGATCCGAGGTAATGTATATATCTCTTTTAAAATGATTACGCTCATTTGATGGCTGTAACTACTGCAAGCAGAGGGTACAAGTCAAAGTTTTTAAATGTCATATACCGGGTAGTCCATTTAAATCTGAACACTTACTACCTCAATAATGAATGAAGGCGGAGTGATTGAAATTTATTCATATTTCAATATATTAAAGTATTAACAATTAGGAACTTTAAAAAATCTGAGCTGGCTTGCCTACGTACAAACCGAGAAAATGACACTTGAACGTGATTGATGAATTTCCATTTGTGCACTTTAAGCAGTTGGACGTCTCAGAACCACCGTCAGCAAGTCCGTAACGTTGGAGAGGAAAAAGGGATCAGTCAAAAAGGCCAGCTGAACCAGGAGGAGTTAAAGAAAAGAGCCCAGGGCAATTCCCTTAAGTCCATGTGAGCCAGGCAAGAGATCTCGGGGTTTCACGCATAGCTTTAAAAAAAGTAGGTGGAAAGAGTGTTGTGTGGGAGGTGAGGCCACAATTAAAGAAGCCCATCTCCTCCGTTGCAAGACTCTTTTCTATGAGTCTTTTGAACACTATCGGTTCCCACAGCCCGGATGCAAACCCCTCTAACACATCTTTTGGGTGTATGTCGAGGGGAAAGTTTTCAGTGTCCGTGACAAATGACAGATTACTACATCTACAGGGGGTGCCACTCCTTCCACCCCCACCTGGAAGCCATAATTGCTGCTAAGGGCCGCTATATTAATGATTAAAAAAGCTCAGTAATATAAATCTATTCATAGTATTAATTTTATTGAAATTCTATTGTTAATTCATAAATTATATCAAAATTCAAAGTCTTTGGATTTTTATGGACCACTCAGTACCTAGAAAAGTGTAAATGCGTTGATTTGTAAGGGTATAGCTTGTTTGTACAAGTTGCGAATGGGGCATAATACCATTTCAACTTATATCCTTGCACACTTAAAAATATGTTTGTTTTCACATCTCTAAATATAACGTCTTATTTAGTTATTTCTTCCAGGCATTTGAATGATTACCAACTATTTATTGATTTTATCATTTATAATTGTTACTCATCTGTTACTTATGATTGATTTCTCTGTTGGTTTCACACATCAAAGTTTGATTTATAAATGAAATCTTCTAAAAACTTGTTTTAATATAAATATAGTTTAAGACAGCATCGGCTACTGAGTTTTCAGCTCAAGGAATGACACTAATCTTTTATTTAAAAAATGATTGGGCATATAAACATACTGTCGCTTAAAGAAAAATCGGTGGTCTATTCTATATGAGAATATAGATAATAAAACTTTTATTTTACAATGAAACCTTCATCTCTGCTCTATTTTTAGCAAGATTTCCTTTCAAAGACGTGACATAGACACAAACATACTTATTGTTATAATAGATAATCATTTGAGTAGTTATTTATTAAGTTTTGTATACCTTAATTTTCAATCTATACTCCTCAAAGTTAAGATTTTTATTTGATATAAGTTTTTACCAAACAAAAAAAAACAAAACAAAAAAGATTATAGCGTCTTGTGGAAAAAAAACTAAGTTTACAGATTCTCCATAGACTACGTTGAGGGATTTTTTTTGTCTGCTTCAGCACAGTGTCTCAAGAGGGTCAAATGCCAAAAATCAGTTCAATCCGTTAGTAATTTGGATCGTATGCTTAAAAAACAGACAGAATCCCACAAAGGTATACTGTATTTGCGTGTGATCTCTTAAATGACATATTTTTCTTATCAATTAATAATTTTTATCAAAATAGTTCAAATTGTGGACTTAAACTTTTGAAATATAATGGAATTTCAAGAGGACTATAAATTTTCCATCAGAATTATTTTATCAATTTTTTTTAAATTCTACATAAACTACATCTCTTTTTAATTATATACAAATAACAAAATTGTAAATTAATTGAATTCAATGCGTAAAACACACTTGCAAAATAAACTAATTTTATATATATTATTTTAAATGCTATTCATACTCAAAGATTCTCTGAATGGACTCTTTCATTATCAATTTAAAGTATCTAATGTAAATTCATATTTATATAATATGTATAGTTTCTTTATACAAGGTTTCTATAAGTAGATGACCTTACTGTGTACATATAATTTTTGATAAATAATGAATCTTGAACATCGTGCAAATTTCTTTTTTAATGATACTTGATATAATAACTTGTATGTGAATTGTTTACAAAGTTTAATATTTATATGTGAGTCATTACATCATGCTGTAAACATAAATCCTATACAAAAATGGTTTGCTAATGTATATACATACTATTAGCAAAAACTTATTTCATTCAAACAAAAAACAAGGACATTAATAAATGGTTTCTAAAGACATAAATTTAAACATATGTATTTGCATAGAAAAGTATTTTTTATCGATAAAGATTTAAATCCCATGATAAATAGGTAGTTGAATACATTCCACAAAAATCTAATCATATATAACGTAAATATTCAAAATGAAATAAAAGTTTATAAATTAATATATAGGCACATATTTAGGGCCTATATATATATTTATACCGAGTAGTAACTCTGGAATGTTTTGAATTACCTAAACATATCCTTTATTAAGAAATTCAAATAATTTTAATCATACGAGCAATATTTTTTTAGTATTCTTTTAATTGATCAGTGGAAGTTGCATCGATTAATTGTAAGTTAAATTTATAATATTATTATTAATCCATCTGGCCTAGAATTTTTTTTTCAAGTTCATGAACATAAAGTATACTTCCTTCGAGTATCAAACTTAAGCACATTGAGTTCAAAAAAATTATTTCTCCTGAGCGTGCTGTTCGCGTAGCTATGTCGAAAAGCTTTAAGAAAATATATAAAATATTTTCGTCATTACCAATGCTGAGGAAAGTTAAGAAGTGGGCGTTCTAAGACAATTGGACTTTGTAAAAATCCTTTGAACTTTTTTATCAGGCAAAAAATCATTTCAACTTATTTCAAAACTAATCTGTTTGATGAAAGAAATAAATACAAATACCACACCATATCAAGCAATAATACAGAAAGGACTTACGGTGATATCAATCATAAACTATACTCTGTATCCAACAAGGATTAACACTTCTCACACAGCAACAAATCCTAAGTCTTACTTTTCCTCTTTTCAAAAAAAAAAAAATAACAATATCCTCAAAAATGTCCGAGTATTTGGTCCTGCAGATTTACCGAATATGTTCGAGACTTTCTTGTTAAGATCTAAAATTTTATTGTAGGTTTCAATAAAAGGGCCATCGAATGAGAAAAAAACTGCTCTATAGCCAAAAACCGGATTTAGATATTCCGCACTAGACGATGTATTGTTGTATTAGAGATACCTGGTTAAAGCACAAAATAAAATAAACGTTAAGTAGATTGGAGGTATCTACTAATTTATTTCATTTATCAATTATTTTATATTTGCACCTAAGTCCCCTTTTATTGTCACCTCTTTATTTTCCTAGTTTTTTCCCCCTTAATCGTATTTTAAACGTTGATTGGCTTAATTCCATTTAACATTTGTTTAACTGTGAAATTTTTTATATTGACAATTATTAAATAATAATTTTAATGTAGAGGAAAATTGGCAAACTACAAATTGATATTCGGTCTTTTTTCTGCTTCTTTAAGGAGATTTGGAGATACAACGAAAATAGTGGCGTGCTCAATGAATTATCACTTGAGACTTGACTCGGAATAAAAATACTCGCAACTCGACTGGGACTCCAAGTTAAAAGATCCTGACATGATTCCAACTAAAAAATATGACTCGTCAATAAGTATATATTTCTTCAGAAATGCAATAAGGATTTTTTAACTGCAGAGGAGGGGGGAGGTAGGTATTTAAGGTTTTTTACTAAAACATTTTTCTAACTTTAGTTAACCGAATATTATTATGTAAAATTTAATAAAAATAAATCAATAATGTACAATGTCTTAGCCTCTTTTCATTAAAAAATGAATAGTAATAATTTGTTTCTTTGTTTCCAAAATATAAGTAATACGCCTGAAAGTAATAATTTTGACAGTACAATCATCAATTTTCTCATTCCAATTCAAACATAATAATGAAGAAGAATATGATTGACTTATAATCATTGGTCATCTACATAATTCTTATAAGTTCCTTCTCAGTATTTAGACAAGTATGGATGTTTGTTAAAATAATTTAGTAATAGTCGTGAAATTTGTAACTGTGACGTAATGTTAGGCGCCATTATAGTAAACAAAAGATTATGATACACTACATAGTTGGTGTAGTTTAAGGTGGTGGGAGGGGGGGGGTTGATAACACCCCATTCCCCCTCTCTAACGACACCAACTCATTTCACTAATAAAAAATAATAGGATCCGTTACACTTTAATACAAAATTCAACCAAATCTTAAACATAGGTATTTAATCATTGTTAATAGGGAGATCACGATCACTTATTTGTCATCTTTATTGATTGTACCACTTATATTGGACAGGTTTTTTTTTTTTTTCTTCAAATGTTAGATAAACATAGTCCAAAATATTCATTTAGATAAAAAAATGTGAAGGTTGATCCGTATTGATTAATATTTAGTGATTGCATAATACCCTTGAAATTTTACATGAAAAAAATGTAGAATTATTAACCTAAAAATAGTCAATATAAGTATGAAAATTGAGCTATACATAAAAGAATAACTATTTTAGACCAATAATATAAGCAATTTTTCAAACGGTATTGTTCATTTTCATTCTAAAATGATTATTTATTGTAAAAATGAAACATAAAAAATCAAGTTACTGGGCCTATTGCGTACCTTTTTGTATAGCATATATGTCGTGCAGTTTCGAGACTAAAATGAACGAATTAAACTTACTTTATCCTGTAAAATCTTCAAGTAGTCCTTTCTACTGATCCGTTTCCTCTATAAAAGCTTTAATAATATCTGCAGTAATCATTTTCTAGGACTTTTCTAAGGGCTTTTCTCTGATTTTTGCCCTTATTCAAGCGCTCCTTGACGCGGTAAACATTTGCCTGTGAACTGAACTTGGCCGTAATAACTGCTTTTAAGTACATTCTGGCATAAAGCAGTATGCAGTATGTTGCCTTTATTGTTCTTGTGGCATGATAACAACTCTAATGTTTCGAATTTAACCTAAACAAAAAGAAAAAAATTCTGGAATCTCTGTAGAAAGTAAAAATAATCAAATTAATGTAATATACACTGGTTTATTAAGTTTCAAAAATTGTTTCGAAACCTTTGATGGACCCGATAAGACTTAAGTTTTTTTTGAAAAAGTTTTATTTAAGGAGAAAAAGGAAATGAAAAATTTATTTTTGACAAAATGAAACATTTTTGACTTTGTCTGCAAATAATTACGAAATTACGTTATTTGTAGAAACAGTCTAAAGTATGTACATAGACCCATATTTTTTTACCAATTACATAATATATGCTATAACTAATAATATACAAACATACATCTATTGTACTTTGGCTTGGTTTGTAAATGAGACAAACACATATGTACAATAATGAATTTATGAAGAGCCATACCATAACAGTACACTACGCCATTTATTGTTATGCCTACATACTTAATGAGAGAGGCCTGTAAAGGAGAAAAATCCCTAATAAAAGTACAATGCATCATTAACTAAAAAGTAAGTAAGGTAGTTTTAAAAAAAGATATTTATTTGCGGGTATTTGACTCCCATTAAACAGGGCGTTAGAAAAGTCTTTGACCACCTATGTCAGTACAGTTTAAGAGGTTTTGTAAAGTTCCAATCAATTTTTGTACATTTATATCAGCTGGATTTATTAGCTTACGAAAAAGGGTTGGGACATTGTTATATCTTAATTATTAAAAAAAAAAATGAAGGAAAAAGGTTTGAGATTGCCATATCGTTTCGCCCCGGTCATAGCAACTCGGCCTAGAATTGGTAGATTAATAAAATTGACTTTAGATGCTGCTAAACATGCATTTCAGATCAATCCAACCATGAACATATCAGAGTTTGCCGGGAAGATAAAGCAAAGCAAGTCTACAGTCTCTAAGGCTGTGCAATGTGCTAGAGGTAGATCTCTAAGGTACATTGAAAGGCCTTTGATAACTCAAAATGAAATAAATGTCCTTGTGGAACACTGCAAGAGGATAACAAATAAACCTCAAACACATTGGTGATATGATCTTTTGGTGGGTGGCCTCCCAAGTTCCCTAGTCTGAATACTTTGGACTTTTCAATATGGTGGCATATTGAGTCCAATGCATGTAGAGTTTGCCACAGCAATATCTCCAAATTCAAAGCCCTCTGTGGAGTCCCATTAGAGGAGGATACCCATTATTTACCTTGCTAAACTTTCTGACCTCGTCTAGAGGCTGTAATTTAAGCTGTTTGAAATCAAATTCTAAAATAATGATCTTTATAATGTGCAAATAAGATAACATTTTTCAAAATCTTCCTACACAGCCTCATTTTGCTCTGCTGCGCATTGTTATTTGTAGTAGAATCAAAGTTGTCAAAGAATCAGTGAACACGCGGTATATAAAGATATTACGTAACTTTATGTGTCTTTTTTTTTAATAATCATTAAAATAATACGACATTACAATTAAATCCGCCAGTCAATTGTTTGAAAAAAAGACAAAACCCCTTGTATATACATACGTCTATATATATTTACTAAAGGTGTAGTTGTATTATCATCCTGGGTCATTGTCATTTTATCTGAAGAAAATGAAAAATGTCATGCTCAATTAAATATACGAAAAATTAGATAAAAAAGATAATAAATTAAGTAAATACTCGTAATAATAATCAAATCTACGTCTGTACTCCCCAACCGTCGTTTGACTGCCTCTCTTTTTTTTCTTATTGATGTCAAGGCATGACCTTAATTTTCTTTATTAAAGTGAAGAAAAGGATAAGAATGTCATTTCTACAGATCGAGAAATGCATACTCCTTTTTAATATGATGATTTAAAGAAGTTGTCTAAATCATGTAAATTACAATATCGGTTAGAGTCGACCGACTTTGATGTAATTAACGCTAAGGGACTGCACAATTTAAAGAAATGGGTTGGAATTAGGGATGTTTGGGATACTTAAAGACGTTAAAAAGTACTTTTTTTTTGTTAAGGAATCAAATTGGACACGAATATATATGACCTTTTCTTTGGCAAGACATCCCTTAACGACCTTTTTTTTATAGAATGAAACATGTTTTCCAGCAGTTTTTTTCTTTAAACTTTTAGTTATATTTATCATATGACATAATTACCTATCTAAACTGTTATATAATTTCTCTTTAATGTATTTATTTGAACATTAATCAAATTTAAAGTTTATATTTAAATTGTGAGTCCCCCTCCCATCAAACCTGTGCAGCTACCATGGATCTCCAAGACTGATTGCCTGATCACGTCATTCCCTCCCAATAAAAACTTCAAAAAATCGAACTAATAATTACTAAACTTCTACTTGTACTCTACTCTGCACGTTCCAATAAGTCCAGGATTCGTACCAGTATGGAGAAATTGTTCAAGAAATTATTTGTATAAGTTAGCCTTATATTGTGTGTACAAATAGAATCAATGACCAAATTGCTGTATAGTTTTCACTTTTCCCTAGGGTTGGAGGTTTTAGCTAATTTTTATGTATAATTTACATCTAATCAAATTTTCATTTATATAGTTTTGTTCTTGGAAAAAAAAAGAAGTTATGTAGTGTGTTCTTACGCATTGAGTTTGTTATTTTTAAAATATACCATTTTATAAGTCTTGATATTAAATAGACGGAACAGGGTAAATGGGTTCAAATTATTGCCCGAACAATTGTGGCTATTTTTGTAGAAAAAAACATTCCTCGATGACTTCAAAAAAAATATTTTCCAGAGGCCTCTTTTAGTAAAATTTTAATAACATTTATAAAGTGACGTAATGGACTTAATTGTTATGGGGTTTCGTGTGCGTATTTACACTTTTTTATTCTTCATGTTCAAATTAAAATTATGCATGCCCCCTCCCCCTTGAAATCGGTACGTCGACTTCAATAAATATACTATGGTACTTACCCAATGAATCACAAATATTGATAATTTCTACAGAATTACATATAGTGGTTTCTGAAATAGTGACGCATTTAAAAAGGTAATATAGTACATATATTTGTATTATAATAGATGTTTAGATCTTCACTACCTCATAAACCAATGCCCCATAATCCCAAATCTAAAACAAAAATACTGTGAAACCCCCCCGTAAATGTATTTGACAAAGCCTACATTTTTTTGTCCAAACACTATTAAAAAGTATCATAATACTGACACCGATTAATTGGTTTGGGACTCTTGCCTCAGAGCTGTGCTTGATTTAAAAAAATATGTTCGCATTTGTTTAAATAAACTAATTTCTCAATGTATATATTTTATCAAAAATCGTTATGAAAAACGAAAACCATTATTAAAGTCAATCAAATTAAAAACCATTTTGACAAAAAAAAATCAAAAAAAATCTGGCATTTCGACTTTGTTCACTGTAAAACCAGCTCTGCCTAATTACGCACAAGAAAGGAAAAAATAGCAGCCCCACAATTAATTATATACTTTGAAAAAAGATTCAAAATTATTTTCATAAATTAAAATTTATATATAGAAATAAATCTGTATCTTTAAGTAAGCAACGCTCACGGTAAAATCCGATCAGGATCGAATATTCCATATATCACAGAATGTGAATTCTCCAATCGAGGACAAGAGGGATACATTCTTTTTGCGTCTACTCCCTCTCTGGATATGCTAATATTAGACTTGCGAATGAAGATGCAAATATTGCAAGTATTCACAATTTAAATATTTCTAAAATTCAGTTCATCTGTCGATGTCAATGCAAAGATTTGATACATCACGAATATTTATATATGTACGTACTACGGATTTATAATATGAATATTAATTGATCTCATCTTGGATTACTCCTCAAGTGGTTAATGATTGAGTGTGCATTGTTGGCTATGGGTTTGTTAATGCATGTAGGCCTTTAGAAATCGTAAAAATGGCTTATATTATGCACGTATAATATAAAATAAGATAAGATTAGAGTTACTCTGGCAATTAGCAAAGATTAACGGTAAAGATAATACATTTTCCCCGCTGATAAATACTACTAATTAATCACTATAATTCATATTAATCCTCTCAATAAATTAATATGATGGGAAGTATTTCACAATTTTTTAAATATATATCCACCTATTAGTATTTTGTTGAAAGTAACTTCTTTTACAATTGAGGATCCCATGAATAAGTGTACATATAAACAAGAATATCTTCAAATGTAAACATAAGCAGTACTTACGTAGATCCGTAATCCAGTTTAATATTCTCAAATTTTATGAACAATTATAATCTTTTAGACAATTCAAGTTGGTTTATTTTAAACACATTATAACAAGTTGATGATTATCCAGTTTATTTATGTAAGGCTCCAGTAAAGTACAAGTATTCAAATTTGAAGTCCAAGTCAATTTTTAAGTAAATGCTCTTCCCATCTCTGTTTTGCTCCAGATGCTCAAATCTACAATTTCTTATGATAATAAGACCATTTAAAATCTGTATTATAGGGGCTGTGAAACAAAGGGACCAGGAAGTCCATGCTTTCACCACTTTTAGCAGCAAAAACAACGTTGTTTTTTTACATTACAGTTCTTGGCGTCCCACTTTTAAAAACAGTGCATGTATTCGTACTTAACCTATTTAAAAAAAAGGTAAACATTTATTTTATCATACCTATATAGTTCAATATACAAAAAAAATTAAGAAATATAATGTTTGTGAGGCGAAGGGTCATTGTAGGTACACAGGTGTTCCCAGTTTTTTTTTTTTTTTCATAATTTTGATCACAATTCGTCTGAAGTTAAATAACAGACTTAACATTTGGTGTTCAATTGCCACCTTTTGAAGGAATCCCACCTATAAACAGAGACAACTCCGTTACCTATATTAAATATCTAACACTTTGAACTTCACCTAAACACTTTTAACCACGAACCTCACATTAATCATACGCATAATATCCTTTTAAGCTTGTGTGTGGATCGAATTTAATGGTTCCAAATTAATTCCACAAGGGGTTTTCAATAGGTATAAATATATTAGAACATACTTTTTACATTACCTACTTCCTGAGAAATGATCAGGATCTCCAAGAAGTACCATTATTTAAAAAAATATTAACATTTGACAACTTGTTTACAGGAAGTTATGTAACATTTTGGATGACCTATTTTATAAAGGGCATCCTTTCATGGATGCTCTTACATTTTAAAATATACAAAAACAATTGTTGAAACTCGTCCAATTTTTCAGTTCGGTATTCAGTGATTTTTTCTTGAATAATCTGGATTGATATTTCTTTCCAGTCCACAACTACCACCATAGATCGAAATTTAATCGTTTTAAAATATACCAAACAATTTTTTCGGTCTCAATCTATATTCGATTTTCTTCCCTATCATGATTTATGGGTTGTACAAATATGATTTATAGAAGAAATTTAACTACATATGACGTTATTGTCCCAATGATCACAATTTTAAACTAACATGGCATCATCAACCATTTGTCTGTAAAATCGATCTAAGCCTAATTTTAAATTAATTCGACCCGAACCGGATTTTTCTTGGAGACCGGTATATAGCAAACTTCGATAAAGGACTAAATTAGTTGGATATCTAAAATGCATAACAGTCTCACACAGATATAGAGTACCTACTCAAGTCTTCACCTATCACAGTTTGAGAACCACTGCATTAAAATGTATGGGGGTTTTTTCTCCATAAACTGTTATCCGGTAGAAAATGGACTTTTCCCTCACGCTTTTTCCACTATAGTAATCTTTCTTTGAATATGAAAAAAAGAGGCCACATACTTAAAATTAGCCAACGTCCTTCCCCCACCCCCTATTTTACAGTTTTTACAGTTCTTGTGTGAGCCAAGTATTTTAGTGGTATTGTTTATTAGGTTTGAAATTAAAAAAAAAGAAAATCCTTACTGTATCTTCCCTTCGAAAATCGAATGTACCTTATAAGTGTACAACAAAAACATTTTTATTTCTAACTTGATGAAAAAATGTAAACTGAAAATAGCTTATTTAACGACGTTTGAAACAACACATCCTACTTTGAATAAAACTCATAGATTTTTAACTTTTGAAAAAAAAGATACAGTATTTGGTATACTCTAGCAGAAATTACTTTAGTATATTTATATAAACAAATTGCTACAGACATGGTACTCCCAAATACTTATTTTTACAAATATATGTTCATAAATGGTTGAATACAACAGAAAACATTTTCTGTTTTTGTATTATAGGGTTGTCCATCGAAATCTGAAAATTTACAAACTTTCTTATTAATGAAGGTTGAGGGACTGGAATTAACTCATTTTTAGATATATTATAGCATATACAATTAGTTACAAAAACAAAACAAACCTAAGCTCTCTAGTTTGCCTACAATTCCAGAAAATGACACTTGAACGGGATTGGCGAATTTCCATTCTCCCACTCCAATTAATTGGTCGTTTCCAGGACCACCGTCTATTCCGTTTGCAAGTCCAAACCATTGGAGAGGAAGAAGACCTATTTCAAAAAAGGCCAAACTGAGTCCGAGGGAATTAAAGATAATATCCCAGGCCAATCTCTTCAAGTCCATGAGGGCCCACACAAGAGATCCTAGGGTCTCACATAATGCTGTCCAGAGCTCTACAAAAAATGTGGATGGAAAGTGCCTTGTAAGGTAGAGAGGCAACTTTTGACAGAAGGAAAGAAAGAAACACATCTCCTCTGTTACAATACTCTTTGGAATGAGTATTTTAAGTTCTTTTGACACGTTTGGTCCCTCTACTACCCTGATGCCAACTTCCTGGACTACAACATTTGGATACATGTCGAGGGGAAGACCTTCAGTGAACTCCATCAAAATACCGTGGCTCTCAAAGCCACTTTCAGCCAGCACTGAGACCCCATGATAGAGGGTTATATCTGCAGTGGGTGCCTCACCTTCCACCGCCACCTGGAAGCCATCATTGCTACTAAGGGCAGCTACATTAATGTTAAAGAGAGCTCAGACACACATCTATTTATTGTATTAATTTTTTTGAAATTATATTTTTAATTCATAAATTACATCTTGTTGAACTTTAAAATTCAAAGTGTTTAGATTTTAATGGACGTCTCGGTATATGTTATTTCAAACTACTAGATTTGTAGCTATTGTTTGCAAATTTTGATTTAAGTTTCTCTATTAATCTTATACCATATATCAGTTTATGATTAATAAATAATTACTCGATGTATTTTGAAATGTACATCTAGGCAGCATACCAAAGTAATATCTCTTGTCAAAAATAATCTTTTATTTTATGTATTGCTATTCATACCCCGTCGACATGGAATAAACATTAAATCAATCTGGAACAAATATCAAAAGAAGGAGAAATATCTACTTTAAAAAAATTGTATTATGTTTAGAGCCTTCCAATGATTTACATGCCTCCATTTGGGCCAGATAGGCCTATCAAATGTATCCCTTTCTTATTATCTCATTGTGACTATGCATTTTTGCTTCTTTAAGCTCAATTTGCAGTGTATACAAAATATTTATCAGAATAATTTGTCAATACGCAATTTATTGAAGAATACCAGGGTTGTCCGCAGGGAGGAAGCTGGAGGGACTGTCAACCCCCTCACCCAAATTAAGGAATTTTTGCTTTTTAGTAGAAAATTCTATATTTAAAATTAATAAAATTTTTTTGAATTTTTTTTTCAAAAAAAATTAATTTTCTCTCAAAAGCTATTTATTTCTCAAAATTTTCTCCACAAAATATAATATTTGAAAACTTTTTTCCATAACTTTACTTTTTCTTCTTCAAAACTGTGAATTTTCAAAAAAATATCTAAAAAGTGTAATTTTTGAAATATAATTGTTATAATTTTTTTCCAAAATATTTAATATTTCGTACACAGCTACGGATTATTGAATATTTTTCCAAAAAATTTAATGAGAATGGGTATGGGTTTTTGGAATTTTTGGCCAAAAAATTCCAAAAACAAAGCTTCCCCCAAAAAATATATATATATATATATTTCTACAATCCTGCAGAAGCCCCTGAATACAAATGTAATCCAGATCCAATAGGTAGAAAAATCATTCTAGCTTACTTTTATTCTGATAGGCGACATATTTTACATAGAGTGTTAATTTGTAATACAAAGTCTTAATCAGTTTGTGAAAGTCCTAATTAAAAAAAATTCTTTTAAAAGATATTCAAGATTGACATACCTTTCTTATCTCCGAGATTTTCTTTATTCAGATATGAAAAGAGTTGAAAATATAATTTTAATTGTTTATGGTAGACAAAATTTTAACAATCCAGGTTTTTAAGGGAATTTTTTTATGAGCAATAACAATAAAAATAATAACACGCGTAAAAAAAAGATATGAGGACAGAAAATCATCATTTCAGAAAAGTTTATAAATGATAAAACTCATATTTTGGATTTTTTTGAGGTTTTTACTCCATGAAACTTTATTTATTAAATCATTATATTTCAAAAATTTACCTTATAATAAGTTACAATTATAACTTGACCGATATAGATTTTTTAGTGCAGATAAAAAAATTATAATTTAAAATAAGCAAGTGACATTTTTGTATAAAATACAAATTTAATATCCACTCCGGTTAGAGAATAATTTTCACTGTAGAAAATTAGATCACCTGTCAAAATTTTGGGAAATTACATATCATCATTTTTCTTCTAACTTTTAAAAAAAATTGTGTTTTTATTATTGTAAAGAGAGAAAAATACATTTTAATCTATAGATTTCTAATGTGACCTAGCTTCCATTTTCAGAAATTTTATACATATTTTGTGAAGCAATTAAAGTTTTATGATTTTAAGCCTTTTCCTTAAAATTTAAAGTGATTACACATTAATTAAATTGTGACGATAGTCAAGAGTCAAATATATTAATTATTGGACAGAGAGGAAACAAAACTTACAAAAATAGTCACGCCCGGGTTTTCAAGAGCTATATTATTGTTATGAAAATGATTGCAGATTTTGCTATTTAGGTAAAAAATAGTAATAATTGGTAAATTCTCAAACTTTCAATAATTATGAGCCAATTTAGTATACTTATCAGCATATCGGTCAATTTCTAGTTGAAGTAACTACTGTGCTTTTGATTCCATCAATTTATCCAAAAAAGGCGGTATCCTTTAAGGTTTCAACTAAAAAAATAAGTGTATTTTGTCTTTAAATGTTAATATACCAATAAATAGCGTCGTATTATTGAGCACAGGTAACACGATTGAGTCAAGAAGCGTGCCTTTATTTTATTTAAGAAAATATTTTTTTTTACACAGAAATGATAATATTGTTCGTACAATGACTTATTGACTTATTTTCTTATGATGACTAATTTCATGGTGTATCTTTGTAATAGTAATAATCATATTTGATTCTCTTTAAGATAAGTAGGATTAAGAAAGTGAGTAACAATACAAAACTCAACATTTAATCAGATTATTTCAAAAATCTTTCAATCTTACCTACTTATAATACCCACAAAGATAATTCAAAAGAACGCACGCCTTTCGCCAATCTTATGGATAACATATTAGATACTATTGTCTTGTACATAGATCTCCACCCTATTTGATCGGACAAAAAAAAATGACGTTTGTAATCATATAATAGCATAAATATTGTTAATAACAAAAATAAAATATAAAAAGATCATTTTTTGTAGCGCCTCGTTATCATATTTTCTACCTGCAATCATCAGCTAATTTATCTGTATCTTTCAATAAATAATAAAAATCACGTTGAGGAGTATCAAAGTAATATTGAAAGTGTGATCTTTCAAAATAAATATTTGATTACTAGGTTACTAGTTCGCGAGTAAGAGTCCAAATGTTCTGTTAAGTCTTAACGTTAGAACTACACAAGAGTAATTTTCTACGAGTCCATAACAAGAATTGAGTTTTTGAGCTCGATTTCAAGTAAATTGGCGAATCGCTTCACCTCAAGTTTGAGTCGAGTCTGAAATAGTGAGAAAATAGTTTGTTGGACCAGAAATATAGGAATAATACCATAATACTGATGTATTTAAAACGGTACCTCACTAAATTAGTATTCAAAACGGAACTTGTATCGTCATTACGTCATTAAAATAACGAAATAAATTTCATGTAATCTTCCAAATTTCTGAGTACCCCCCCCCACTGACTTCAACGAGAGGTGTGTTTTTTTTAATTCTTTTTTTACTGGAAAAAACTTTTTTTGGTACCAGAACTGTTGATAAAACAAATAAGGGGTCGAGAGGCGAGTACAAGTTCTCTCCTGCCTCGATTCAGTTATTAACAATAAGTAATTCTGATATAGACCCCTTCTCAAGTTCTTAAAAATTTAGATACGAATCAATGTGCTCAAGAGCAAGTCAAATCTGTACCATAACAAGTCATAAAATTAGGGAGTCAAGTTCACACATCTGGTATAAATGTGTATAAGTGTACTTGATTGGTCATTTAATGGGCAATTATTTATACCATTCGATACTTGCAAATGGTTAAAACAATCCTTTTGATCTTTCAAAAAGTAGTAATTACACAACATTTTTTCGCGGGTAAAGACAAAAAACAAAGAATAATAATTATCCTTTTTTTTTTACACAGAGTCTAATTTAGACAAATTAAAATGAATATATTTTTAACAACAACAATTGCAAAAGTTCAATTATTGCCAAAAATATTGAAGGAAGTATGTACCATCCATGTTTATGTATAATGGTAAATTGACCTTAAAAAAGTAGGGTAGACACATTTGTTTTGTCTCAAATACTCCAAGCTGGGATGCCTTAGACTTGCTTGATTATAACAGTGTATAAATACTATTCTATTGTTTAAATCTATATTAGATGTGCTCATATATCCCTACTCAGTATTATAGACCGGATACATTCACTCTTAAGGACCCTGATTTGATTAAATATCAATTGCATTTTTATAAAGAATTTTAGAAGAATAAGTAAAATTTCTACAACTTTTGTAACAATCCTCTATGTTCTAATCATTTCAATATCTCACATTGATCACCAGATGGTGAGTTTTGAATTTTGAAGAGATTATATCGGCTGATAGCAAGATACTTAATAAATTAATTGATAGCAAATTAGAAAAAAAAAACACAAAGAAGACTTTACCAGATTATTACAAAAATATAACAATATTTATCCTAAAAACAGTTTTTATCAAATATCTCGAAGAAAAGGTGACAAAAAAAAGTTATTGTTTTTTTCACAATAATTTGCATTATATTGTTCAATTGGCATGTAAATTTTATGTCGGTGGATTTTTAGATGTTCGAAAGAAGGGAGTGTTGGAACAATAATGGCAACTATTTAGGTACATCTCTCTATTTGTTGAAAAGTGCGCTTATGCAGCTTATTATTTTTTTTTTTTTGGTTGGAAGTTTAATTAGTGGAGTCGACGTCAATCTGTATAATGGTTCTTTGTAGGTTAATTATAATTCCTTATATATGCATGTGTATCTGGTATCCATAACCATTGTTAATATGTAAATCATACGCCCATAAAAAAGTACTCATTTTAAAGAATTTATTGTCCTTCTTTGATATTAATCTGCGATTATATCAACTCTTACGTCATTGAGTTAAACCATTCTTGAAGATATCAGGCTGGTAAATACCTATGTAATTGTACATCTTGATAATCAAAAACAACATCCTTTATTTCGCAAAAGAATCAAGATAGCATTAATGTACCGAGCTTGCATAATTATCATCCAATTATTTGTCGGTAAATTGTAATGCCTATTGTGACAACTTTTTAAACTTTTGAAATAGACACTAACATAGCAAAAATTGATGTCTAGCTGACTGTTCTCACATCAAAATATGGTAAGGCAATACAAAAAACGAATTGCAATGTTTGTAATTTTACGAGTCCAAGTTTCAAAGGCGCATTAAGGCCCCTTATATCTGTCCCACGCAAGATTATACAAAGATGGGAATCCTGCACAGCGTATTTTTCTTTTAAATAAGAGAAGAAATTTTATTTTTCCCAAAAAATTAAAAAATATATTTTTCAAACAAAAAAAATCATCTTATTTCCAACAAAGTCATTTGAATCTATAAAAAATAAACGTAAAGAACTGAATTCTATTTATTTTTAAATCCTGAGGATTTCCAATTTGATCTCTAAAAAATCTTAAATTAAAAATCAATTCCAAATTTGATAGAAAAAAAGAAAGAAACTATCACATTTGTCTTAACCATATGCCCTGTTTACGATAAACTAGGCCCTGATTGCGTAGAATGAAATATTTTAGCAACCCAGAGTCTCCTCGACGTCAATTTAAACTGTTCTTAAGAGTAAGCAGGTCAGATACGACCTTAAATATCGTCAATGTGATGGTTTTAATCTAACATCAAAACGCCATGTTTCATGACTAAGTTATCCAGGGGTTTCAATAGAGATTCACTCGACTATTAAATCTGGGAACACATGCAGCTGGAGGCTTGTAAAGAGCAATACAACAGCTAGTATAATCTCAAAACTAATGTAAAAAATGCATGGACCTCCATAAATCCTGGTTATATTCGAAAGACTAGAAGATCTTCCGATACTGTTATGCCTGGAAAGGTCCGTCACACTGAAGAAAAGGGGATAACTCCCCATGGATATTTTAGTTGAAAAAGTGGGATCTGAGCCTAGAAATTTGATTTATTTAAGTAAAATTTTGAAATTTATATATATACGGTAATACAGCTGTTGTAGTGAAACATTGAGAATATTTAATAATCTTAAAAAACGTAAATGAAAAAAAAAAAAAAAATTCTAAAAAAATGTAACCAATTACATTACAATTCGAACATAGATGTTAATGGTGGTTCCCATTGATCTGGTATTAATTTAAAATCAGAATGGTCTAGGTTGAGGACTAAGGAATTCAGTGTTACCTACAGAGATCCTTTACTTTAAAATCTGGGAACACATGTAGCCCGAGGCATAAAAGTTTGACACAACAGTTTGGACAACCTAAAGAGTTATGTCAAAAAGGCTTGGACCTTTAAAATTTAACCTTTTACATCACCACAAAGAAAAATCCTATAAACAGCTTTAAGTCTATACTATAGATGCCAATCCTGTTTAAATTTATTAAAAAATATTTTTTATGATATCAAAATGGATATGATTTAGTATTAAAAATATTCTTCCAACATCCATTAATAGCAATCCTAATGTATCCTTTATTTAGTCTGACTCAAAAATCAGAAGACACAAATATCATATATGCAACACCGGTAATATGGACCGATGCTTTTCATAACCTTGATAAAGATCATAATTAAATCATTTGCGTATGTATATTGTACAATATACATATTTATAAAGTGCTTAAACTCAAATAACTACGTAATACATTATGTGTTGTGTTTGCTTGTGCTACGGACATAGGATTGACCTACAAATGCATATGGTCATAAAAATCAACATGTCATCGTGATGCTTTCATATTTTGTTCATCGGGTAAAGTAGGGCAACATGTTTCATTGCGTCTCAATTCATGTGTAGCAGAAACTGCTGAAACACGGCGGTTTTTTTTTCAAATAACAGAATAATTAGAGTCATAAACTTAACAAAACAGAAAATTAATTTGAAGTATATATATAAAAAAGGTCCTATAACTTTTTCCATGTGATATTGCTGAATTTTTTTTTTGAAAAATGAAACTATTACTTTTCGGGTTTGGTTTGGATTCTCAGGACCTGTCTGAGAGCGTTATGATTTTTGTTGGATCGTATACATAAGAAGTTCGGTCTGCACAAAATATTGGTATAATTTAAAACTAGGTTTTAACCCATTCTATATATAAGTTGTTAATGATATCATGTGCGTTTCCAAATTGTAAAAATCTATAGAATTACGTCATATATTTCATATGTGTACATTTAGTAAATTAGGGATACGTGGAAAATATTTGAGTGATAGCGAAAAAAAAAAAAATAATTCGTCGAGTGATACCCAAAAATTGATCTACGATTTGAAAACGCTTTAGTATTGGTCGATGACCTAATATCGTGGTCTTTATCTAAGAGAGAGTCTTACCAATATAAACCGTTTGTTTGATTTGAATATTATTTTTGCAATATGGTTGTCCAATTTTCTATAATTAGATGGAACACTCATATTAATTTTAATGAAACATTTTTGGTTTTTTTTCAAAGTCATAAATTGACATAAGTTTAGTCGCTTTTTTGGGAATATTTTTAATGTTTAAACTTATATAAAAATTTCAAAAAAATAAATCGTAAATCTTTTCTAATTTATTTTACTTTGAATAAAAAAGTATGTTCATTGAGTATAAATTTCATATATCTAATCCAAATCACCTTTGAGTTATTGAATAAAAAGTCAACCTACAATTCAACTGGATATGTTAAGCAAGACAAATAATGTTTGAATACTAATTTTTTCAATCAATCCATAAATATGAAATGTTGATTAAAAATATGGCGATCAAAATATTATGTTTTCTTAAAAATGTTTATATTCCAAATTATTATTTATCGTTCTATAAACCATCAAAATTTACAATATTCATTTTTTCAGATAATTTAACATCTTTAGTTCCAACTATACTCAGTCTTCCCTACTTAACATGTGCTTTTGTAAATTTAAGTTTGTTAAACAATAAAAGAAGGGACATTGTGTTTCAAACGGCAATCCTTTTAAGGACTACCGTTTTTACCACCCAATTGCATGAAAGACTTTGTTAGTATGAACTGTCCAATAGCTATACCTACAATACATATATGGATGTATAATATAGATATATGAATTTTTATGACTTCAAGTGTCATATCATTTAAATAGGACACGTGCTTCTGAGAGTACATTCTTTACCTCCTTACATATTATAGGGTATACAATTATCTAAGGAACTATATACATAATAATAGACCCTTCCATTCGTTTTTTTATGTAAGGAACTAATAATTCAAAAAGAAAATGTTATATTGAAGGGCAATCTAAAAACAGAAAGAAAGATTTATTAACTCTTATAGACTCAAAGTTATTTTGTTTAGTGTCTAAGTTATTTAAATATATATGCTGTGTACAAGTTGCAATTTCTGTACAAGTTGTAATTTATACATATAAAAAGAGAGTACAGTTTACAATTTCTACGTCTCATTATTTACAACATCCGTCATTTTTACTATCAACTATTATTTAATGCTAACATTTCATTGGAATTGATTAAATTACGCATTCATTATGCATAAAATAACTATGGGCATTTGAACTATATTATGTGCCCATAATACTTAATCCTTCAGTTAGTAATATTCAATTGAAAATTGTTAAAAATTAAATCATCATCTTATAGTGACCATCCATTGAGTGTTCCATTATTGCATTATCCTTATGATAAGTACTCTAAATATTTCATTTTTGACTTGCACAACTTGCTGTATACAAGTTACAACTTGTATACAGCAAATATTCTCTCGTTTTTCATATTGATATCGTCATTCTACATACTTAAAAATGGACCATTTCGGAGATATAAAAAATACGCTATAGATACTTTTTTTCCCCATAACTTTAACATTATATAAAGGCTATCACAATTTTTAAAAAACACATGTTCTTGGTGATTTTATCAATAGCCATGCCTTCTACATGGCATGGCTTTTTGTAAATTATATAATTTGTTACGTTAATGTAAAAAAACAAAACTATACATCAATTACTCTAAATAATAGTTAAAATAGTTTACTTTACCATTTTTAAGAAAAGTTGTGTCGGTCCTAATTTAGAACTAATGTCAGTAGCCTAATTTTGTCTGGTTTTGACCCAATAAAATTAAGCCTTTAGGGTGAAATTGAAGTTTTGTTTTTTCGACAAACTAGATTTTTATTCAGAGAGTGGGGGATACAAAACAGTAACATGAGTAAATTATGACAATTTGATAGAAACAAAACTAATTGGTGATATGTTTAAATACCATGTTTAGCTTTATTTTTTATTGAATAAGTCCTACTTCACATAATGTCTCGTCATGCAGGTGAACAGATGGGCAGCTTTTGACGATAAAGGCCGTGTCCACAGCATACTTATATCTAATGATGGAAGCTCGAAGCAAATCCAAATTGGGATGAGAAGTGCATAATACATTTTTCTGAAAGACGCCCTAAATTAGAAAAGACCTGGGAGTTGAAGTCAAGGGTCGAGCAGGGCTATATGGAAGCAGGCCACAACTCAGCAGAACATTAGTCCACTCAAGATATACCCTGAGTGCTCTCCCACTCAGATACTAATCTTGTGTGCGCCCTCCCGCTTGTTTTTCAAAACAATGAGCGTGCCCCCCCTCGATTAAAAATGAGCGGAACCACGGTCTTAGAGGACATATTAGCATGAATTTTCGTCCCTATCATCCAGTTAAGCCTGATAACTAGTTTGAGATTGAATACAGGGTTATCAAGTTTTTGAATTTATGCCTGCATGGGATTTTGAGATCTTTTGTCAATTTACAACATAAAAATATAAGAAAATCTAATTCAGTCTGCAAAATTCGTTTACAAAAGGAAAGATTTATCTTCCAACGTAATCTCCACACACGTAGGAGCTGGTGATATCCCTGACGAAACTGATGTCGGAGTCTTCTTAGTGAGTCGAGCTACATGAGAGGTAAACTCCTCAACCGAAGACAGCAGAAAGCCACAGATACAACATAGAAATAAAGATTCTAGCTTATTTTGAAACATAACTTCAAATGTCTTTTCTTGCCATCTTTAAAATTATTCTTTAACTCTCAAATTTTTTGATGTTATCTCATAAGAGGTTGAAACAGAAAAAATAATACAAATTTATATCAATGAGCGAAATTTCGAGCGATTTTATCCCTCTTCTAAAATGAAAAGCGTGCTGAATAATTTTGAGCAGTGCTCACCGATGCTTTGGAGTTCTGCAGAGTTTTTGGTACTTTTTGGGAGTATTAATCTATTATAGATTTCTTGATGTTGTAATCAGTCCATATGGAGATGCCAACGGTATCTGCCACCATTTCGGCACTGATGCCAGGGTGAAGGAGATCCCACACGCGTTACCTTTTTGGATGTTGCAAGCATATTTTTACACTTACACGCATGTGATACAAACAAAAATAATTTATTTGTGTTTCAGCTGTAGTTTATTTGCATTTTTAACATCGTCATTAAAACCAATGAGGATACAGTACTGGAAGCCTATTTTGCGCACTAGATTAGGTCGAAATGTCGTACTTCTAACACAATAACCTAGAGATACATAAATAATTTAATCTGTCATGAAAAAGAAAAATAGAATCAAACTACCTTGTACTTTAAAAGGTGTGAACAATATAATATTTCAAAAATTCTCAAAAATGTTATTACAAAATTCATCTCCAGTCTCATTTCACAATATATATAAAAATTGACTTGATTTATGGACGCCACTCAAAAGATTAAAAAAAAAAAATATATGTACTCTTATGTAATGTAAACCTGACTTTTGACTCAGAAGGTGGTAATTTGACAAATATTTTTTCTTATAGAAAAATAATAGGCTTTTTGAAGGTAGGTTTCTGTATTTTTGTACTTGACAAATTACAAAATCAATATTTAATCATCAGAACAACAATATATGATAATAACCTGACTAGATATGAAGGTTTATACAGATAACTAGTAACGGATAAATATAAAATGTACATAGTATTTATCTCATGTGTCAATATAAAAACAATTTGGAGTATAAATCAATGTTATGAAAAGTGCCTAGTATTACTATTCTTACAATACGAATAAACGGCCAACATTTTATATAAAATTTGATCAATTATGGGCTATATATTTAAAATTATTTGATGGGATGAGATATTTAAGGACGTTACTATAGTCTAGATCAAGTAATCTCAACAGTTTTTGGGTCTTGGCAAAAATGAGATAAAGAAATCATCTTGCGAGCCACACTAATGAAACAAAAATTTGAATTGTACAGTAAATAATATAAATATGATAAAAGTAATTGAAATCTGAATATTTTTATCAACACATATTATAACATTATATGATCTAAGTTCTCCTGAGTGAGTTTAGCACGATATATATTTTTCACCGCATTAATCCTAATGAAAACATCCTCAAACAACCATGTTGATCCAAACATTCCACAAACACAAAATCCAATTGTTTTGCAAGCTCAAATCCTGGTGACAATCCAATCCATAATTCTTGAAAAGAAGGTACTTACTTGAACATGTTCTTCAATTCCTCATTTGATTGTATTTAAATCAACTCTTTTGGAAGTCCATCAACATTTGCATTATTTACACATTGATACACCTACCCATTCCATATACCATTGGGTAGGGATGAAAACGAGTACTTAACCAATTGAAATACACTATCAAAAATATCAAAGTTTTGATCAGATTATCTGATCAATCCCTCGATAAGTTATCTTTTATTTTGAAAAAAAAAAAAAAATGTAGGCTGTATTAAATAAACTTATTCATAATGCTCTCTTTTGAGAATTCCTAGTCTAAATCCTTCGCTTTATTTCTGATTTCTTTTGGGATTGATTAATTTTGGAATTTAATGTTATCCTTATTTATTAATGGGAAATATTCATACTAAGTTAAAGAACACAAAGTTCATCCAGAATCATCTCAAAAAATATATACTATCTAGTATTAAAACCCTTAAAAACTCAGTTATGCATATCATACAAAAGTGGGAACCTGGCTATTTTGATGACTCTGTGTATTTTTCCTCATCAACATATTAGGAAATGAACTCATCTGACCAAAAATTTAGTCGACTCAATATTTATATCCTGATAACTTTGTAATTCTGGATTCATAGTTGAATAGATTACATAAGTGTTTTATTTTACATATATTAGTTGTGGCGTGGGCCCCTATAAAGATTCAGGATGTTATTCAGTCTATTCCCACTTTTCAGTCCTAAAATGAGGGAAAACGTATTCTTCGTGACGTCATTTAGGGTGTTTGTTCTTTTTTAATTATTTTCTTATAAATCTGTTATAGAAGAGGATTAATTATACAATTAAGTAAAAATATAATATGTTTGTGATATTTTAATTATTTAATTGTTATAACGGAAACATGATTGTTTTTTGCAAGATATGTCCAACACTTTAAATACATATTTAATATCTTTTATATGGCTTAATAAAACATCGTTATTTTTAGAAAAAAATCAAAGACATCTAGTCTATCGGTCCCAAGGACCGATAGACTAGACTGGACCGAATAAATCAACAATCAAATAAGATTCAAAAAGTAAGTACGGCTTTAAAATTAGTACACATGTTTTAAATTATGTTTTTCATATTCAATATACTTAATGATGAGAGAGAAAAATGAATGCTTTTAATAACTGCTTTTGTCTTGATTTTCAGGGGTTAAGAAGTAAAAAGAGACATTTGATCTCGTTTTTTAATGGGAATACAACTCTAAATTTTTTTTGTATTAAAGTATTATTTGATCTTGTTTTAGATTACTGATTATTCTCAAACTGCCAAAATCGGCGGATATATCGATCGGCTATAAGTTATATACATTAATTTGTAAATTTATACTACTAATAAATCATTATACAAAAAATAAAGGCCTCCTCTTAATACCTACGTGCATTTGTACCTACAAAAAAGTCTGCAATTATTCTACTGGGATACATTTTGATTTACAGAAAGAACCATCATACCTAGTCAGAGATCAAGGTCACAGAAAAACAAAAAACAATTGTTAAGGCAATTTATTTTAATTTTAAGAGTTTTTCTCCTCCTCCCCCCTCTTCTCTTTTGAAAAACTTTGTCCTTCATATAGCCGACAATAAACATTTATATTTACATATATATTTATATAATTTTGAAAAAAAGTCCCAAAAAAAGATGAAGTAGAAAATTACACTCAGGCGTAATTTCAACTAAATGAGCAAATGATTTTTTCTTTTTATGACTTTTCCTTTTAAAAAAAACAATGATGATGATGATATGCTAACAAATATTTTTATGATTTATGTAGGCAGTTATGTCAGTAATGAATAAAAGTACAGAGTGCGTTTGTAAAATTGTCTGATTAAATTGCCTGATCCTTTACAAATAATAAAATATGTATATCGTAAATCCATTTTATATTATGTATGTATTTACAGACCATAAAGCATCATTTTGGAAAATTGGATCCAAATTAAAAAAAAAATGAATATGCATTGTTGTTAAAAGGTTATTGCCAAGATTTTTTAGTAACTAGGAATGTCCAAGGAAAGGCTGTCATTACGTAGGAGTTGACCTATTGTATATCCTGAGAATGCTGTCAGTTAAGACTTGTATCAGGTTTAGGACCAGAGAAGAGGATATGATTAACACTGGTTGTGGAATATATTCAATTTTATATAGAATAAATGTACAGGTCAGGGATTTTGAATCCGGAACAAGTTTAGACCTCTATATCTTGGTAACCCTAAGAATTATGTTTATGAAAGTGTACTCATCAGATATAGCTTACAAAATTCTACAAGTAAACATACAAAATTTGTAAGAACGTCGTGCGATCATTATTGTGTGCTTCTGTGCCGGGTGACCGCCCAAGGATATTATTGAGTTTTCAAAGCTGTCCAACATAAACTGTTTGCGATGTTGTCAAGGCTTTCAATGAGTCCATAGAAAAGAAACCCCTACAACAAAGACTTATGATCGTTCTCAGAGCATAAACACACTCCAGACTTCCTGAAGCAAAATACAAAAATAAAAAGGGCATCTAAACGCAACAGATTTGTACCCCTTGGACTACTATGTGTGAAGCGTCCATTAAACGTAACTCTGTTGACTCCTTACGGACATCCTTTCTCAAGGAGTAGCCGATATGCACAAGGTGTCCCTCATCACAGACATTGCCGGGCTGTGATGAGGGACATTTTTACGGTCGCATCTAGTAATTTTGATATTTGTCATTGACTGACAAGTTATTATTATAATTATAAATGATTATTCATTCTTTGCAAACAATATGTAAATATTATATGAATTATCCATACCTGAAAAATACATCGTATACTATAAGTATATAATATGTTGATAAAATATGTCATCTTCATTGGACAAGTTGAGACTTTGACCCCGCTGTAACAAGTACAAGTAGCAATTGTATTCAAACTGCTTGTACTAGTGATAATGTTTACAAAATATCATCTAATTCATACATGACATATTTATATATTTGATGCTCTTAATCCCATATTAAAAGATGTTAACCGGTCTAAACCTTTACTTCAGTGACGCCATCAAGTACGGAACTTTATAAGTTTTTAGGATTGAACTGGACCGGATCAAGACTATACTGGACTACAGTGTTGAGTCTTAAAGAATGGCAAACACAGAAGTAGCTGTAATTATTTAAATATCTCAATGCATTTTCGAGATTCCAAACGAACACCAAAATCAAATCTCACGGATGATGTGCGTCAATGTTAAATTGTACCCAATTTGTAAGGAATTAAATGTACCCCGGTCCCTAGCCTTGTCCTTATACTGCTAAAATCACCATAAAAAATATATTTTTGGAAATTGTGAATGACTTCAAGGTACAACCGACAAATATTACTCATTTATATAGAAATAATGGAACTGTGTGTACTTATATACATTTTGGTACGTGTCATAGAATACATACTAAATAGTTAGTAATTAATAATTTTCAGCAAACAAAGATAAAAATCACAATATCGATCATAATTTACAAATTTTTATAATTATTTATTGTTATCATTTTTTGTGGGTTAAAAACTTGTAAATATATAGAAGTTACAGTTTATACAAAACCCAAACTAGTATTACAAATATATAAAATAAATATTAAAGAATAGAGATTTATGTAATGATTAGTGATGGAAATCGGGTTCTTTATAGGTTGCCTGTTTTCTTGGAGTTGTCAAACAGAAGAGTAAACTTTCTTATTATGACCTGCTGTCATTATTATTTAATTCTCGAGGAATGAACTTCCTTTTCTAGTACAAACAACATATCATTGATATACATGAAAACATATGGAATATTTTTCATATGCTCATAAAACTTCGAAAATAACCTCCAAGATTTGTTGCAGAGTTATAAATGGGCAAGAATTACTCTGATCCAAGGTACCTTGCACCCTAGTACGCTTGAATTTTCAAAATTACTATGGAGCAAAGTCCTTGCTTAATTCCTTATCCACCTTCCCCCATCGTAACAGCTGCTTGCAGCTGATCTAATGAAACGTCATGAGAACCAAGTTACTCTCCTTTCTAAGCATTCTTTAAGTTGTCAGGTTTACCATGTTTATTTTCGTTTTTTTTTACATACTGGGAGGACATCTTTTATGAAACAGTATCAGCAGATATCTCGTCTATCGAACTTACCATTATATACTATTTGATCTGGACTAAATTGAATATTGCTGTATCCATGAAACCATCCTTTTTTAATTATATGTTTTGTAAGAATTTAAAGAATAAGTTATCAACCTTTCTAGTCCTATTTGCCTCTGTCACTATTTTCTAAAGAGTCATTTAATCTTAGGGTATTTTGTATCTCGCCCGTTTTTTTTTTTGGAGTTTGCAAACTAAAGAGTGTCTTTTCTTTTGGTATGCTGTTATCATTATCACTTTACTTTCACAATTATGTTCAAAATCAGAATATTGTGTGTGTGTGCACATAAAAGACAGAAAATGCCACTAAGGATTTGTTAAAGGGTAATATTTGTGAGTTCTTGTTGCACTCAGAGTAGAATAAAGTATCGATATCAGAGTAATTCTTTCCCATGTTTTTGTTCATTTCCTCCTTCCCCTCGTCAACACCGATTATGGTTCATCTAATTTAACGTCAGGACAGTTAAACTGCTCTCACCAAAACCTTTTGCCAATGTTTAGTCTTTCCATCTTTATCGGTTTATTTTTGTTAACATGCCGAAAATGCTACCGATTAGCATCATTGATAATTATCCTGGTCTGAGACCTTCAAAATAGCCTCTCATCAGTGTATCCCCCCTCTCTTCAGAAAATGATTGAATACCAAATAAGGTCATTAATTCGACATGTTTCTTTCTCTCTATCTATGAAAAATAAATAACTGAGAGCTTCTGTTTTCTTCCATTCTTTTCATACTTAATGTATATATGTATGTAATTTCAGGAGAACCCCTCTGGGAAAATAGAGGTAAATTTTGAGGTCAATTACTACTGCCTTTTTTTTTTTTTTTTTGAATGTGTGTATAAATATATTATATGTATACTCTAGTGTGATTTCAAAAATGCCACATGACAGTGTGCATATTATAAGGTAGAACGTACCATTTTAGATTTATTCAGTTGGACCTTGCAGTAACGTACCTTTTTATTTTTCGAACAATGGTTATATGTAAGAATCAAAGTAAGGAGGCGGCTCAATCCTTATTCACAACTGCAAAATGTTCCAAATAAATGTCAAACAACGTACAATGAACTTATCAGTTCAATTTTTGGCTGTTGTTGCTTACTAGCATGAAAACCCATCTTTCTGTATTGATTAATTAGTTAATACAAAATCGTAGATGAAAATAATATGATATAGAAAAAGGTAGTGGCTTTTTGATGTTGTTACCTTAAGAGTTGTTTTTATGTTCCAAAGCTGTTATCATATGTTCTTTTATTCTTGAAGAGAGAGACGAAGAATAACCCTGATGCTTTGTTGCAAAGTTATAAATGTAAGTCATTATTGGACTGGGAATTGAGTTGAGTATCTGTCTATTTCATTGTTATAGGTTTTTGTATATTTTCAACATTTTAATTAGCTGCTTGCAGCTAAATTAAGGAAATTTTCATGACAGCTAAGTTGCTCTTTTCCCAAACTTTCTCCAAATTGTCTGGGTTAGAACAATAATTTTTGGTTTCCTTAGATTATATTATTTTCAACCATGTAAAAAATTATCTTGCTGTACATATAACACACTCAAACATTACCCAGTTAGGTCCATATGTTGTTAGTATACGGTTTTTTTACATTAATCTTTAATATCTTTCAAGTGTTAAAATCCACCATTTGCGGGAACGCGGCCAAAGAATGTACATTAGCTCCACAGGTCTAGCCAGTGAGGGGACGTTTCCTCCCCCTGCCTGTAGATACAAATGCCAACATTAAAATGTATTTATTGAATGAAAAATATTGCAATGACTAGGATCAAAATATATGTATTATCACCAAAGGGATTACAACAGCTGGATATGATACTGGTTAGTACTAGATTTGGCTCTTGTTATTGAGTTTATCAGTACCCTACTTTGTTTGGGTTTCATTATCGTAGGATTTGATTTATATACTTGTAAATGGTGAGTGTATATAAAATGAAAAACCGACCTTATAGTCCGGATTCAAACCATTTGGTATATCCTTGGAAAAGTGTTGTCCGAATTCCAATAATTTTGAACTGGTTGCAATGTTAGTATCGGTATTTCAATACTTTTTCGAGAAAATTTTATGAAGTTACAAAATACAATTTTCATTCTTGCCATATTTTGCTCAATAAGTTTTTTTCATGACGTAATGGGGGCTCTAAAAATCGGCTCCAATATCAATTTAGTATAGGGCCATGATAATAGCGTAGTACCCGGTACAACTATATTACCGGTTTACCGAACAACGTTACTTAAGAGATAATTAAAGTAAAGGGTATTACTGCATAGTATTTCATGTTTAATAAGCGTTCAGGATTTCTCTCTTTGTCAATGAGTTCGTTGCTGCAAGACTCCACTGTACATATGTAGATATAGTTGTAATTATTTCTTTCCCTTGGTTTGAGCCACTCCGAACGAACGAATAAAGAAAGAAAGACATAGAGTCGTTATAGAATGAGAAAATTGAACTTAATTAGAGGAAGTCTTTATTAAAGAAGAGGGTGGCTCAAAGGGCATGACGGAAGATAAATCATTTGGGACTCTTAAAAATCACGCTTTTTACAACATAGCATGTCTAAAAATAATGTACAACATTAATTATTATATCTTTAAAATATGGATTTGATTTTTCAAAGGAAATAAATGTCGTTAAACTAATTTTTTCAAATGCATTAAAATAAAAACAACATGATGCTAAAAAATCCGGATAAGTACTACTTTTGAACGTATTTTTGACATAAAAAGTTATCACTAATTCACGGATAAAAATATACCAATATTCAACATCATGGATTTAATAATCCCAACATGTAGAAAATTGGAAAAAAAACCAATCATATTGAATAATAATTATAGCTAAATATAGCATTTAAACATATCAAAATTGGTTTAGAGTTGTATCTTCATGATTCCATAAAAATCATGTTTATCGTAATTTAGTTATCTATTTTATAACAAAACTTTTTTGAATTTTCATATATGAAACTTTAATACCCACAGAAAGGAACTTTTTTGCAATAAAATGTACATGAAAATACTGATAATGTCTTCTTTCTATGTTGGGATACAATACTGTGCAAATTCGCACGTAAGATGTTTGATTAACATAAACAAATATTTTCATGATATAGTGTTTTTGACATATGATTTAAAAATAAATATATATATGTATATATTATTTCCATAAATCTACGTATTTTAACAAAAAAATTGACGTGTTTTTGAATCATTTGATATTAAATAATATAAAATATTTAATTGAATATAAGGCCAAGTTGCCTCACATATAATAAGATTTCATTGAGATCTTATTGTTGTAAAAAATATGCCTATTTTTTGTGTTAGGTAGCGTAGATGATCCAACACTAACTTTATTTTACAAGTTTGATCACATCCCCAGAAAGAAAAAAGTTTTTTTATCATATCATACATATGTGAGCAAACGACGCTCATATTTTGCTAATAAATCTGTCAAACCGTAGTTTGACAGCTCAAATGTTTGTCTATTGATGTAGATAAAAGCAACATTCAATGCCTTTCATCCTTACAAACCTCTTAATAAACGACATATTTAATCTTTGACAGTTGTATGTATTAAATTTTTCAATATTGTTATTTGCACTTGACTCTTTATATTGAATATTTTGCAATTTTCATTCAACGTAAATTCTTAAATTTCCATTTATATGTTACTATTTAATGAGATAAGAATATATTTGTTTGTACAATACAAAATATAACTTAAGTTCTCGATTCAATTACAATTGAATCATATTTATTTGCAGTGTTAAATTAATAGTTATTTTTATTCGCAACATATTAAAATAATGTATAGATCCATCATGGATTTTTCAATTTGCAATTTAATATAGTTCCTTATATCTACAAATTTATTTGAAATGTATTGAATGCAAAAAAATTAAAAATAAAAGTCAAAATCATGTGTGATATGAAAACTAACTTTTTGATTTATGTACATTGTACAGGGGTGCCTCATTTTACGAACATTAATTACTTCCAAGTCCCACAAATTTAATCAATTTTACAAACGAGATTTATCCATTTCCGTACATAAAGAGATTTTTTTAATTTAAATTTAATTTCATGTTCCTTTAATTAGTCAAATGGAGTTATACTGACTAAATATAAGTAAACATTATAGTATTGCAATAACACCATTTGACCTAGAAGTTGTCTTTCAAGTCAATTTACTTGATATTTTCTTCAAATCTACGCACATGTATTTAGTAGAATAATTTACCGATAGACTGTTGTACATTGAGCTATGTAGCTCCATCTTTTTGAAGTGACATTTTAAAATCAGTAACGTAAATAATGGATACAAAGATTAATTTAGAAATCTGAAAGACTTAAGGCCAACTAATGTTATAGGTTTGAGGTTATATATTTTTTAGAAATGGTATAACCATCATTCCATGGAACGCGAATAACGATTTCTAAATTTATTTATTGTAATTTGTTTTTCCCTTTATACTTAAAGATTTGACTAAAATGTGAAATTAAATTTACGTATTTCCCAAAATAGGACTATAAATATTGTTGTATCTTTATTTGAAAGATACTATTCAACCAATTTTATACTTTTACTTACTGAACAAGCTTTCTTTGATATAACTAAATTTTAGTTGATCATTTTTGTCATATTATATTATGTCAGTTTGATAATTTCCTCTCACAATAAGATTAAATTTTTAGTTGTTAAAATCTTATTAGATTACTGGACTAATTATATATTTCTGCTGTAGCAATATTAAGATTTTTTTTTCTAAATATATCGTAAAAAAAAGATTTTTTGGTAATTGGAAAGAATTGTATTTTTTGGGACTAGTGATGTTTAAAGAATACTACATATAGTAAATTAATATTAAAACTGGTGTTTCAATTTTTCTGCTCATAATATAACTCCCCAAGTTTCGTAGCTAGAAAGCTGTCCTTGATTGGACAAATTTCTCAGATAACAGCTCCTTCCACCTCAAACGAAAATCCTACCCCTGTAAGTGTATGTGAATCGCATTTAACGATGTTTTTGTTTGTATGGAAATACCGGGAAAAATATATAAATTGATATCGTGGCAACAATATTACGGACACATGTAAATCAAGGTATCCCTGTGTTAATATTTTTTGACATGAATGTATTACGCCAATAAATAGTAGTCAATTCCATTTATTCGTGATTCTTGCTAATTTTGACATATTTCCTCGCGAATGTTTGAACCAGATATTATCTGATGTATGGTTTTGTAGTGAAACCTATAATCAATTGTACTTAGATGGGGCATTGAAAAAATAGTTGGATGTTAAAATTTTATTTAGTTATTATTAAATAAAAACAAAATTTCACAACATTTAATTAGTGAATAAGTGAAGATATTTAATATTTTTCTTTCATGTTTTTTCTGCCTATAGCGTTTTTGTGTGACTTTATCCTTCTAGAAGTCGTTTATCTTGGAGGAATTATAATGAACCAAGCTTTACAAGAATAAACACCTTGTTTTATTCAATAATCACTTGAACAATGGCTCTCACATTGGGTAGATGGAGGGTTGAGTCGCGGAAGAAAGTTTTTATAAGAAAGTATTGTTTTTATACCTAAAAAAATTGGTCAACAAATATATACTTATTTTACAGAGTGATGATCCAAAAATTATGGCAGCATTTTATTACGATTTTATACACATTAATATTGGGGATTCATTACACAGCCAATCGACCAAACAAAAATAAAAAAGTTTTATTTTTAAACCCTGTCCCTAAGTATAAAATACCACAGGAGCAACAGAAAAGGGCGATGCGTTTACAATCTCTTCTGACCGGTGTCAGTGTCAAGAAGGCATCAGAGACCGTTAATATCCCCATTCAGACTGCCTACGATATTAAAAAGTCTATTAAGGATAGGAATTATGTTGAAATTGGAATTCGGAGTCTAATTAGCTTATTTATCTGTAAACAACAATATGTCTTAATTCAGGGATACCTCCATGTGGTTCTTTTCAAATCCTGATCTCAATCTCATGGACTTTGCAGTTTTTGGTGTTTCGGGAAAAAAATGTTTGTCGGACCTCATTCAAATTTGGATTCACTGTGAGCTTTTATCATGAGAGTATGGTACGCCATGACCACGGCTTTCATTGTCAAGAGCACCCAAACTGTTCACCAGCGTATCAAGGTTCTTATTGCAAGTGACATTTGGAATAAAAAATATAGTATTTAAATATATCCCAATTTTGTTTTCAGCTTTTCTTTCTTTATTCCATACAAATCACGTTTTTTGTAATGAACTCATTCTTGTAAATTTTTTAGATCCTCATTATGTATAAAAAATGGTCATCTAAAAATATGTCTTTATAAAAAGTATTATTTAAAATTTTAAATCATGGTAAATCTTGAAGCTCTTCATATTTCCTCATTTATTAAAGAATGTAAAAAGTTTGAGAACTACTGGACTAAATGTGTTTTACTATCTATTTAATAGTGCTGAGGCGTTATCCGTATTTAATGCCGCCTTAAAGGTAATCATGGAATATATAGGCTCCTTAGAGTCTGCAATATTTGACAAACGTTTGAAGAATGATTATTCTCCCGAATAAAAAAAAGGCAGCTTATGTTAACAGAGCTTAACAGAAGTGTCAAAAAGACGACTACGTGATTGATTTTTACACAAATCTAGTTCCAGAATATTTTTTTGTTATTTAAGGAGTGTCACTGATTCTATATAATACTACATATGAAACCTTTATAAATTCAATCTTATAATTGAACAAACAGGATTTTTTTTTAAATAAATGCCTCTTTTTGTAATTAACTCCTTTAAATTTAACCCCTAAATGCCTACTTCTTTTCATGCCAATTTTCAGCACAAGTATTTACATGTTACATATACAATCTGCTACGTCAGTGAAAACGCTCTATATTTAGATTCTTATGTTTCAATTTTTCTTAAGTCATTGAACGGAATCAAATTCTTCCATCGTCGTTACTCCTCCTGTCATCATGTTATGTTGTTGTATCCAACAACATTTGGAAATGATGACAAAGGTATGTACCTACTGGTGAAACGTTTCGGGATCTATATTAATTAAAGATCGTTATAATTCATCATCCTATCCTTCCTGTCTAAATTAGAGACTTCCAACCTTTTTTTTTAGCGATGACGTTCAAAATTACGTTGATTTTTTTTTTGTATTTTCATAAGCGCGTATAAAAAAGAAGATGGAACACCCAAGGAGAGATAAACTAACGTTATAAATATGAGAAAAAATCCCGAAATGTTGTGAGTTTTTGAAGACAAAAAGAAAAAAAAAATTAAAGCTTATAATATATAAAGTGTACCAAAAGTGACGGTTAAGAATTTCGATTATGTTTCAAATATATTTATGGATGAAGTTTTAATTGGATAAGGGGTCAAGGATACATTTTTTTCCACACAATAAATAATATTCTTCTTGTACTTAAGTATGTACGTAAAGTGTCAAGTCATGAACTCTAATTTTTATTTCTTTCATTTAACAAAAAAAAAAAAAAATCTCAATCCTTTGCTAAAATTAGGTACATTTGATAATTTAATGAATAACTACAAGAAAAATAGCAAAGTCATTTTGCTATAAACTATCATTTTAAACATGTGTATGAAAAAAAACGGAATAATGGTTGATTGGAATTTACTAAATGGTACCTTAATAAACCAATCTTATTTTTAACTATTAAGTGGTAAAACAACTCATTTGTAAGTAGATATATACAGAGCGTCATTTTATTCTTCTTGAAGTTATTCATCTTGTTTTTTTCATTCCTGAAGTTGTAAAAAATATGGATATGACAATTTGAGGAATTTTTTTTATGGTGAGCAGCTTCAGACTCATGACGTTATATTAGATTTGTAGCAAGCAGTTAGGCAAGGTCCAAGAATGAAATTAACTCAAATATCGGTCGTATCTAGTAAAGGTATGAACAAGAATGACTTCGATGTCGATTCTTAACATTACTCTCAGTACAACAATAAAGAAAAATCATCAGCGTTGCTCTTTGCCATTCATGAACAGACACAACCGTAGTTACACCTTATAGCTATATTTTCTCCCCTTAAGAATAAAATATTAATGATAACAGCTTCAGAAAATAAAAAAAAGCTCTTCAGGTTGTGATCAACCAAAGAATTCGCACCCTAAGAAATGCTTAGGATTTACAGCTCTAAAAATAACTTTTTATCAACTCGTATTATTTCATATTTATAGATTGTTTATGTGTTCATAAAACTATAAAAAACATAAAGGCATTGTCTCTGGAGCACGTCGTTCTCTTGATTGTTTTTACAGCCTTTCCTCCGAATTTTTTTTTTTTGGTAATTAGTCAATTTTCTCAATAAAGGAATGATGATTCAACTATTGTTATAAATTGTAGGCAAATTAACAAAAACTTATTCGAATAGTTTAATGAATACGCAACATTCATAACTATAACTTCTATAGCAGAAGAATCAGAAACATTGAATATTGACAACACAATGCTCTGTAAAATTTTGTCCGGGTGAGTTAACCCTGGCAATTTGAAGAATGTTTTGTAAAAAGAAGGTTAGCTGTCATTAAATCTTATTAAATTAGCTATATAAGTAGCTAAGATACGAGTAAAGAAACACAAGTTTTCTTGTATCTAGTACGTATATACTGGGCCGTCAGAAAGTCTTGGAACATAATGAACGTTGAACGATTAATTACACGTAGCAGCAGTAAATGAAATTATAGAGAATTGGAAACTTATTACAGAACTTTATGTATGAATTTGAGTACTTTCAGTCTCAATCACACGCTCCACGCAACCCCAGAATGCTTTGTACACGTTGACAATGTAGTTTTTGACATTGATCACCACTCTTTCTCAAAGGATTGCTTTAGGGACTCAATACTGCTTTGACGTTATCTACATCCCTTGATTTCAATTTTCCACCAGATGATGTATTCAAGGGGATTCAAGCCTCTATAGAGGCCAGAAATACTTCCGACAGAATTTCATTTTTTTGGCCATCAAATCCTGCACGATTTTTCCTGCATATACAGGCGTCCTGTCCTGTTGAATGCAATAATGGGATTTTTTTGATTGCTTCATGATCTTACACACCTAGGGAAGGACTTTTGTTTCGCAAACTCATTGGGTAATCCTTGCTAATCAATATGTATCCAACTGGGAACCTAACTGGCTTCATTTTGTGACTTCCAAATGAAACAATATCGGCTGGTTGTTTGGTGGAGGAGACTTCACGGAGGTTGCAGTTGTTTTTTCCAATACATAGGACCTGATCATTTTGCATATTGTACACAGGATCCACTCTAAATGTCTTGTCGTCCGAAAAGAACAAAATTCGCTTTCTATGATACCTCAGGTCATTGTAAACCTTTTTGCACAGATCAAATCGTAATTGTTTGCTGAGTGAAGGTCGTTCAATATGTCGGAGAGACTTGCCACCAGCTTTTTTTTCACTTCACCATTGGATACTGTGGAACTGTTCAACGACCGCTTCTTCGCCATGTCTGTCATCGTTATCGTCGGATTTTTCAAAAAAAACTTTTTTGCCATTTCAGCCTTTAATGTGATCAGTTTTCGGCCTATATGACACTCCCTGATGTCTTTACCGTTGTTGAAATTAAATAATGACCCTCCAGATGGTGGTTCTGCAGATATTAAGGGTCTTTACAATATCAGAATTGCTAAATCTAGCGCAGACTAAACGAGCTACTTCTTGCCATTATTGCTCTGTTTTCGTTAATACTTATCCTAGAAACTTGGTAAATAAAGCGTTCAAAAGATAAACAATCATCTGTTCTTTTTTTTAAGGTAACTTTTGCATAAATTTAACCAAAATCTCTCAAAACGCAACTAAATTAATGTTCCAAAACTTTTTGACGGCACTGTATTATATAAACAACGAAGGATCAACAAGAAATTTTATTCCTGTCCTTTAGGAAACGAGGCATAAGAATAGAATAACTTATTACTTTGTTTATTTATCAAAAAGAATCAAATATGAAATAGCCATGAGGTATCAAGATAGACGAGGCAATCTACAGCTGACAACAAAATACATACTGAGGCAGGAAATACTCAGATGCGAGCCATTTTGCCGTATGATGTAAGATCTATGATATGACAATGCAAATTATATAAGAACCCCCTCAGGATAATCTATCTCACTATTGTAGAGTAAAAAATCTATATCAATAACTATATTTACAACATGTTGTAGCTTTTGGTTAATTGTACAATCTCTGACGTCAGAGAAAATGTTTTCAAGCATTTGAAGGTATGATATTTCAAAAAGTATTTATGTTAATAAGAAATTTGACATTTCTTAGAAGCCTCTAATAGGCTTTGTTTAAATAAATCCTCTTTTTTTTTTCTTCCCTATTAAAAAAAATAATAGTTCCAAGAATTTTTTTGGGTTTCATATATGTTAAAAAAACCAGATTCATTTTTTTTTCTGTTCTTACTTTTTAAAAGGGAGGTGCATGACAGATGATGACCAATGTCTTTCCAATGTTTTATAGTGTGTATAAAAACTATTCAAGAATGTGATCTCATAAAAACATAAATATCTGAAACCCCTTTAAAATGGTTGTATAATAACTCAATGGGTTAATAACTATTTTACAAAAAAAATCAATTTATATTTCTTAGAGTACTCGATACCAAAAAAATAAACTGCTTCATCAATTTAAATAAGATCAAGATCACACTTTATAGCTCTTCAAAAAGTGTATCAAGGTCAGTATGAAGGAGATTAAATGAGTTAGGATAAAACGTCGCTTTAATATATTGATCATTTTAGTCAAACGATTTGCATAAAATAAATTTAATATTTAAGAAACCATAGAATTTAATTATTCCTATATGACATATACAGGTATGTATCTTGCTTCGTTAGTTAATTTCTAAGAGACTTTAAACGGTAAATAACTATTTAATTTCATTTTGTTAATTATGGCTTCTTTTAAGGACGATAATATTAGTAGGATTTCATTGAAATGGTTTCCCCGTATTTTTTTAAATCCAACTATTAGTTTCTTATCAACTTTTGGGGATTCATATCTTAGAGCCATTGGATCCGTGTTGGTCTTGAGACTAATCTTTCAAAGTCTTAGTCTCGAATCCTTTAAAGTATTCGTTTGCAACGTGTCCTCAAAACCAAGACCAATGTAAGAAAAGAGTAGACAAAATAGTTGATAAAATATCTATTGTGTTTCTGTTTGTGAGCTTTGATGTTCTTAATTTTGGATTATTTCTTCCATTTATCTACATCTTGCTATTAATTATTACATCAGAATGCAGTAATCAATTTTTAATAATATTATTAAGTATGAAAAACGTAAATAAATCATCAGTAGTTTTTAAAATATGATCAAAAAATTAATGAATTTATAAAATAATTATTCCACAGATATCCCAAATATTATGTACATAGTTCTTACTGTTTTGAAATAAAACAAATACCTATAATATTCTCTCTATCCAAAATTAACATGAAATCAAGGTGGAATAGCTAAGGAGGTGAACATATTTATCAATTCATCTATTGTCAAATTGGGGTTTCCATATTACAGATTGTTTTTTAATTGTTCTCAACTTCACAAAGTATTGGTTTTATTTTGATCTACCCCCTTCCCCCTAAAAAAAAATAGTATCCACCCCTTAAAAGGACTACTAGAGATTGTTTAAATATGGATTTGAAATGTATTACTGCAGAAGATTTGGAAGATGAGTCTTACATATTTATTCTTTATATAAACATCTTTTAGATATTCCCTTATGGCTAATGGAAATATTTGTATATTCGACAGAAGGAATTTGAACCTATTTATAAATAGGTAAACTGCCTAGGTTAAATGTATCTCTAAATGAATCAATGAATTATTTTAGACTTTTTGCGAAAATCAAAGTATTTTTTTTTTTTGAGTGACAATCAAATGCCACTAATTAGAGTTGAGTACATGTACCCACTTATAAAATGTTTTTGCAGCATGAAAATAATAATAATTCAAATTATAGCCTACCAACAAAAACCAACTATTTATGATGTACAAATATGCGTGTACAATACATGGATATGTTATACGCCTCAATAGTGACAGCGACCAATGTCCATAAACAATGGTTTACGATGTGTACTTATGGAATTTATTGCATGCAACAACCATTTTAAATCGACCATAGGTAGATAATCTTCGCTTTGTTTGTGTTATATAATGGTCAGTAAACATTTGTCTATGATACATATATGTTTACAATATATTTCGTACGAAAATAAATGCTGAGGGACACACAACAACTATTTATGTAATGAGGATCTTCCTTCCCTTGACCAAAGGGAAGAAACGCCTCCCTCCCACCTGGAGAGACTGTCAGTCTAATTGTGACTCCACTTTACAATCTCTTCCTTTTCCTAAAAATTAATGATGATTCAAATGACTAACTTCCTTTTTTCGTGTATCGATATATACAAGACTCTCCCGTTTTCGAATTAATATCCTCCTCCCCTGCTTAAAAACCTTTTCCTCCGTTCACATTGAAAAAATTGACTTCAGCTAAATTTTCCGCCTCCAGCCGATTTTTTTCATATACCTACATATCTACCAGGTAGGGAAGAAAAAGACGGACTGTTAATTCATATTAAATTTCTTATTACTATAGGAAAGTTTAGTGATTATTTTTTTGACATTCTGGCTCTGCCATTTTTTGTGCATCAACAAACTTCCATAAATATTTCGTCATCTCGTCATCATGAGTGCACAAAAAGCCAAAAACAATCAATCTAGATCTCTTAGATGCTGAAGTTGAGGTAGGGAGGATTTAGGACTTTGCAAGTGCTCCAGGAGCCTTGTTTTCAAGGTGGCCAAGAAAAAGAATGACAGAGAAGACCTCTCGAGGAAAGCAGGAAGTAGAGGGTACAATTTAAAGAGGGATCTCGAGTTCCTGTCCAGGTTGGAGAAGAAAAGGAAAATCAAGGAAAACCCCAGCAAATCAATGAATTGCCTCGGCAACCACTTTTCCATGACTGTTAAGACTATAACAAAGGCTGTGAAGGGTGACTCAAGATTGTATTCATACATAAGGACCCCACTTCCCCTTCTGACAGAGCTCATGAAGGCTAGAAGGCTCATGATTTTACAGTTTACTGCTCAACCCTGTACAAGGTTCCACTTATTCATTGTCGCATATTTACAGTTTAAATTCAAGGCCTGCTCATGAAAATTTCTAGAAGTCATCGTTACCATTAGAATAATATACCAGATGTTGGTATAAGAATGTCGCTACATACACAGTTAGGACAACGAATAGTTGATTTGACTATAGTGCAAGAGCCAAATAGGTGGCATCCTCTATTTGTCAATAACCCCAAAAATCATGACTTGATCTGAATGTTTTGTCCGTACATACCAGTAACATCACTTGTGGATAATGCCATATATGTCTCATGAAAACTGTTGTAGACGTGGTATATTGTCAACATCATTTTGTCAAAATCTTCATAAAAAGATAATTTACAATTATCATATCCAGGGCAGAGATTTTAAATCTAAATCAAGTTTAGACCTCAATATTTTGGCAACCCTGTAATCTATGCTTATGAAAGTTTACTTAAAAGATTCAGCTGACAAAACTGTATAAACAAATATACAAAATCTTTGAGATGTTTTCCAAATACGAGGATCGTGCGGCCATTACTACCTGCGTGCGAGGCACACACCCTAGGAAGTTATTGAGTTTACTAAGCTGCCCAAATCAACTTTTTACGATTTTGACATGATTTGCGATGAGTTTGGAGATAGACATGTGCTTAAGAGTACAATAAACGTGCACATAACACTATTGCCCACCCAGGCTTCCATTCTCGTGGTTCTCGGCAACATGGACAAGGATTTCCTCATCAAGGCCTGTGGCAGGCTTAGGTCCAGGTTGGAGGCAGTGATTGACTTGAGGCTCCTTGGGACCACGTGAAATTGTTGTCCTCGAAACTTATATGTGTCACCTATTCTTCTCATAAACATCGTTGGATCGTCTTTAATGATCCCTGGGCACCCCTTTGAGGCTTAAAAATCCCTCTCGAATAGCTGAAAACCTCTATTTACTGCTCTTTAATTGTACATTGTCTTTTTGTGTTTGTATCGATATCTTTACTCCAACATTCTGTATATCATTTGAAAGCAGATAAACCGAGAAATTCAGTTGTAGTTTTAAAAAAAGTGTTTAATTTTAACTGAAATGGGCACTCTGTAAAGCTCAAACCTCCATCTAAAACAAATTGAGTTAAATATCTCAATTTGTTGCTAAGTTTTAGCAACGTTTTTTTTGGTTTTGTGTTACCTGTACCTTAGAGTCCTACCTCTCCAAATTTAATTACTTTTGACTGTGACCATATATTATCGTCGTACTAAGTTTAATCAAAAGCGATTCATAACTTTTGCTGTAATCCTGGTCACTATGAAACAAACCAATAGAGGCAAAAAAATATTAAGTAAAAAGCGAAAATAAAAATGTAGGTAGCAGTACACATTTTATAAAACTCACCTGTTTCTATCTTGCTTCCGATATTTCATTCATGCAGAGCGAGAGACTGTTTGTCATCAAATGGAAACGTTTCACTTTCCTTATTATACCATATTTTATAAATACATAAATTTCCTTTGTGTCGAATTTAATTAATAAACAAAAGGGTCTTTTATAAATAATTAATGTATTGATTTAGGGGGGTTGGCATCTCTCGTAAATTTCAAATCTACTTGGATTAAATGCAACACAGACCGATAGAAAAAATAGTAAAAGTCAAATGCATGGAAATTATTGGATATAGGGGGTAATTTAATTATGGTTATTTTTCTTTTTGATCAGGTAAATAGATAGAAACTTTTTAATTGTACATATCACTGTGGATTTTATATTTGTAATAGAGATTATTTTATCAGGAAAAACAAATATATAAGAATTTTTCTTTTATTTTTCAATATTTTTTTTTCCTTCTTAACGGATTTATGATATCATTTTGACCGGTTACATTTTTTATACCCATTTCAGGATTTAAATTGACTTCCCAAAACCAAATAAATGTTGGTTATCTTTAGATGAAGAAAAATACTTGGTCAGGGTGTTGATTCAAAAAAATTTAAAGTTGTGCATTCTATATGATTCATAACTTGAGGTTATTATTGTTTATAAGATTCAGATAAAATAATTTGATCTAGGTTGATATAAATGATATATATATACATACGTGGCCCGTGTGGACAAAAGCAAGCTAGAATGATCTTTCTCAAAATTGAGTGTTGATTACATTTGTATTCTTTGACAAACTATTATCAAATTCTAATAGTTTTAAATAATAATGGTACTTGGGTACCTTAATATTGTCTTAGGTGTAACGCAATATAAAAAGTTTGAGAACTCGCCCATAAAAAAAAATTATGAATGCATCATCCAAATTGTCTCATAAATCAAATATAATTTCCTTACTCTAACATTGAGTCGTGGCTAATCGAACAAAGTAATGAACAAAGCAAGGGCAGCATAATTGAGGGACAGAGAGAGGGGAGGTATTGAATACAAACAGTTGAGGCAATTGCTTTAATGGATACGTCATACAGTTTGAATCTCAACTATTTGTTACTATAAGTGCTACTAATATTTTATCATTCTTCGCTTGTAAAGGTTGGATTTAATTAAAATTAAAGTAGCTTTTTATAAAAACTGTATTGAAGCGAAATATGGACTAATGAAATTCAAATTAATAGAGACATTGTTTGATTCAAAAGTACTTCTTTGATAAGAAATTATATCTTTCTTTTAGCAAGTGCCCTGTTTCTTCTTACTACTTTTCTTTGCCCTTCCACATTTAAAGAAGTTCCAACAAAATAAAAAAGAGTTATAGAGTTTCAGACTATACAAATAAATCAGTGCATGATCACATCTTGAATCCAAACTCTTTAAGACAGTTGGGCCGTATAACTAACATTAAATTACTGGCAATTGTACAAATTGGCAGATTTAATTAAAAGAGTCATACTATAAACTACAAATCCCGATATCCCTTGGATATCTGAATAAGTAATGCGTTACTGTAATTATTTTTTTACAATTTTGAAGAATACAAATTCATTATTATTTTAGATGTCATCAATGCCTAATGTTTGGTATTTTTAGAGGACCGGCATGTTGTCCCCGATTCTAAATTAGGATCGATATCAAACTACTTAGAAATAAATGTATATTAAACAACTTACTTGAACACATTTTTGGTATTTGAAGTAGCTTGTTATATGTACAAAAATAAATTCTAGAGACATTATTTTACTAATTGGTGTGAGATGAGTCTTGTCAGAGGTCTGATACATAATTTTTTTCTTGAGCGTTTGACAGATATTCATGCAGAAATGAATGAAGGGAAATAGGGGAAACAACTCTAAAAAAAACACCATTCAAAATTTCTGACCTCCCAAGAATTTTTTCTTTAATTTATTTCATTTTTTTTTCTTTTTAACTTCTCATTGAAGACATTGCTTGAAGCATAATTTCACTTGTAGCTCATGTTTCATTTCTAACACCTCACACCGTTGGCTTTTATGAAGACTTTTAGGGCAACAATGTCCATTAATATTATCTATGTAGATATTTTTAATGTACACTATGAGCTTAAAATAGTTTCAGGGAAAGAATTAAATTTACGTCAATAAGTGAATGGAATACTCCATAAATTAAAGACATACAGGGACCGCCAATACTTGTGTTTTGGAACTAAATGTGTCTATACTTTAAAAAGGTATATTTGACTAATAGTACAGTAAAAAGTACTTGTGATGATAACTAGCTAAAAAATCTGTAGATTACCTTTTTCACGACTACGAGACCAAAACTGAAGAAAAGAATTCAAAAAAAAAACACTAAAGAAATGCGTATCATTTTTCACAAATTAAGGCATGGCTAACACTTACTTAGATACACTATTTAGTGTATTTAGAACTTCAGCTTCAGAATGGCATAATATTATTCAATATTTAGGGGATAATACCTTAGCTACTAGCGATTTACTAGATGTTTGTACTATTGTGTCGGTCCTTATTAAGGATTGAAGACTGCAGCACCATCCAGTTCAGTCCTACATATCGTTCTTAAAAGCTTATAAAGCTTTGCCTTTGATGACGTCACTTACCTTTTTTAATCAGTTCTACAAATGATAATTATGAGAAACATTATCTTGTCAAAATTCTAATTTTTTAAATATTTACATATATTAAACGGAGTAGGACTGTTTGCCAAAATATACATATATCAGTATAAAGTTAATTATTTGGTTAGTTAAACATCTTCTAGGTAGGCAAATATAGTGAAAAATCTTTTTTGCAATTCAAAGAAAACTTGTCAAGTTCTGATATATTTTATACTTCACCCCTTACTTTGATTGCATGCCAATTAAAAAAATATTTATGCAACCATACAAATATCAACTAATGTACTTGTATTTACAAAAATATTTTTGCTCCCGGACAAGATATTTACATATGTATATATATATCCTTTACACGCAAAAAAAATGAAACTTGGAAAAATAATTATCCAAATTACTTTACGGTGATGTAACTATAATTATACAAAATTAAGAGAAACAATAATTATAAAAAGATTAACTGCATTTTGTTGATCTTAAAGACATTTACCTTGTATGTTAATTTTTGATTGATTTTGTCAACATGGCTGTAAAATGGTGAAAAATAATTCGAAGTTGAGTACGTGCTTTTTGCAATTCCATACCATTGGTTACTATTGTACATATAAAAAAAAAGTAAATAAATGCAAATATGAATAGTTAAAATAATAATTTTTATGAAGATGTTTTATCCAGAAACGCTGTTCATCGAAGACAAGAATATCATAAATAATCAAAATCAGTAGTTCCGAAACCTTTTTTCTAACTGCAGAACAGTCAACATAGATAATTTTACTGAATACCTGAGGGAGGGGTTGAAATATGAATAATAATACACTTTAATCCAGTGTGTACTCATTAGGAATTTTGTCCGCACATTGCCCCCACTTTGTAATTTTATTATAACATTCAGAAAAAAATAGTTTTATCAGAAACTTTGCTCCAATATATATTTTTTTTTTTCCAACCAAAATTTGTTTCAAATATTTTGAATTACTGCAAACATATTACAATAAGATACCGAGTGGTCCATTAAAATCTGAACACTTTGGATTTTAAACATCAACATTATATAATTGATTAATTAATAATAGAATTTCAACAAAATTAGTACTATAAATAAATGTGTGGTTGAACTCTCTTGAATAATTAACTAACTTATCTAATTTGCATTCATATTTTATATTTCTTCTACCAACTGTAGATGAATTTGTAAGTCTCCCTTTATTATCGTCTAACACTTAGAAAATAAATAAAACATTGGGGACAACTGAATTTTAAATAATATAACAAAGAGTTAATTTAGTTTAATTAGAGAATTCTAGAGACCTGGAAGATTCATGCCAAATTTTTATTACGACATGAGGGGAATATGAAAGGAATGATTGTTTGAAAAAAAGGGGGAAAAACAACTATTTAAGCTCAATGTGTGATTATTCTATGTGTCTAGAATTATATTGTTTAATCTATTAACGCATATTGTGGTAATATGAATACAGCAACTCTTTATACATTTAAATCGATTAAATTAATCCTCTTAATTTGAAAATATGAAATACTATCGGATAATTCAATAAGTGTCTCTGATAAATTTTAAGAAGTAATGATATCTTTTATAATTTCTATCAATTTTCCCCTAATTAATCTTCTTTTTTTTCAAAAATAGAAGATTCCTTGTTCTGGAGGTTAAAGGATTACTAAAGTCTAGAATCAAATTAACTTAAATGCATTTGGAATACTCTTCTACACTCTTCTACTATTATATTATATACAGTTTTTGTCCCGATGGTTCAACATTTTATATTCATAAATTTAAGATAGCAAAATATTTATCTTAAAGTTCAAAGGAAGTACATTTTCAGGAATAAATATTTTTCTATATAATTTACATATATATTAGCTTAATTAAAAAGTTTCCTTCAAAAATCTTGAAAAACTATATATCTGTGTTAATGGATGAATTATGTTGTACAATTTAACAAAAATATCTTACAAAAAGGGATAAAATCCTTCAATGTTTTATAATGTCGATCTTTGACAAATTTTTCCATGATTTGTTTATGGATTGCTTCAGAGATGAAAGATTTTGAGGTCTTAAACCATTTTATCCCTTTGCACTTGCTTGTTATGGATTTAGGTAAAATGATGAAGGAGACCATTACATTTAATGAGTCGCCTTGTTAATGTAAAACAGTGTTAATAAGATTTCGGGCCTGAAATTTGGAAAAATACAAATGTCAGGGCGCCGCAGATGGGGGTGGAAGGGTTCTGGAGGGACTGTAGCCCCCCCCCAATTTTTCTGTGAAAAACTATAGCTTTTGAAATTTTTCTCCGATAAATATAATAAATGAATTTTTTTCCCAAAAAAAAAAAAATTCTTTTGTGAATAACTATGCATTGTTACATTGGAAATCTTTTGTTATCTCAATAGTATATTAATAATCAATTTCTTCAGAATTATAAATAATGTTTTTAAATACAAAATAGGGGCTAAGATGTGTAGCTGTCATCTTTTTATTGAATACAATATATGTAGCATGTATAATTGTTTTAGGTATATTCTGAGAACTTTGAACCACCCGTTAATTAATAGATTTGATCTCAGCCTGAAGTTATTATTTCATAAAATAATTGAAATCAAATTAAAATTGCTAATGAACTATACCTTTAATTCGACGTGTTTTCATCCTAAACCCCTTAAAACATGATTATTCGACCCCTTATAGGTATAACATTTCCTTTTTCTAAGAACAAACATGAAATATAAAGTCATATTTGAAAATAACAATAAATTTTGTAAGATGTAAGTTTATTTTCATTTGGATTTAGGATTTTTTTCTTGGTATAAATTGGCTTGAACATACAAATATAAAGTGTACAAACTACTTAAAAAATTAAAATATCAAATGGTCGTAAACAGCATTTGATATGAAAAAACTAATAGAAGATTCGTGATCGATTTGTCAATTGCTAATATAATTTGATATAGAACACAAACGTATGCAATTGTTACAATATATAATATGTACCGTTTGGTTTTTGACAAGTGTTTATAAAACTGACCAGTTGGTATGTAAGAAAAGACACCGAAAATTAACATGGTAAACCCTAACAATGTGAAGAATGTTTGGAAGGAGAGCAGGTTAGGTGAGATGATATAAGATTAGATTATAGTCTATTTAAACAGCTATGCGAGGAAGAAAATATACATAAATCCCACTCCTACTATGGATAATAATAGGCAGGAATTACTCAGATGTCAATCCTCAATTCTACGCTCAGCTTAACAAAAAATCAACATTTTTTACTCTCCGTCTTTCATCATAACACACACGTGATTAATTTAAACCTGGATTTTTTCTCTTCGAGAATTAAAGAATAATGATAAGAGCTTTAGTATAATAAAATCCGTATTCATATTTCGTCATACGAAAAATCCCACACCAAGTCCAAGGAGTTGATTTTAGGGGAGTTGGGCCTCATTTTGTGGCTACAAAAGGGATTTTATTGCTGTTAAGAAGGTCCAGAGTCTTCTGGGCCGTGTGTTCAGGAGCAGAGTTTAACTGAAACACGAACTTAGTTCTATTGACCTCCTTGATCATCCAGGGAATGACAACAGTCTTCAAAACCTCAGAGTATCTATCTGAACGAGGGCATCACTGACTCGTTGCTCCTGAAGATGCTCAAGGGGATAATGGATGCCAGAAACATGGTCTTGAAGTCGTGAGGAATGGGGGACTTCACATAGGACAGCCAACTATCACTTTGGGTGTTTTACGTCCGGTCCACGGTCCAGTTTTTCCTTCATTATAGCAAGAGGATCGTTGGCCGTGTCAGTGAGTTCTACAATTGTTCACCTTCTTCACTGCTTCATCGTTAATTATTGTCTGATCACATTCAAAACGGACTCAATCAAAACATAGTAACATAATCTTTCAAATAGTACATTAAAATGATATAAAGGGAGCGGGGATCAAATTGTCGCCAAAATATTTTTCTACAAAAAACAAGACAAAATATACATTTTTTAACTTTTTCAATTGAAAATCAAAACTATGTCGAGCATATAGGTATAGAGTAGCCATTCATTCGATATAATCACCGTTGGCATCAATAACGGCCTCTGAACCGGCCGCAGGCTCTTCTGACTATCTCATTGTCCTTGTTGCCAAATACCTCCTTGATGGAGTCCATCTAGCTGGCCTTGGTGCTATGGGGATGTCTGTTGGTATGTCTCTCGACATCGCCTCAGACGAAATAGTCCAAAGGATTAAGGTTGGGAGAGTTAGGAGGCCACAAATCCTTGGTTACGACGTCATCAAAATTCTCGGTTAACCACTGCATGGAGATTTTGGACACATGGCAGGGTGCTGAGGCCTGTGTCTCCGGCCTTCATGGACCTGGTAGGGTAATCTTCAACCATTTTCTTTACCTTGTCGACAAAGTAGGTGTCCCTGACCTTCCTATCGGCGCCCTCTTCCTTCAGTGCCCTCTTTATGGTGGCATCAACATCCCAGGTGTCCTCTAGCTTCTTAAGGATACGCTGAACAGTCCGTAAATTCACTTTTAAGGTTGAAGCAATCGATGAATTGGAGATTTCACCTCCATTATTACCCAATGCTATGACTACGGCGGACCTCGAAACCTCTCTTTATCTCCTTATATGATGACGGCATGATGCTAACTGAACTACGTATCGTCAGCTGACAAGAATAGCTTTCCGATTTGGCAACCGGTTTTTTTTTTGATAATGTCGTCTTCAAGTTATCAAGGTTTAAACTAGGCGACAATTTGATCCCCGCTCCTGTAGACATACTCTGTATTGATGTAAATGCAGTTAAATTCAGTCTTGATTTATCTTGAAGATCCTGTATGCATGCCTTTATATTCTAAATCGGATCTTAATATGCACAATACATGCAGAGGGTACTCGCATTGCTGGGTTGAATAGAAACAAAGAGTGAATGTAAAAGAAAAGAGACATTGCGAGGGATTTACAAAGAGACAGAGGGAGAAGAGAAGGGGAGGGACAGGAAGAAGGAGAGAAAAGGGAAATGAGGTTTATTTCGTTCAAAAATAGTATCTTAAGTACCTCGAAGGCACAAAAACTATAATAGGAACATAACATGCAGTTTATTTTATGCGTCTAATTGCTAAATTTTAGACTGATCTATTCTACCGTTTTGGAAACCAATTGTGTGACCACCTAAAACAGACTTACAAATATATTCAAGATATATAATACAGTGACTGTATTAATAAATCTTTAAATAAGATGGTTGTAAGTTGATCTTGAAACAAATGTATATAATTTTTTGTCCAGCTACTGTATTTTATTTTACTTTTCTCAAGAAAACAAAAAACAAAATTACTTCCTTGTAATATACATAATTACAAATTACCCAAAGGTATAATACTCTTGGCTTCGAAAATTGAATAAAATGTATAAAATCACGACCTGTCCAAAAAATAAAAGAAAAAGAAGGAGTGTACACTCCAACAATATTTTAAAACAAAATGATTTTCCATCTAAATAACATCCTTCAAAATTAATTAATATTCAAAAATGTCTATAAATCTTGGCAAAAAAAAATCTTCTCTTCCAATGTTCGATTGTAAATTCTTCTTGTAGTGGGTGTATCCCAAATAATGCTATATTTGATCCTACACAATGGATAGTCGAAGTATTCATTTAATAAAACTCTTAGAATATTGATTGGAGAGGGGGGTTGGCTCAAAACTATGCCCTCTCCTCTATATTTATGTCCAATTTTGGGATTTTGCCGTGTTATTCATCTATATTATTCACATATCCTTATTTTTCGTTAATGTTATGCAATTGAAGAAACAATCCCTCGGACTAGTTTCTCTGATATGCAATATAATATTCTCATTATCTTTGATGTTTAACTAATAGATAATTTTCCTCCTTCAAGTCCTTATTTAGTTGAATTTGAGGCTACAAAAGAGATTCGAGATATAATAACAAAAATAGTCTACCAAAAGTTTGAAATGTACAGCGTGTAACAACGGAAGATTTTTCAGGCAGAAATGGTAGAACAGTATGTCTAAGGCTATTTGGTCTTCTAGGTCTCCCGACCAAAATCCCATGAATAATTTTGTATGAAGTTACCTTGAGTAAAAGGTCGGCAGAGGTCCTCACACCATCAAAAAGTCCCTGATCGACGGATAGTGACACTGAGGAGCTGTTCTGGAATTATAAGTTAAATATATTTAAATTTTAAAAGTTAGATGAAGATACGAGTAGTTCGCAAAGTACTCGTGTAGATGTGGATATTGTATGTATTGCAGTAGCAGAGGGTAAGACTTTAACAAGAGAGGCCATACGTAAATTTAGGGACGCTATACTACAGATTTAGAATGTTTATTATTAAAAAATATATATATATTTTCGTAGGGTTTTACATCTTTGTTCGATAATACGCCTCCTCAGAATATTTTTTTGGTGACACTCAGCAACTGATTTAATTTTTTTTTTAAAGAAAAAAATACATTTGGAATTGGTTTATTTTAGGGAAAAAATTTACAACTTCTTTTTTAAAATTTTCCTTCTGATTTAAGGCCCTATACATATTCATCGCATAGGACTTGGATATAGATGAAAATATTATGGTAATGGGAACATGGCCAGCTTTTTGTGTTGCTGTTGGGGATTTAGTAGTTCACTAAAAAGATTAGAACGTTGCGCACTCTTGTCCTAGGTACTGGACAGGGGAATCATTATTATACCATGTCGCTATATATTTAATGTATTGATTACTAGTTAATGGTATAATATAATATAGCTGTGTAAATAAGATAATAATCAGTTGCAATCCTTATTGGATCGTTCTAAAAATAACAATTGCTACTTGAATGTATGTTTGTATATATTCTAAAGCTTTTTTCATTACTTTTCTATTCTTGAGGAGTTAAATTGATAAACGTATATACTTTAAAGGATAGTCACGAATGTGTTTGCTCATGAGTGATGGAGAGTAATGTTAAGGAATTATTAGTGTATGCCCTCATAGAATCGACATCGGAGTCATTTGTGCCTTTTTCCTTGCTCCATACAGAGTTAGGCTTGTGTTTATTACTTTCCTCTGATAGCTTCATACATCTAATCTAATAAATTCATTCATTTCCTCCAAGATATTTTTCAAAGTGTCATAATTACTTCGTTATTTGGCGGTTTAAATTTCGCATAGGGACATATCACATTTTATATATCTCTAGCCATCTCCTTTCATCCTCAGCTATTCAAGATATCCCTTTATATTTTTAGATAGCCCCTCGTGTAGAGAGTGTAAAATTTTATTAGCCCGAGTGACATCGTACTAGTGATTTTGCAAGTCCTGCATAAATGCTCAATTTATCGTTCTATAATAATGAAAAGGTGTATGGCTCAAAAGACCTACTTTTTGCATCTGTACCTTTATAAAGATTATTCTTTTATTCAAAATTCAAACGACCCCACAATCAAAAGGAATTCAGCTACAAATCACTTCCTGTTATTCACTATATAACAGATTTATTTGTAAGTCTATATTTCCTTCCATATCGGATTATAATTCATCATTTTTCCTTTACACACTTCATACTAACTTGCATATGTAGCTATGAATATCTTTAGAATGAGAAACCTTATTCATGAAATATGAACAAATATTGTGTATTTTACACAATATTTATTCTATAAAGGGTCAAATATGAATTCGTTTTTTTCTATTTTTTTGCTCCGTATGCTTCAGTTTGTAATTTGATTCGAAACGAGTTTTTTATGTCATTATTTCTTTCTTTTTTTAAATATACATTCGTTTTTTAAGTAGTACATTATTTAAATGTTGTAAATATGTTAAGGACATATATATGTGGTCCGTCAACACAAAAATAATATTGAGCAAAAAAGGAAGAAGTAGATAAATTCTTTATTTTGTACACCATGTACATTTAATTACAGTCCAATATTTCATAAGATATATTTTGATCCGTTATAGGAGGCATTGTATTCCATTTTTTTTTTTAATTAAACATAATTCGTCAAATAATCTTAATGAGTAATCCCCACTTAACTTTAAGAATAACCATTAATGCTAGTTTTCGTGTTGACATGTCACATATATATGAGATGCATCAATATTTAAGCAATCTTGAATAAAAAAAGAAAAAAAAAGAAGATTCCCCAAGTTATCTTTTTACTTAATAAATGAACCCATACATAATTGTCAATAATTATAGGCCATATATTCAAATTTCTGGGATGGATTAACTAGCCTCTAGTTGAGGGAATCTTCATTCGATGTATGAGGCTTTACTTGGCTCTAATATGGTCTTTCAAATGTATATTATTTTTTTGTTTTTAACTACGACAAGGGGTTTTTGTGTGCTCTAAATGCAATTAACGATGCCTGCAAATGATTAATAATAATAATTCCTTAATTATAAATGAAAATAAATTAGTTGAACAATATCAATTTAATTAAAATTCATTTTTGAGATAACGGGCTACATATCTGGTACATCAACCAAAAATTAGGATTGGGTCAATCTTAGGAAAGAAATGTTTCGCTTATGTAAGAATGAAGCTTAGAATGATGTTTTGCAAGTTCTGGGAGTCTCCTCTATATATATGTAAATAGTACTGCCCCGATTTCCTCGAAAAGAATAAAATATCCTAGCGATCATGAGCAGACATGCAGATGTCTTTAAGATCGTAGATTTTGTCTCAATCAACCTGTAGATAGTTTGTCCAAATTACAATTATTTATAAATCAATTTATTCTGGAGGAAGCTGTCATAGGAACAAATCGTAAGCAAAGAACAGAATGGATTCAAAAGTTCTTACGATCAATAAAGATACTGTTAGTTTTGCCTTATTCTAATTGAAATATATCGAAGTTTGTTATCCCACGTCACCTAATAAATTAAAATGTCAGATGTCTCACAAAGCTCTTGTAAATTCCTAAGAGTTCTATTAGTTTGACATTATAGAGAAACCCCTCAATTCTGCAAAGTATCAAAGAATAATACACCTTGGAACATGCATAGGGAGGATAGATCATTCACAATATTGGAGATGGTTACATGTGTTGAAAGTTAACAAGGTGCTGCAAGGCATCTTCCAGAAATGGGGATTTCCATGTCAACTAACAATGCTAAGGTACTATTTCTAATTCAAACTAGAGTGGGCACACAGTAGAGTGCAAAACTCTACCTACAGTCATTTTTTTATCATTTTGTGATACCTTGTTCTCGATATCTCAAAATTTAATGGCTTCTTACCTAGAAGCTTTGATACTTTATGTATAATCTTCGTATCAAGTTAGATCAAAATCGATCCGTAACTTTGCCTTTAAACCTGGTTACCAACAGACCGACAAACAAACAAAGGAAGGAAGGAAGAAAAAATAATCTTAACTTTGCTTGTACTATATTCATTATATATCAATGACATATGACGTCATTTCCCATTATTGACATCATAATATTACCATATTTTTCTTGCAAATTCAAAATTACCAAAGGGATGTTTTGAAAAGATTTTTTTAATCTAGTTGTATTCATTATAAGTAACATATTAATATATTTAATATATTAAAAATTGCATTCTTATAAGGATTTTTTTTCATTACTTTTATTTTATTTTCTTTGGGATCAAGACTCAATGAGTAATAATTATGAACAACTTTCAAAGGCTCGGAATATTTAATTAGGTACTTTAATTTTTGAAGTAATAGACCCTATAAAAAATATAATCTTTTTCCCCTTCATATTTTCCGACCTTATTGTCATTTCTAATTGGATCATCACATTATATTTTTTTAAATCTATTCATAATTATACATTTAAAAAGTATAGTTCCAACTACTTCTGTACATTAAAAAAAATAATTATGCTTATAAAAGAGTTACTTTTTATCATTTTTTAATTAAAAATATATGTAGAAGTAATTTGTTTATTTATACATATTACAACAATCAAAAAAATCATTCCAAATTCCATGAATGCGTACTTGATAAAACGTCAAACTTGGTCATTTAATTTGACAACATTTATTTCATAATTATTATTGTTAATACATTTTTAACATAACTTTTGATTAGAGTAGTAATATCAATTATCATTTGTCTTGAATATAAATGACCTCGTGGGAGGAATAATAAATGCATATTCCAAATGCAAAAAAAAAGTATTGAGATTCGCTTTCTCTACCTATTTATTAATATATACTTATATATATATATGTAGTAGCATACGCGGGTTGCCTATTTTTAGGCCTGTGTGTCCCTCATCTTTTCAATTCTGTAACCCGATCTGCAACATTTTATTTAATTTGACTACTCTTGAAAATTTGACAAAAAACGTAATACTTGATTATTTCTTGCTATATATACTTATCGAATTAATATTAAAACTATTTATATAATTAAAAATTAGAACTTTAATTTACATAATTGTCCATAAACCTATTCATTCACTTTTTTTTTTACCTTTATTTAGCATTGATATGTTTCTAAATTTTAACAAAGAAATAAAACACGTAAAAGTGATAATAAAAAAACAGTTATCTACTAAGTCATAATGAAGATCAAATAAAAAAGTAAAATCATAAATATTTAATAACACTTGCGCACATCTTTATGATGTTTAATAATCTTTCATTGACCTTAAGGGGGTAGAATATACATATAATGTGTCATAGTAAGGAGATCATAAATTTTTTGACTGTCACCCACGCTAAAAATTCCAAAAATTCTTTCCTTTCCAGCTTACACCTGAAAAAATAAACTTTATTAGTATATTGGTACTTATTTGTCAGTCTAGCTTTAGGATCTGCCCTAACGGTCTTTAGAGCTTTAAGACTGTCAGTTCTTAGGACTATCAGTACTAGAACTGATTATTCAAAGAAGAAATAAAAATTAGTTACATCATCAAGGAATGAATTTTATAAGTTTTAAGGACCGATATGCAAAACTGCACTTAACTGGACAGAGACTGAACTAGAAGGAACTACAGTCTTCAGACTTAAATAAGGACGAACACAACACTATTTATCAAAAACCGAAAGAATGTCTATATATGTTATATTTAAAAGAGTATAATCCTACATGATATGGTTAGTTGTTTCAATTATTAATTAAAAAGGGCATTATCCACTTTTGTCTTTATAAAATTTTCTTATAAATTACCGGATAATTTTTTCGATGAGTAAACCATTTCCTGCTGAAGTTAGAAGTTAAGTATTAAAAGCTCCGATAAAATAATGTATATATCTTTTGATCCTTCTACGTTTCAGATATCTGATAATAATTATTTCACTCATGCTGAAACTATTTCAGAAATATTTTTTATCGTGACTTCATATTTTTAAATAATACCTTCTCTATATACCCCAAACCCTTAACAAAATGGTTAATGTTCTCTAAAAAAAGGTTATCATACCTAATTTAGTGTTGCTTTTCCATGTTTGAAAACATTTCTACAAATTAAATTTAAATAATAAGAAACGGGTGGATAAGCTTCAGTTTTTAGCCTATGATGTGAGGCTTGAGTAACCTGGAATGAGGACACTTAATTTTCTAATAAAAAATGTGAAAATTGAAGGCATTAAATTGAGTTTCGCAGATTTTTTGAAAATATCGAAGAGTAAACCTGAATTTCAAATGAGAACCTTATTTTGAAAACCAGCTTGGAAAGTATGGTAGAGGGTAACAGGTTCTGCCATTTCTGTAACAAGTTACTACATAAATTGTGGGGTTATAGAAGATTACTAAGTGATGAACGAGCTGAGTTTTATAGAAATTGCCGTTGAAAATATACAGTCTAGGCTGACTCGTCAGTAACCCAAAAATCACTAAAATAAGGGGGGAGGGTGTTAATTTCATAAAATGAGCATATCCCAACTTTTCAGATGCAAGGGTATCTTTTAAAATTTAAAAATAAAATTAAAATGTTATATGCTTTACGCATAAAAACACATTAATGATCACGATATTTGCAGGTTTTTCTTATTTATTTGAAAATAAATTAAAAAAATATGTATTTATGTGTAAAAAAAACTAATTGAATATCAAATTAACATGGGTTAGGGGTTTGGCGGGAAATTAAAGTTTATTTTTTCTAGAGTGCTTAAAAGATGTTCTAGCATCCAAAAAGTTGGGCTAAATTAAATTTGATTTTAACAACCCCCCTTTGTAATATGTAGGTCTATAACCTAACACAGCTTTATTAACACCTATTTGTTAGTTAAGATCTAATAAAAATGTTGTAATTAAATGATGTTGATAATATCTCATTTATAGTTTTTAAAACAATCAGATGAGTGTCGCAGTGATAATTGAGTTTCATCTTTCCCATAACTTTATTTTATTGCATTATTTTACAATTATTTTTTCCACCATTACATTTTATCACATAATATTCAAGTTCATCAGTTAATTTATCTGAAAGTTCTATAAAATAATTTTATACCTAATCATAAATACTTTTAAAAAATTAATTTTTTTCAATAAACCTTGATATTTTTTTGTCTATATAATTTGTTCAACTCAAATCTTATACCCCACTGAAAATATGTCGACTTAATCCATCATTTCTATTGACAAATTACAATTTTTTATTCCAAAAATTGTAGATGCATGAATAATTTCCATTGGGCAGTCGAGTTGTTCTTACCTTAACTTCAGTATTTGAGGGTGAGCCAAAATAAAGGTAGAGTTTATTTATGTATTTTTATGCGTTATTTATAATTTTTGGACATAATTAAAATGTCGAAATTAAATTTTAATAACAATTTTTTTTAAGCAGAGGTTAGATTCAAATCACCTTTAAAAATTTGCAATTTAATAACATGAAAAACAGATGTTCTCCTTTATTTTACATATATGTTCAAAAATATTCCTAAAAAACATTTCAATTTTAATTGTGATTTCTTTAATCTACAAATAAATACTCTTCATAACACAAAGTTTCGTGTTTTTCGATTCAAAAAATATTTTAATTATTTCTCCATCTCTTTCTAAAACTGTCAAAATGCCTTGTAAGTTTAAAAAAAATGACAAAAAATTGACCATTTCATTAAAAGTCTAATAAACTTATAATATTTTATCACAATGACAAAATTATAGTTTGTCGTGAAGTGAAGACATACAATTTGATTACTAAAAAGAAAGAGCACATTAAAAATTTATATTTTAAATGCATTTAATATTTGTTGCAATACATTTAGACAGAGTTTAGATTTTTCAACATTGCTATTTATTTCAGTTAAAACATGTAATATCGCCTTGAATATTTAATTAATTTGAACTTTTGTTTTTGCTGAGGACGCTCATGATTTTCGAAATAATACTTTATTTGTATATTTTGTAGATATGAAATACTTTCAATATCTACAAAGTAGCTAAATTCATAATAGCAAGTTCAAAAATGGCACGCCTCATATTTTGAACATAGTGTAAAGATATGTTTTACTTTTTTTTTGGAAATCTTTTTTTTAAATCCATTAGAAAAATAAGAAGGAATTATTTTCCAATTTTGAAACTCGTAAATCAATTTTTTATTTAAAAATATCATTTGATATGGGGGATCAGGCTTTATCGATTTTTGCTTGTTTGGACAACAATTAAAAGAGTTTCTTTCGTAAATGTTTTTTAGACATACAATTTTCATGTTTTATATGTATAAATTTTGAGACTAATAGATTCATGTTGTATTAAAAAATATCATTTCAAAAGAAAGAGCTTATTAAATTCGGAAAAAATGTTAAGCTTTTCGGTCTTAATGTTCTACAAGATATAGCTATCAAGGCTTACCGATGGTACATTAAATGTTATTTTATGTACAGAGTGGGGATCCTAAACTTGCAGTACCTTTTAATTACGACTTTGTTTCTATTATTTTAACTACGAGGTTTCAATTCGCCATCCCTTTTGGGACTGTGTACAACATAGAGGACTACATTACAGCCCTTACAGTCCAGAAGAACCAAAAATTATGCAGCAACAATATGGCTGACTTCTGGCCTGCCTGCATGTGGCTATCTTCCACCCCTGAACTGAAACCCCTGGGCTTTGCAGTTTTAGTTATCTTGGAGAAGAGTGTCGCCCGCACCTCCCATACAATTTGGATTTGCCCCGAGCTGCTATCAGGGATTTTAAGGCTGTTATTGCTTGTAGAAGACAACATTATGAATAAAAAACATAACGAACTATAGTATGGACACATATTTCAAATTGGCTTTGATTTGTATTTATTGGATTCCATAAAAATCATGATTTTTTTTCAAAATGTAGCTATGTCACTACAACTTTTGCGTCCCTATTCTGAACACAGACATTTTGGAGGGTTATTTTCATGTCCTTTGAGGTCAAAACAATCAAGAACAGACCGTTTCAATTCAAGGGCCAACATTTGTTCAGTGGGGTAATTTATGTATTTCAAACTGCCTAGTTTACAAGATAAACTCCATTGAAATGATTTGAGTAGTCTAACAACAGACGTAACGACAATTTTAAATGTTCTATAACGAATATTTTTTTATTTGACTAATGATAAGAAATTTAATATTTAACCTCTTCTTTCGTGTTAGTATTTTTTTTTTTTTTTTTTTTGGAAAACAAGTTGTGTTTTTGTGCAAAGAAATATCTCATTAATTTGCCAAATATATTTATTTTCATTTGTTTATGTTTAGGCTGCTGTTTAAGATCCGGTTACGGACATGATCATGAATAATGAGGCTGAAAATATAACAGAAATAAATTAATTCCCAGCAATGCGTGGAAAAATGTGTGAGAAAAAAAAATAAAATGCCTTCAAATTGCCCCCATAATCCAATTCAACAAATTATTATTTCCTTAAAGATTTGATATTTGATCATTTTTGTAAAAAAGTAAGTCATATTTTTCAGAAACATAGTTTAAATACAAATATCTAAATATTATTTGTTAGAAATAAAAAATTAAAACGACAAATATTGCAACACTGTTCCGGAATAAGTTTTTCTAAAAATCTTATGCAGATACATAAGGAACATAAATTTTTCTTGTTTTTTTTTTCAAAATCGATATATGTACTTAACGTATTTTATATTTTTATAATATTCCAATTAATTTTTAGTAGTCAATAAATTTTTAGTATTCTTCAATTACAATTTATTCACTATTTTTACTTTGTTGGTAAGTAAGATAAAATTTGGACAATGAAAAAATTAAGGAATACACTCAAAGATCAGTTTTATCTTGGAAAATTTATTTTAACTTTCAAATATGTGTTCTACAGGGATTACGACTTCTACTTGTTACAGCGAGTTTGAAGTCCCAACTTTTACAATGTAGTTGATATATTTTTATCAACATACCGGGTTGATTTTATCAAGTGTTACAAATTTTTTTTTTTTTCAAATTTTCAATAATAAAATTTAAACGACAAATTTGTCAAGACATTTATTTGACAAAGTCATATGAAAATAGTGTTTGCCACAACTTTAATTCAATATATGAGCCCTCAACTCAAATAATTGGCTCAATACGACCCCTAAATCCTTTTTACACCTTGACGATGTAGTCAGACTCAATCTTGGTCCACTGCTTCTTGATGGAAGCCTCAAGAGACTGGACATTCCTGTGAGGAGTATCAAAAATCCTCTCCTCCAGACGCGCCTAGATAGAGTAGTCCAAGGAGTTTGTGTCTGGAGAGGAGGCAAGTCACATGTTGAGCTCCCAAAAACCCGGAAAATTGTCTATCAGGAATTCCTGGGTCTTAGTGGCGCATTAACACGAAGCTACGTCTTGAGTGAAAACAAAGTAGTCTCCAAATATTTCTGTGGTCCAAGTTAGCACTTTCTTATCCAGAAGTTAAATATAAGCCATTGCATTGAGCCACTTCGTCCTCCCCACACAAATAGGAGGGCAGAATTCACTTGTGCTGGAAATTGGATTCTTTTTTTTTTTGCAAACATATCTCACTGAAGCATTGTCTGAATTGTGTTGATATATTTTTTGGCCTTGGGAAAATTTAGAATTTTCTTTACTCTTTCTCAGCTTGCTCTGTTAAGAGATAAGATGACTTGCTGTCCTCTGCCGTGATTGTGCACCAATGGCATTCTGGAATGAAAATAATAAAATATGTATAAGATCAACCCTGTACATTTCATATAAGATTAAAAAATACATAGAAAATGGTATATTAAAGGTCATAAATAACAATTTAAAGGGTTTTTTATTCGAACACAATTACTGTTTCAGTTTTTATTTGCCTAAGCAAAATAAGTTCTAGTACGTACAGTCAGAAGGCCCTACGGTCCTAAGACTGGACTGGGCCAAATAAATAAGGACTCATTTTCCTTTCTTTTCTTACATTTTTGGGGCTCACCAAGCAAAATTTAATGGTAAGAGTTGACATTTTTGTAAGGAATAATATTAAGTTCATAAGCTCAAAAAGGAAAAAAATGGTTATTGCGTTTGGTCTCTCCTTGATTAGTGTACATTACTTAACTGGTTGTCATGATGTTAACTTCTCCCTTTGACTTTTGCATTCTTGCTTATCTTTGGTGTAAATTTGTTTAAATATGCAAATAACACAGTTATATATGAATTTAAGTATAACCATAATATTTTCCTGCACTAATGTTATTTTAAATGTGTGAAGCTTCACCTTTTTATAACAGTAGTACATTTTCTCTCCCCTCCAAAAAAAAATAACAAACAGATATAAAGCTGCTGATAGCAAAAATGGTCTTAATTCATTTGTAAATATGTTGGCTCCCGGTTTTTTCCTCGGGCTCTTTTTTCCTTACAAACATGTCAACTCTACTAATGGCAAAGCCTCTTTTTTTTCTTTTTTTTTTTTACAGAATAACTGTTTTTTTTTTATGTCAACAATTGTAAAAAAAAAAAAATTTTATCCTAAAGATTGACATTTGACGTATTGTTCCTGAATCACGTAATATTTTTCTTTCAAATTTAGATATCATAGTAGAATAGTTTATAGTTCCTTTAACACTAAGTTTTTATTTTCTTAGGCAAATAAAAACTTATTTTTTTTAAGAAACAAAGTTGACACGTTTATGGAAGGAACTTTATATGTTTTAGGACTGAAATGAAGAACTGCACCAAACCTTGACTGAACTGGAAGAGACTGCAGTTTTCAGTCCTAAATAAGGGCCAACACAACCCTACATGTACACATTTTGATTTGAAGCATGACAAGTTTGTAAGAAAGTTTATGACAATTAATTATTTTGCTTACCCAAAATGCTTAAAAACTTCTTTTTCTTCAAATGCATTATTCACTTTTCTTGAAGGATAAATTATAATTATACTTGAGTACAAGTACATAATTTCAAATAAGAAAAGAATGATTCATGAATATAATAAAGGTTCATATGATGATAGAACAAAGCCTCAGTCTTTGTAAGAATATTATAGGTACATAATAGCAAAAATAACTGATAATGAATAATTGAATAAGAATATAATGATGTATTCAAAAAGCAATCAACTATTAATAGGTATATGAGTCGTAAATGAGTTGATGAAAGGAATCTATTTCATTAGGGAATAAAGTGAGTCCACGTGATTTATAATTTAGATCCTATTTTAAAATATACCTATACGAATTTTGAAGCTTAAAGGTTCGATTTCTAGCGTAGATAAAGCGTAATGTATCTTAATTCATTTTGATGGACTCAAATGCATTTAAAAGTATACGGATTATCTTCAAATCAATTATGAGTATGAAACTATTGTACTAACAGGTTTAACCGTATAATGGACAAATTATCATTTATTGGATGGAGATAAAAAATTTCTCATTTTTTGCAGTTTGAAGGGAATTTAAACTATTAAAATATAGTTTAATTGAATACAGTTCAAACCGTGTGTTGACCCATATTTTTAAGAAGCAAAAGCTATCAAAATAATAAATTTTTAAAAAAAATAGTATTATATTGACGTTTTAAAAAAAATAAGTTAGGGATCTTATTTTTTGTTACCCTTCATGCGTCAACATCCTTTTTATCAATTGAACGTTAAATATAATTGACTTAATTAAAATTATATATCTTCTTTTTTACTATTCCATCAAATTTGCACATTTTAATATAATTTAAAATGTAAAAATTACTAATATAAATATAAGAAAAAATAGTTCTTATTTTAAAATAATTTTAATAACATGAGTTTGGTGTTTCAACAAGAATATTTTGTTAATTTTATAGGTATTAAAAACAATAAAGTTGTATTATTTTATGAAATATTCATCACTTTATACAAATTTTGAGATTCAAATTAGAACCAATACATTGGGATGAGTTTCCATATTGCATATAAAATAATAGTTAATTTTTAAAGCTACCGTTGTTTACCACAATCCTCACATTGAAACAAAGAAGAATCCAAAAAATCAAAAGGAAAAACAAAGGAACGACTTTTAAGCAAAATAATTAATTAAATACACTAAGCCTCTATTAAAAATTGCTTAATATACGAATAAATTCTGAATAAGGCATTATCAAGATGAATAAAAGTTTGCTCATAATCTAAGCTGTCTTATTTTTTTAACAAATTTGAATGAAGTCATTCCAAATTATGAACTAGTATTTGTCAAACGATAAGCTCAAGAGGAAACGGACTTCAAAAGAAAGCACAGTAGTTTTCAAAATTAGTTAAGCTGCTTTTTTTTTTTTTCACTTTACAGAATTGTGAGTTAGAGATAGTTAATATCTACGTTTTAAAACGGAATTTATATGTCAGATGTCTCACAAAAATATAGTAAATCTCACTTGTACCATGGAAAAAAAAAATCATTAACACTGAGGTCTTTGAATTTGAACTACCTTTAAGAAAAATTGCAAAGCATCTACAAACATTTAAAACCTGCAAAGTCACTAAGAGGAATGCATCGACCCCAATTTAGACAGGTGGTAGCTAGCTCTATTATCTGCACGACATCTCCCAGAAACAATGAGGCTTCCTGGTTATTATGTCCCCTTATACTCAAAAATACTAATAGGATTCTATAAACTTTAATAAAATGTAATAAAATTTATCTTTCAAGACATCAATTAAAAGGATTCAAAACGTAAATAAGACATAAAGAGGAAGAATCACGTAACCTTTTCATTTTAAAAGATATTTTTTATGATTCAAAATATATATATTTAGGATATGTAATCAAAATATCAGGAACGCTACATGTAGCCATTTATTTCAGCGTCACTTTGTTTGTTTTTGTGTTTTTATTATAGAATGATACTAGGATTTAAATCCCCAGATTTATCGGGCAATCTCACATTTAATTATTATAATAATGTTAATTTTATTGTCGAAATAAAGCAAAAAAAAAAAAAAAAAAAAATATCAGAAAAAGCTCAGAACAGCCAAAAAAATATATATTCTTAATAATTTCACTAGATTTATTATTTACTAACTTTAACGCGATATTTCCCGGGATCCCGTTCAAACGAAATTTCCCGGTAATGAGAAACCCAGTATGGGTAAAGTATAGTTATATAAATTTATGTACTCATAGAATTTGTTTTTATAATCTCAAAAGTATCTTTTAAAGCCATTTGGACAATAAGACTATAAAGATTTCTTAATATGATAGAGACAGAGAGGGACTGAAATGATTATTCTCCGAGTTACTTATCTGATTTTGTAAAAATTCACCCTCAAATACAACATAAATTTTATTGATAAAAAGTATTGTTATTCCCTTGGCTCTTACAAAACATGGGGAGTAAAAATGGATATATAAATCCTGTCAATTGTTATATTTTTATAAAAATGATAATTTTTTGATTAGTCATCCCTTGTACACAGTACATAATATGTACATTGTAATCACTATATATGCACATTCCTTCTTGACGTTTGTCTTAAGAAGAAGAAAAATGCATACCCCTCGCTTTTTTTATTTTTATTTTATATTTTCAGGTAAAGATATCCTCGTAAATTGAAATAGATTTTTGAGCTGTTTGGACCAGGCTGTAAATTAAGTCGGTCAAATGAATTCCTAAATAAATAATTTGAAAATCACGTCATGTTTTTCAAATGTCCTTAAGAAATTATTTTTTTCCAGCTACACAGCATAGTCATATACTTCTAATATAAAAATTTACAGCTTCTATATTCTCTTGTCAGCTGTTGATTCAGTCCTGTAACTTGACTTAGGAGAAGAACTCCAAATTTTAAGGGGGCAAGGTAGTTGACCAGTAATTCCTTTGTCAGTTGACTATCTTTAGGTTACATTTTATGTATTTTGGAATTTCTTGAATTAACTCCTTTTTTTTTTTTTTAAACCCGATTTTTTTAAAGTAATTTTATTTATTACATTTATGTATAAAGTGCATCTTTCTGTACTCCAGGGTCTGCTACTTTTAAAAATAAACTATTTCTGAGCATAACAATATTGGAAGTCGATCGAATTAAGCCGTTTTAGTAATATACAATTTTAATTATCCTATTTTTAAGTTGGAAAGAGGCACGACCCCATAGTGTCTATAGCTAGCCCGCTGAGTTGATTTTTCTACATTTTAACGTTTTTAAATTAATGTATTGAACTTGAATTAAATCTTGTGAAATTGATGATTTCTCAAATGTTAAAAAGGGAATAATCTATTAAAGTGTTGCGTCGTTCTCAATATGATAAAAAAAAGTTATGTCGTCATGAACAATCAAATTGTTTTATTTGCCAATTCGGAAAATTGGATGACATTGTAATATTTTCTGTTAAAGACAGTAGCTGTTATTAAAAATATAGAATCTGTAAAAGCAAAAGAAAAGAAAAAAAAGGCTGTTTTAAAGAAAAATACTCTTAAAACATGCCTTTATACATATAAAAACGTCTTATTCCTCTTTTTGGGAGGTTGCAAGATATAATAAAGAAAATACTTACCAATAAAGGTTGTTGATCACATCTATCATGCGTGGTTATTTATATGTGAATAGAGCATTTAATTCTAAGAAATTATGTCTGTGCATTTTATAATATCCCAACCTCAACAACACTAGTTCAAAACGCAAAGGTTATGTGATTTAAAATGTGCCTTGTTGGTAGGAATAAAAATTTTGGAATCAGAAAAATCACTAATGAGGCGTTTTTTCTCTTCCAGACAAAATTTTTTTATATAACAAGAGAACGTCTTTATTTTTGAAAGGGGAAACGTTTTTAGAAATAAATAACCCGTAGAGCACATGTATGATGCATGTGGTGACCCACCTTTACTTATAAGTTTAATGACACTAAAGTGTAATTACATTAAAGAAATTTGAGGGAACATCAAATTACAGAAATAAAATTACATACAAAAGTATGTATGTAGTTTAACTTAATCCTCTTAGGCCTAAGATTTGTGAATAAAACAGGTCACGAAAAATGGAATTTGATATCCTTTTCTGGCTTGTCTCCACCTTAAAAAAAAGTCATTATTCATATTATAATACATATAAGTACCTAAGAATGACACATTTATTAATTTTTTCTATGTATGTAGATTAGGGTCTTTGAACATAGGCACCTCCTTATTCGGTACAATTTCATGGGTTATTAAACGGAATCCATCATAAATATAATTTCAGAGTCTATTAATCTTAATTTTTTGTCAATTTTAAACATATACATACATTTTATGAACAATGAGGAGACATTAAAGCAGTAGTTCTCAAACCCTTGATGGTACACGAACCACCTTTCAGTTGAACACGGAGGCTTGCCCAGGGGGTTGGGGTTGTTCTTTTTATTTATTGAATATGTATGGTTTTACAAAAAGATCATTCAAATATCAGAGTTTTTTTTCGTTTATTGAAAGAAAATAATCCAAAATGAAAAACAAATATGTTTAGATTTAGAAGGATAATCTTAACAGACCTACAAATATCTCTTTTATCGAAAGAAGATAATCCAAAAAGGCAAGAAAAAATATTTATTATTCATGAGTAGTTAATTGTAAAATAGCGAATAAACTACTCAGCCTTCTATTATCATCCTTGTAAATTTAAAAAAAAAAGATGTTTTGATGCCAAATATTATGGATTAATGAAATATATAATTTAAAGAACTGTTTGAGAAGGAACTATAAGAAAAATAAATTTGAAATCGATTGGTCCATTCTCAACAATGGAGAGAAATTTTTATTAAATGAGTAGAAATAGCATTAAACATGTTAATATATTTGAGTTTTATATAAAAACTTTTTTTTTTCATTCATTCAAAAATTATACTGGTATATAAAGATCGATTGTACAGATACAGTCTATTTTGTATTCAAACAAAAATAACTAATTTCACGTTGGATAATACAAATGAAAACTTTAATAACTGTTAGATTTCTAAATTTTATTTGTTAAATTTTATATACAAATAAATATAGATATCAAGGAACATAGGTAAAACAGTTTTCAAAATTTTTCGTATCGATTATAATTAAAAAAATCATATGGTTGGCATATAATGTAGACAGAATTATCATGGTACTTGGAGGTCTTGATTTTGTAAAAAGTCTGAGAACCACTACATTAATAGATAAAAAAACTACCCAACGTTAATAGGAATACAATAACGCGTGTACGACTGATGTTTGACTTCCACCATGCTTGTAATATTGACGTCATAGTAGATGAGTAGTTGCGTGTTTGTTCAAAATCGGTTTTTCTTCCTCAGTAGTCCGTACTCTATATCAAATTGAAAATTATGGCAATAGTGACGTCATAGGATATGAGTAGTTGTGTGTTTTGTCAAAATCTGCTATCTTGCCAACCAGTCGATACAATACACTAGATTGAAAGTTATAGCAATCCCGGTTACATGATGGTCTAGCCTTGTATTTTGGTTAACATTAAAACTACCAATGTTTTGATTGATACTAGAGAAATGGAATTTACTAAAGTTACACTTGAATTACATTAAACTCAAAATTAAAAGAGTGATACTTGAATAAGACTCGAAGGATCACACAAACTATTCAACATACTTTATTTCAAATAATAATTATTTTAGTTCAATATATCTTTTTATACTAATAACTTTAATACTTATCATGGCGATAACAGAGACGGGGACTTTGAATAATGTCTAAAACTCCATCAGTTTAAAGAATCGAGACTTGACTTGGAAATCATTTATTCATGTGTAAAAATTTTTAGCATTTGGCAATCTGAGCAGTGTTTTTTTATTTTCCATAGATGTTATGATTGTCCTTTTCCTTTTGAGGAAATAACGACCAAATAAAAAAGTCTCTAGTACATGTGTTCATGATTAGTGGAGAGCAAAACATAAGATTTGTTGTGGATTTTTATGTATAAGTCTTTGGTGGACCAGGGGTGTACGACGGATTTTATTTGTAGGAGGACTTATTTTTTTGAAAAAAAAGAAGAATAAACAAAAAAATGAAATTTCTAGTATTAAGGAAATATAAAATTTAGCAGAATTTTTTTAAATTTAAAAAATTCAAAAATGAGATTTAAAATATTAAATTTTTAGGAAGAAAATTTCAAAAATCCACCACCTGCAGACCCCTCTGTGAACTCAGTAGAATTTAGGAGCGAGTGGAGTAATTTTTTACTAGATATGTAGTGGGTTTCTCTTCTTTCCTCCTTCCTATGGTAATTTGCAGCTAGTCTAATAAAACGTCAAGACAGCTTAGTACAATAATGTGATACGTGATTGCGTGATACAATAAAAGTAACGACTTGTCAAAGGCAAATGTTTCAGTTTCTTTGGCCTTAATCAATGTTTGAATGTTGTAGATTGGGTGAACATTTTGAATTAACTCAGGTGAAAAATTCTGAACAATTATTGAACAATAATTTCATAGTTGGGGTATAATTGGATAAACTGATTTGCTGTCCTTTTTTGCTTTTTGGAGTAAAGGTTGCAAGATAGAATAAACATAAGGGGGTGCTCTAGGGTCTTATGTTTTGATACAGTTTTATGACAGCCCTAACATCTTATTAATATACAAATAAAGACTAACAATTGATATGTAGTCATTTTTAGGATGTAAATCCTAAGCATTTTTAGCGTGCGTTTTTTTAGTTGTTGTTGGCAACCTGATGAACAATATAATTTTCTAAAGTAGTTATAATTATTCTTTCATTCATGATGAGGAAACATCTAAATATAAAGTGGCATTACGGCTATTTGCAATCATGAATGCCGAAGAGTAACGTTGAGGATTTATAAGATTAATTACATGTTGAACTCAGAGTAGAATTGAGGATCGAAAACGGAGTAATTGTCCTTGATTGATAGGGAGTAGGACTTGTGTATGTTTCCTGCATCTCAAAGATCCTTGCAACTAATTTTCTTCAATTCTCCTTTCAACCATTCTTAAAATTGTCAGGATTAGCATTTTAATTTTTAAGTTTATTTTGTACGTACTTAAAATTCGTACAATTTACATCCTCAGTTATATTGGAGAATTTTATCTGGTAGTAAACTTAATTTAACTTTTAATAAATTGGAAATTTTTTGAGACTCAAGATTCCTTGTGTAAAGTTTCGACTCAATTAAAAACAAAACAAACGAGAACAAGTGACATTTTGAAGCTTCTCTCACGCAGCTTGCCCTCTCTGGCGTTGTTGCCATCACAATTAAAGTTTATCCTCCCATTTTTAGTTGAGAGAAAGGAGTGGCTCAATGAATACTTACATCGAACTTTTGGACACATAAGTGACGAGAGAAAAATTCAGGGACAAGGTTTGTTTTCACCCAAGTCAGCGCACCACTACGACCCAGGCCTTCTTGAGAGACAACTTTCCGGTCTCTTGGGATACCAATATTTGGCCTACCTCCTCTCCAAACGCGAACCCCTTGCACTACTATATCTAGACGCGTATCTAGGGTGTGTTACTCCTCACAGAAGCTTCCAGTCTTTAGAGGCTTCCATCAAGAAGGAGTGGACCTAGCTTGAGTCCGACTACATAGTCAAGTCCTACATGTGATTTAGGCCTCGTATTGAGGCAATTATTAGAGATGAGCGCTCACATATTGAATTAAAGTTGTGCAAAGCACTATTTCCAGATGACTTTATTAAATAAATGTCCACACAAAACATTTGTTTAAATTTTACTCTTGAAAAATTGAAAATAATAAAATATCTCCCACCATATAAGATCACCCTGTATATATCTAAGTCGTTTAGATATGTGTGGATTATAGATATGGGGATGTTTTAAGTGAATCAATAGTATAGCAAATCATATAAATATTTTGTATGTTGGTTTCCCTCCTTATTAATCATTGAATCTTTTGTCACAACTAATTATATTTGTAAATTATATACCAATATTTGCCAACAAATTATTCTGATAAAATAAAGTAAATTATACGAATCAAAACCTACATTTGTTCAACTAAACAAGAAGCATGCTTTAATTAACAATTCCATAATATCTGGAAATCATATTTCCCATCAACAAACAAACAAAACAATAACCCGAGGCAGCAGCTTCTCTTCCTAGTTGATTCAAGTATTACTTATGTAGTCATATAATAATCGCACAGTTAGGGAACTTTATTGTTGATAGGATTGTCCAAATGCATTAAATTTGTAACATGCCATGACATATAACAAACATATTGTAGTGAGAAAAAAGTGAATCTTAATCCTTTGTAAATATATAACAATACTGTTGTTACTTTACGTCAATAAAATTGTGTAAAACAATGAAATATGGAAAAAGAAAAATGACTTATGGTTAATAACTACAATTACATAATTAGCTTCCTATTTAATATGCATTTTAACTTATGCTTATCTCTTTCTTTTTGCATATTCGGTTTATTTTCGTCTCGAAGGTAATTGAAATGAGTAGAGTTCTTTAAAATGGAACAATAATTGATTCTTCTTTGGTAAACAAAGATCAAGAGGTCTGAAATGGGTGATGGATATCGATATCAGAATATTGGTATATCTATATTGGTTTATGGATAACAGTATTGATACTGAAAAGGTACGCTCGATATTAAAAGTGAACCGATGTAGAAGAACTAAAAGAAGTTACCCTCTAGCGATTTGAGACTTAAAATGAAGCTAACATAAAAACCCTTTCGTCCAACTCTTTAGAAAAAATGATGCCCAAAAGTATTGACCCTAAAATGGTTTTACCAGCACTGCTGTTAGAATTGTATAATTGTGCAGTCTACAGCGTGGGTACCCAAAACTTTAAGTATCATGACTAAGTTAGGGTAAAACGTAATTATTATGGAATCAAGAAAAAAATAATTCAAAACCAAGCTGATATATTTAGCTAGTTTAAAAAAATATATATCTTCCTTCAATAGATTGCCAGCTCTTGAGGATGAAGGTCATGCCCATGACCTACAACGCTGTCATTATGGCAGCTAGGAGCAAATCCAAATTTGGATGAGAAGTGTGGCTAACATTATTCTCTAGACGTCTTAAACTGCAATGTACAGGGAGTTGAGGTCAGGGTTGGAGTAGGGCACCAAGGAGGCATGCCATAAGTCAAAAAAAATTTCATTTTTTTGCAGAAGTTAAGCTTCAGCAAATCTGTATAAGGCTGTAATACACTTCTTTTTGTTGTTAACAGTCTAAATTTGAGATGCTTACAGTCCTTGCAGCCTTCTCCGCACTGACAGGGACGGGGAAAAGATTGCAGACGGGTTGCCTTTTTTGTTGTTGTCCGAAATTTGTACACTTAGAGACATGGGATTAAATCAAAAATATTTTTTAATTGTTTCGACTTTCATTTGGTTGCGTAATGAAATTTCGTTATCAAAACTAAATGGTATATAATCCCAATTCATTGCTGCGACAAGTTTTGGGTCAACTCTCTGTATATTTTATGAAGTCAGTCTTCCAAGTCGAAAAATAATCATATGATTTATTTGTTTTTATAAAACATTTATTTTATAATCAATAAGATATCCACAAATGTAATTTACTTTGTATAGAATACTATATTGAATTAATAAATGAGTTTTATTAAATTATATACTCTTTTTAATAAAATTCAGCTGATTTTCACTTTGAATAAATTTCTAATTTAACTTTCGTAAAAAATAACTCAACTTTCCAAAAAAATGAAATGTTTGTTGGTTTTTATAAAACTTTTTAGTTATTGTGGATTTGCTATATGTATCTAATATCTACTTAATTGAATAAGTTATAAAATAACTTTATTTTCAACTATTGAAGGTTATGTGTTCCATTTTGGGTCAATTAAATATTTTTTTATTCCCCCCCCCCTCTTATTTTCACATTAAATATATAATAGTATATTTTTATATCGATATCATGAAAATAATGAATACTAGTGTTGTTCAGTAGACCGCTACAATATTGACACTGGGTTACTAACGCATTTAAAACGGTACTATAATAAACTGTTATTCGAACCGGTACTTGAAGCTTGACTATGTAATAATTTTGTTACTCCTTACCAATATTTTAATAGTAGTTTAATCAGGAACGATTTTCAGTTATCACTGGTTTTAATTTACCATACCAAATAATGTCATTGGGAGTCCAGATAGAGGAATAATTGAAAAACTTAAATATCCCGTTAGTAAATAAGAAATCAATTGAGCAAACAAATTTAAAATATTACGTGTTTTACTTTTTATGTTTTACATTTACCGAAACAAAAGTTTCCAATGACGTCACCGGTAAGAGAGATAATTGCTTAATCAATCTGCTTTGTTTTCTTTTTCCTTAACCTTGTTCCAGTAACATAATACATGAACTGAAAAGTCCTGGGCTTAACAAAGAAAACATGGTTTTTATAGTTCAATTTTTTTTTTATTATACTATTATTGTATATACGCTTTATAACACTTTTCAAGAAATTGTTGAGCTTCAATGACATTCTTTTCCATCAAGAAGCAGTATAAAATTAAAACACAATATTGTTTTTGTCAAAAAATAACTCACAAACTAAAGAACAAATTGTCATGAAATTTTGAAAGTTGGTACTAACTGAAAATGAGGTGGTTTATAAAAAAAATAGCGCCATCTATAATTGAAGCATAAGGCTTTCAGGCCTTTTGATGGATTGTTAGATCCTTGAAGACATTTAAAAAATATATTTTTACTAAAAAAAGTACCGAAATACCAATTACTGTAATTCGTATTAGTACAAAAATATTGGTTTTCTGGCATCACCCATCAATAATAAAATCGTAAATATTATAATATCCCTTGTTTGAGTGTTAAGCATGGTCTCATTTTAAAATACTATCATATGACTTATTAAGTTACCTATATACTCGTTTTGTACATGTACAGTTCAAACCCCGCATCAATTAAAAGATAAAATACCCTTAAAAATTAACCAATTGGTCTTCAGGAAAGTAACATTGCAAATACATTGAAATGCAGTTTATTAAGATATATATGTATATACATATATTACTCAACAAGACTCATTAAATGTGCATATCCGACCCCTAATAAATAACAGGTTCATAAAATGAAAAATGAATAAAAAATTATCTTCATAAAACTTGTATTTGCAGCTTTTTATCAGTAAACTTTTTTTTTAGTACAAATTTTTACATTTTGAGTTGCCAACACCCCTGATTATGCATTAATAAATTTATTTGCCGAAGTGTACATGCATTTTGTATAAAATGATTATGTTCATAGAACAGGGTTGTTCAAATATATTTAATCAATTGAAATTTTAAATTTTTGTTTACGATTAAAAATAAGATAAAATTGATTATTGAATATAGTTTAAAGGTGGGTTATTATATATATCATGCGTGTACACTGTACAATGTATATCCATTTTACTTATAGGATTTAAATTTTTTCTTGTTAAGGTGAAAGAAAATGCAACGTTAGTAATTTTCGTGGTTACAAAATTTAATTTATCATGGTATTTTACAAGACACATTTTAAATCACAGAACCTCTTCATTTTGACAAGGAGAGTTGTTGAGGTTTGAAGATTATAAAAAACAAAGTTTTTAGAAATAAATTGAATGTACATCATGATATATGTGGAAAAACATCTTTAAAACGTTACTCAATAAAATAGAACATCAGAACTCGTCCATCTCCGTACTTGATATATTCAAAGTTTGACGCAAAATAGCGCAAAATCTTTGACTCTGAGCTTCATCAAAACTCCAGATTCTGACCCGACATACGTGATTTTTGTAAATAAAATATAGATTGTGATTTAATCACAGTCAATATTTTGCAGTTTAACAGGTTTTAAGCCTTTATAAGTTGTGCTAGAAAATTTTGTGTGTGTTCTTCCTATTTTCGTTCAAGTAAAATACAAATTTCTTTATTTGTTATCTTAATTATATCTGAGTATAATTCCCTTAATTCTTTGTATATAAAGAGACAACATTAGATTCAAAAGTTGATGGTTGAGAACATAACTATGAACATCTACTTATTTTGGGAAACATGGATTTGGAACTCCAATGCATCTTAGTCTTGTAACAATAGGTATCTGCACTTTTCAAAACTTAAAAAAAAACGTCCTTAATGGCAATAGGACATGAGTAAACTAAAAAATATATTATCCAAAATATTGTTTGACAGTCTGTTGCTTATTGGTTAAAGTAAAAAATCCGCATGCTGAGAATAATTTTGAGGAAGTTGTACTATTTTGCCTCAAGACGGCGCCACTTCCTCTCGGTTTGTTTACAAATTAATTTAAGTAAGCGGATCTCAGAACCATTGACATGCACCGTTCACTAAACTTTTATTTGTTTATTTGGCGTTGGAGCTAGTTCTTTAATTGGGCAACTTTTTTATTCATGGTTTTTATACAAAATTTTTTGTTAGTACGAGGAAAGGGTATCAGATAGTTTATTGTTTATGCCATCGTCAGGTATACATACCTAACAAAACTACAGGATTGCTTTTCAAGGCTCCTTCTAGAATGAGTTCAAGAGCTCCAATGTATTTAATATTTGATCTATATATACCATATATGTGAAAATTCGTTAGTTATAAACCAATATGTTTACTTTTATATGATGCCTCCTATGAAATAAAATGGGTTCAAGTCAAGTTGAAACAAGTGCATTTTTTGAGTGCAATTTTGAGCACATTAGTCTCACAAATCCCTGGAGCTAAGTGTATCTTTTTTTATGTTTTTTTTTTTTTTTAAATCCCTAGAATTTTATTTATAATTACTTAGTTTTTTTTCCTTCTAGTTTCTTTAATCACTTTATTATTTGTTTATAATTAAGTCTATTTATAACTTTCTGCCTCTTGAAAAAGAAAAAAAAATCGTTATTTTAAATATGAAGCAAATTCATGTGAACATGAGTTGGGCGAACAAATTATTATTATTATGATGTATCCATATATATATAAACAGTCATGACCTCAGTACAATGAGGTCAAAATATAATATTTTCTTACTGATTTATTTGGTTATTATATCTATGTATGAACATCTGTGACAAAGTTTAGTATGGATGGATATAGAGACATAAATTGAGTTCGATTTGCTCATAGTACATTGAATAAGATCTTTTTACAGAGTATTTATTCGTTTTTTTTTAGAGATGTTCCTTCAAGGACACGTCAATTAAATATTTTGTATGAAGTGGGATGTTGTACAAGTTGCAACTTGTACTAAAAGGTGTTTTTTCAAAGTAAAATATATAAAAATTGGATGGAGCATTCTAAATGAAGAATTTATCGTATACCTGTAAGAATAACAGTGCCTTAACTACAGGAACAATAAAGGAATGCCCCCCACAACGATATGATGACAAAAGTAATTTATATTTGATTATACTAAATCCGCACAATTTTGACGGAATTCTAAATTACTGTGCTACAGAACAATCGTTCATTTTAAAATAAATATGCCCTCAGACCTTTGACTACTTGTGGGGTGTTATACCCTTCAATGAATGAATTTTGATATATAGGTGAAAAACATTCCATTTTTAAATTCAAATACCTTCATAATTGATCTGTTACGTTAATGAGGAAAATGTATTCTATAGAACTGAAAATAAGCAGGCTTTTTTAATATGATGACTCATACGTAGTAATTTTTTGAGAGTTTTGTTAAAAGGAAAAATTGAGATGTATTGATTATTGCTATATCATGAGTTACACAAGAGAAGGATGGGAATTAGATAGACTAAACCAGGGACTACTTTTTTCGAGTTGTTATTATATCTTTAAAGCTAAATATTTACGATGTCCCATATATAGGACACCATCTTTTGAAGGGTTAACCTAAATGCTTAACAAATTTTATTTTCTAAAACAAAGTTAATCAAAAAAATAATTTCAATTTATTTACTTATATAAAAAAAACTAATTAAAAAAAATTCAGGAATAAATTTAAAAAATGTCACCTCACTTAGTCGGTCCCAAAAGAAAATTACTATTCGTGACGCCAATTGGGATTGGACAGTATAAGGATAATACAATAATTTAATTTTTCATCAGAACTTTGATGTATTAATGATCTAATATTTGAATGTTTTGATAAAAATTATTGTTTGATATATATTATGGGGTATAATTGGTAAAACCATTTGGTATTCGTTACTAGTAAAACTTTTACATGTTGCAACCAAATCATGACATAAATGATTTAGAGTTACTTCTGATGAAGATACTGCAATAATTACATATTTTATGAATTGTCGATATAAAAATGATATAATGTTTGACTTTTCTAGTGAAAATTACTAACTGATTCAGTGGCACAATATAAAGTTCAAATATTCATATCTTTTTTTCTTATAAATACTAGTGTTGACTTTTGATATGGAAATCTTAGACACATCTGATAACTTTATAGTTTTAATTAATTCAGTTTCCCTAAAAAAAATCGTGTTTGATTCTGTCGTACAAAAAAATTACTTTTTTTTTTTTTTTTTTTTTTTTGAAGAAAAGAAAATTTCGATCTTCGATCTAAACTTTGGTCAGCGGCTATTCAAAACGCAGTGTGAACCAAAATATCGATCCAGGTCGGTCTAGAAAAAATCACTAAATACCGAACTTAAAAAAATCGATCTTTTACATACCTCAATACTAGTAAATACCGTGACTAGTAATTTGCCCGTGAACATTTTCTCTGTCAGTTATTTTGCTGCATATATATTCACCTATGTAATTATCCCCTCTTTAAGATTTTGATAAAAGAAAGATTGAATTGTGTTTACAATGACTACAAATTAAGGAGTTATGGATCCGGGATCATTAATTTATATCAATAAGAGGTATGGAGTAGTGGGCACCTTAATCACAGTTCTGATCTTTGTTGAGGCTTGAAGAAATGTAGGAAACTTCATCGATGGAAAGAAAGGAATGTTTAACAGTAAAGACCATTACTAAAGTTCGAACTTACAATAAAAAAGCATAAAAAGGCTTTGAATTTGTGGACAAAATCTCCATGAAGCAAAATTACTAGAGTGAAGATGTATGTGGCAAATCTACCTATAACCAGTAAATATATAGCAAATGCTTGATTTTAATATATCAAATGAGATGATAACATGAATAGTTGGCTATTAAATAAAGCGTACTGAGACGTATAAATTGTAACTTATGCTTATACAGCATGTAGATAAATTGCAACTTGTACAGAACATATATTTATAAAGATTTCACGGTATATGAGTACATAAAAATATTTCTGTATATAGCTAATTGTGGGATTATATTCAAAGTATAGTAATGAATAGAACTGAAGAATAAATTGCAGGTATATATTTTTGTGGTTCTTCAAATGATATCTCTTATTAGTATTGTTATTCCTTTGAAAGTTCTCATAGAGTTCGTCCCAATTGTAATATCATTTTTTAGAGTTCGAAATTTCCGGTTTTTATTTTTGTCAGACATTAATTTGTAAGTAGTCAAAGTTTTTATTATTCTTCTTCTTCTTTTTATTATTATTTCTTCAGGTGTGGTCCTTTTCTCTCATTCACCTACAATATATGATAGTTATATAACTATACACACATAGTAATAATAACAAAAAAATTAGTATAAAAAGATGATTCTACCCGAGTTTTATAATATATATCTTCAATGTCTGACATTGATTTGAACTACATACAATACATAGAAGTATGCAATACTGTGATGAGGAAGAAAGGATTCGTTGCGGGTAATGTTTTGTTGTTGCCTGCCTTTCGACCCTATAGTCCCTCCATGTTGTATCTATCTTCTACCTATGTTATGTTCCAATTATAAATTGTCAGTTTTTTTTAAACCACGATTTAATAACTCAATTTGAACCATGCATTTTGCGTAAATTTGCAAAAAAAAAAATACACACGTAATATTTATATTTATTTTTGTACTTGTACAGAGGTAGCAATTTCTACTTTTGATGAGGGTAAGAAAGTTTTTCTTTAAAGAAAAACATTTAGATTATTAGTGATGTGCTGTAAATTAATCTATTCATAAGACTCCTTAATATTTTATTTTTTTTGTGATACAAATTTGAATTTTCATAATTACTACAATGTGTCTCTACGAATCTTGCATGAATTTTCCCAAGCTCAACTTAACATTGATTCTCAATGTGTGTTTTTGTTGATATACATAGTGAAATTTTGGAAAATAATTGGGAAATTATTTCAAAAATGGATTAAAGTGTTCTTAAGTTTCATTCACTAGAGACACACTGTACAGTGAAATTTAATCAGTCGTGAACCAAAATATTAGCATTTTTAAATATTCAAAAACATAGCAAATTTAATATGAATTGGATTTGGAGTATTAAATTTTAAATTCCAAATTATGGACTCTTTTATAATACAATCAAAAATTGTATGCTTTACTGTATAATTATTAGATCTGAATGTACTGTAATTTGATAAGATTTACTAATTAAGGCAAATTAAATGCAGCCTCCTTGACTTATTGAAATTTAATGATTCAATTACAATGGCGGCCTTCAGGCAGCCCACGTTCGGGTGAGATGTCCAATTAGTCTCCCTCTCCAAAGTACCCCACACAGCAAAGTCCAATGTGTGCAAATCCGGCGAATATGATGGCCATATGTTCTTGGAGCAAAAATCAGCCATGTTATCGGCGCAGAACTTCTGGCATTTGGCCGATGTTTGTGAGGGTGTACCATCTTGGGTCCACACATAGTTGTCCTCTGGCTAGGTGCCCTTGAGCCATGGCAGTATCGTGAACCTCAGCACCTTGTATTAGGCATCCTGGCCGAATTTCTCCCCAGCCTTAAAAAAGAAGGGAGGCATCTTCTTGCCGTCGGACGCCACGACCCCAGGGCAATTATTTTGCTCAGACGTTTTGTACGGAACACCTCTGGTGATCCTCCAAGCCAACAGTCGTTCCGACGGTTGTAGCTATGGTCCACTGTGAAAATCTTCTCGTCAGAGAAAATTTTTACTGTGGATCCATTTGCCTTAATCTACGCACAATCTTTCACCTCTGCAGTCTCCTTTCCTTCATAGTGTCCATCAATAGGTGGTTTGGGGTCCCTGTGTAAGAGGACAACCTCAAGTCTCCTTCACATCCCTCCTGATTGTCCTTCGTCCACGTTAAACTCGTTAGAGAGGCGATTCATGGATTTTGTGTTCCCCAGAAACTCAGAATCCCTTTTCAACTTGTGTCCCCCACTTCCTTTTTCCTTGAGTATAATTTTTCATCTTGGCTACCTTGAAAATGAGGCTCCTGGAGCACTTCACAACTCTTAAAGTTCTTAAACAAACTACTTCTTTGTGGACCCGGGAAAATTAAGAAGCATTGGTAATCCAGAAACATTTCAAATCAACGTATGTCCCATGATCCTTCGAAATATTTATAACTAATTTTCTGGACTTTATTCACTTCTGATTGGGAAGCCCTGGTATAATTAATAACATATTTATCAACTTATCAATGCCGGTTGAATAGCTTTACGATCCGGATTTGACTTTTGTAGTAGTTAATACAAAAAGGGGTTAATATAAGAAATATTTAATATAGAGACGCTCATTATTATATAATTTGAAACATTAACCCTACATGATACTGAATAAAATCAAAACATCACTAATATCTACGTAAGACTACGCTATTCATATGTAATTTGTTTTTTAAAACGTTTAAAACCAATTATTATGATTTTTTTTTTGTGAATACAATTTTGCCAAATATAATAAAGACCAAAAATGTATTAGACTTAACTTATAACTTGAGTATGATCATAGTAGGAGTTGATGCTAGCCACATATACATACACAGAGGAAAAAAATATTAATATATTTTTGATTTCGAATTCATAGATAAAGGACAACCAAAGATCAACATACATAAAAGGTATTGGTACTGAAAAGAAAATACTATCATTACAAATGTATTTAAAAATCAATAACTATATTTTAACGTTCAAACTGTTTTTAACAAAGAATAACTAATAATTATTTGCAATTAAACATACAGAGTAAAAGTTAAAAATAATCAAACAGTATATTTATACATACAAAAAAAAGCCAAATGTTTAAAAGAAGCATTAGACTATAAAATTAAAAATAGGTAAAAAAAATATAGTCATTACAGGATGAGTCTTTAAAACGTAAAAAAAGAAACCTTTTCCCGCTGGTTAAACGGACTTTTAAAGTCATTTACACCTTACATATAGGTATAAATATCTTATAATTTCTTCCAACAGAAATACAATTATTCTTTCAGTTAAAATTTTCATAAAAAATGAGTCTTTTGTTTTGAGGGTAGGGGGAGGGGGTGGTAAATGTATTCAACATAAGTATTTCATTTTGTCTAATTTATTTCTAGCTTACAGTGTATCAAAGATAGAAATATTGAGACCTTACCAGCGCCGGATATATAAGAAGGCATTTGAGGCACTTGCCTTAGGCCCTGTACTGAATTAAAATAAATAGCGGCTTCGTATATTGCACAACAGCAAAATTAAAATTTATTATTTTCTATATTAAAATCTAAAAAATTTCTTATATTGAAAAAACGTTATAAATAAAGTCAATATATGCCAATAACAAAGAATTATAAATGTCCCCTTCACAATAAAACAAGGGCCCTTTACTAAATCTTACATCTACGAATAAGTTTTTGACAGATTTCATCATACAATAATATTAATCCAAGTTTTCACATTTATAAAAGTACCTTAATCAATTATTAAAAGGAAAAAAAATAAGACGCTAAAATTAATAACAATTAATGAGATGCTCATTAACTAATTACATCTGCTCTTCAACAGTTATTTTTTTAATATAAAACAGGTTGAGCACTACCATTGACTCATGTTTACAACAACGTCAAATAAACAAAAAAACATGTACAGGTTGATCTTTTCTTATTAATGACAGTAAACAAAATATACTGTTTTTAAATGTCCAAGTTGTTTAAAACTTTTACTCATTGGTTGTAGACGTCTTAGCTTTATTTGAATAATATTATTTTCGTGAGAAGGATGGGTGTATTGTATTGTAATGAGTATATAAATTACTGGCAAATTATAACACCATAAGTCAGAGTGGTTAATTTAACTTGAGTTGTGACTCAACATCAACAACAATTTTTGAAAGACTTGAGGCTCGACTGAGTGTTTGACACCTATTACTTGAGACTTGACTTGAACTTGAGCCATAAGTGCAGTTGCTATAGGGGACTGGAGTAATTTCCTTATTACGCTAACTAATTTCATTCTCCCAAGAACTTTATAATAGGTTTGAGAAAAATTAATTTAGTATTTAAACCTTTAAAACAAAAAAGGTATATCTTTTTCAGTATTGGTCACATCAGATCCTAAGATAAAATGTTGTAAAGGTGTGAGTGAACCTCTGTGAGCATAGATGGGAAGGTCTTATGCATCCAGCCCACAGTCCGGGCCTAAAAACAATTGACAACCACCTGTTCCTTGCAATGGTCAACTAGCATGGCCTCAATAGAAGCATGTAAAAATTGGTTTTTTATCAATATGGGCAAGAGCTTCAACGAGAAGGTCATTATGAATTTGGATTCTCGTTAGGAATAAGTTATCGAACAGAACGGAGGATACTTGGCTTAGATACTATGTTTGTAACACTTTGTAAAAAAACATTTAAATCAAGCAAAACATACGAAATTACTTTTTCTCCAACTAAATATACATATATATACAGGGTGCTACAGCATAACGTCCTTTTTTGTAACGTGTGCCAATCAGGTTGTAAATGTAAAAGTAAAATAGAAGCAGATTTGGTTTTTTTGGAAAATAAATATTGCGCTTACCGTCGAAAATAAATATTGCCAAGGAATGGAAACTAATTGAAATTTACCTATTGATTTTTTTGATTTTTTTCACAATCGTCAAAAATTAATTATTTAATCAAATAATCATTTACAATTATCAAATACGATATGTTATCAATTAATCATTGAATCTTTTTGTATAAATAAACTGCCCCTCGTAGCCTCTCTATGAAACTTAATTTAAATAAAAACAAAAAAATTTAAAAATAGCTGGGTATTAAAAAGCTAATTTTTGGTCTATTGAGTTCATGGACAACCAGGGATATAATATGATTTTTAAATTGTGTAGAGCAACATTTTAAAATGGTTCTATCACTAAGAAACAAAAATAAAACTTTTCTAATATATAAAACTTATTTTATTGTCTTTTGAATAAAGGAAACTATGTTGTCGCACGCACTGGGACGCTATAGTATTTCCACAGTACTGTATTCTTCGTAATAAAATATATATAAACATATTTATCAAAGTTATATTTTGGATTCAGATTGATTACTATATTGAAAGGTTTTACTATAGAAGAATAATGATATATTTTGAAATGTTAAAGACCACCATTTACCAATTAAAAAATCAATCATGATTATTTACCACACTGTATTCTAAATAGTCAGTAACGAACCATTTTACCCTAATAAAATAATTAGATTTGTTTTGCTAATTTTTGGATACATTTAACTTAATTTATACATTTGCTAATCTTCAAAAAAAAAATAAAATTTTGTCATTGATTTTTACAAAATGCTGCGATATATGTCTTTATTTCAAATTTTTAACTAGAACTTTATTGATTTGCAAAACAGTATATTTTAAGAATAGAAATGCTGTGTCCGGCTTGATTCTACATTGTCACAGTAGATACCTACGTTGCAAGTATCCATAATTCACATTACTCTAAAATATTATTTAGATTGCTTTGACTGAGGTATTTTAAATACATAGGCATATAAATCGTGACTTTGTGGGGCATCAAGTAAGGCTATACAAGGTTATCAATTCCATCAACAAATGTATTTTCTATTTAAAATAATTTATAAAAAAACGTTATTTAAAAAAATATTCTTAAAACATACTCGGCCAAAATCAGTTGCTTCACCTCCCCCTTACAGAAGAAAAAAATAATAATATCAAGGGCTCCACAGTAAGGAAAAGGTTGGGAATCACTGACATAAGATAATGATTTTGAAACAAGAGGTCTCAGTTGTATGGAATGAACCCAAATCGAACACATTTTGATACTTCATTTGGACTTGAGATTTTAAAAAACTCAACTCTTAAATGCATAAAATTTGAATTCCTCAAGACTACATAGTTATGGAGTTTGGGCCTAAGATGCTAGATTTGACTTAAGAAGCAAATTAGTGCCTTTTTTCACAGCTCTTCCATAAATACCCTTAATAGAATCAGAAGTGTCATTTAATTCATTTTAATTTATAAAATGTGAATATAATTTTTTTCAGATATAATAAATATTTACTATAATCAAACAAAGGAGCCGAACATTAGCCAACATTATTGGATATTATTTCAAACCATCCTAGAAATTTGAAAACAGGACGCACAATTGACTGTTATAAGTTTATGAATTATTGAATAAGTAGATATGAAGTAAAAAATAAATTGTTTCTTCATTTTTATTCAAGATTGAATTCATGTGAGTTCATCAGATAACATTAAGTCATTTTCAAGTGATTTTTGCCAGAATTCAAAGGCCATATTAGTTGACTCACTGCAAAAACATGCTATTTGGACAAAAGCTGGAACTGAGATAAGGTAGCTTTCAACTTTTGAGGGACTATATCTTCGCCAATATTGAAACTAGGATATTTAAATTTTGCTATCATCATTCACATCATCTAGTGACTGGATTGTATGTTTTTTAATCCTTTATGCATGCTATTAATAAATAAAATTTATACAATGCAAAAAACTTAGAATTCAGCACTAAGATTTTACCTTTTAAGAATATTAAGCTATGAAAGTAAAATATAGTTAGATTTATATTTTGTAAAAGCTAATACACACCACTGAAGCAAATAGTCATTGTAAAATAGTCACCATTTATCTAAAGGAATGCAACACTGCATTGCAAACAGGGTTGTTAAAGTCAAGTATGAAGTAACTTTACTCTGAATAGATTGAAGCACATTGCAGTTAGTATATTGTCGCCTCTAAAATATAGAAAAATATTGAATAACTTGCCAGTTATTTTTTCCAGAATCAATATTCATCTATGATTACCCTTAAAATGTTATTAAACCCATTTTTGGTTTTCGAGTTGGTATGTTTCTTCGCTGGGTCAACGATATAATCTTTAATAAAAGTCGATAAACTTACATATAGACAAATATGATAAAAACTTAATAATTATTTTACTCAAATATATTTTACAATTTTTTAAATATAATTTGTGATCATATGTTCATAGTTGGTATAATCAGACTCTCAACTACATACACCAGTCATCATTACGTATTTCAAACAACAACAACATCAAGAAAAGCGACGAAAACCAGGGAATATCCTCCCCAACTTTTTCTCAAAGGATTGTTTATTTGACGCCATTTTCTTTTTCCCAATGAACATCAAATCAACAACAATAACAACGAAAACACCATAATAACGGGAGCTCAGGGTCAATCCTTCATTGTTGTGGAAGATCTATTGATGTAGAGAAAAAAAACTATTTTGATGTAAACTCATATATATGTAAAGTTCTTGGTTTTTCTTACATATGTAGATACATTGTTGTGCGTGAGTTAACGACACACCGCATAAATATAGATTAAAGTCAAGCAAGGACTGAATGACAGGACTCATTTGTTACTTAGCTATGTAAATACATTCATTGGTAGGTACATGGCTGATGGGATGATGGCTTTAATGAGTATCGTGTGCAAGAGGAACAACGATCTAACAATGGCTTCTTCCATTCAGCTGTCTCTTTACTCATGATTATTATTATTTGTTTATATAATATATTATGTGAGTATTTAGGGGTTCGTGATAGCATTTATGTGTGTATGTTCCTTCATGTTTTTTTACTATGTAGGTTTACGTATGAAGTGAAGTATGAAGCACGTGAATCAGTCATCCTTACATAGTTAATCTACAAACGTATTTTGTACATATGAGAGTATGATGACCTGTTATCATTGAAAGCTTGGGATTTCTCTTTGAGTTCATAAGTAGTCTTTATTTTGGCATCAGTGAAACAATGTTATATAATTGAATATAATTCATATGTTAGAACAAATCAAAAGTCACAGCTGATTAACTTTAGCCTCTTGTAGCACTTCAAAATGCATATCTCATAATTTAACTTTGACTTCAGACGCAAAGTGGAAAGACTTACGACTTGGCATGGACTCTAGCTCAAAGATTTGACTTGCGTTTATTATAATTACTTGTGAATAGTAGTGTCAGGTTTTGCTTTCGAAATACTATATCGGTTATATACCAATATCATTTTTATTGGGTCGAACTACTTAGTTCGGCCCTTATAAGAATTTCGGTCTGGAATGGTTATATAAAAAAAAAAATATATGCTAATTTAATAGATGAATTGTTTAGCACGTAATCTATTAGTTCTCATCTGTAAACATCGGTAAAATGACAAAAATATGAACTTAAAATTACAATATATAGTTATACATTGTATTGTTGAGATGGAGATAAAATTATCCATAGACTGAGATCGAAAAAATTTGTCACAATTTGTAGAAAATAGATTTCCAATGCTTTCAATGTACTAGTAAAAATAACTTGTTTATTAAAATGGAGGATAATTCGTCGAAGAATAAAAAATGTATCCCAGACTGACTTGTACGAAAAATAATTATAACTTGACTTTTTTGTTGACAGGAAACGTTCACTAGGTTCAAAAATGAAGAAAAGGAGGAAAGATCCCCACATAGTGCCAGTAGGGATTTTAAAGAAGAGGACCGTGACCGCTGATCCATCCTTGAATCAGACAAAACAGGCCAGTGGAACGGTGTGGCTAGCAGCAAAGTCATTGGAAGAGCTTGGTATGCCTTCCTACAAATTGTCTGTGCGTCATGTATTGACTGAGAAACAGAAAGAGGTCAGGTTGGCCTCCTGCAAGACTATGGCCTCTAGGCTCAAGACGTCCAATGCACGTCACACTATCATTTTCTCAGATTATAAAATATTCACTAATGAACGCAAAATGAGCTCTAAAAATGACAGATGGCTCTCCACGTCCAAGGACAGCACAGGGAAGGTCATGCCACCATTTTTCTTCAAGGAGGGAGGAAAGCTAGGAATTGACAAACATAGGTTTTCTTCAACACTTTGGACTACAGCAGCAATATTCTCAGTTGTTCTTGAGCGTCGTGCACGAGTTTTATTCTTCACATTACTAAACTTTCCCAAAAGCATGAATTTTTCTATAAATTTCTGCATTGTGGTGGGACATGGTGCTTCACGACGACCCAAAAATGTTTCTACCAGGTTTTCCACATTTTTATAATGAATTTTAATCATTTTAATGCGCTATTGAAGAGTGTATCGTTCCCTTTTTATTAATGGAGTAGTTTGTACCTGTCAAATGTAAATAAGTTAGATCTTCAAAAGACACATCTACCGAAATAGTGGGCAATTCAAAATAACACTTCTCATTGGAAAACCCCTTATGTATCCATATTTAAAATTATCCTATGATTTTCAAGAGAAAATGTTTTATTTCATTTAAAATTATATATGAAACTTAAACGATTCAAATTTAATTAATTAGTATTTAAATATTTTTTGTTTCATGTTTTTGCAAAATTGTGCTTCTTCATTTTTGGCAACATGCGACGTTCATTCATTTACAAAAAAATAAAAAAATTTAACTTAAATGGCTATTTAAAAACAATAATTCATAATGCATTTCTATATAAAAATCTCTGGAGACATTAAATCTGTGTTGGTCTAAGTAATATATATACAAAAAGATTGTTTATGATACAATTTAATTAAAATTATTTGACATAGTGAATTATTATTATTTTTTTCAATTAGTTAATTTCTATGATGGTGGCTTAAATAAATATACACAATATTTTAACTGAACAATGAATGAAATAAAGAAAAATTGTTTATTATTGGAACAAAGAGATTTAAGTCCGAAACGAGCTTAGACCTCAATAGCTTTGCAACTCTGAGATATATGTCTATGAAAGTATGTAGATTCAACCGACAAAATTGTATAAGAAGATATAAAATATCTCTGACGTGATTTTTCGAATACGAACGCATTGCAGTAATTATTGTGTACCTCTATGCCGGCCCCACACCCAAGGACCCAAATAACTCCATACAGAATTATGCTACAAAGTTGAAATTGATGTTTACAGATTTGATGTCATGTTATAATGTTATATTGGTACGATATGTCAAAATTGGGTATTGAAACTGGACTTCTTAAGAAGAACCAACAGTTTTAACAACTTTGCGTTTTGAGCAAATGGGGCCTCGTTGCTCGCTGAATCTGAACGCTCTAGACTACTATCTGTGGGGACTCTCGGAGAGAGAGTTTAATACGGGAGTCTACAGCTAGGTGGATAGGACACGTAACACGGTTTACTCTCCTTGCAGAATTCCATTCTCAAGGCATTGACCAAGAAGGAAAACCCTGTGCCATATTCAGGACCAGATCGGACACGTTGGTTGAAGCTGGAGGTGGTTGGTTTGAGTGATTGACTTTACTATGGACCCCGTCATGTATGAGCAAACGATATTTATTAATTACTGACTTAATTTTGAGAATTAAATTTAATATACATTATCCTTAAATTTTCTGGATTGAAAATCTTTATCCTGTATATCTGTGTTCACAAATAAGGAATAGGAATTAAAAAGACAATCATAAAACTTGTTTTAAAAATAGAAAGAAATTTTATTTAAAACATGCTCAAAAACTATGAAAAAAAGCTTGTTCTTTTCTAACAAAAGGTCATTTTAAATTAAAACATAACTTTTTTTAAAAGTGAATACATTTCTTATAAAATCAAATTTTAGAAGCGACACATTTATTTGTGCTCCAGATCCTGGTGACGCTGAAACTCTTCCTAAATAGATATAGAAAATGTTCATTCAAAATTAAAAATAGTATATTTTTTGGCATTAATTAAATACTTTGAACGGTCCAGGTAACTCACTCTACGAATAAAATGGACAGCTGTAAACTGTCAGTGTTAGAAATTAACATTGCATTGATTTTTGCATGGAGTTAGTGAAGAGTCTTGAAATGAAAAAATTTCCCAACAAACATTTCAATGCTCAGCAATGCAATATACCTAACAAAAGTATATCGAGCTTTTGAAAGTAAGTTAAGTTATATCTAATTACTTGTGTTAAAGTTCTTAGCAAAAAAAACAAACCCAAAACTAGGTATATGCTAAATGTGAATCATCAAAATGAACGATGATATATTACTGTAGAAACGTTTTACAAATATGTTAGCGTATAGTCAACATAAGTCTGGTCGCTATATGCCAACAAAATGTTTTTTAAGGCTTACTAGGCTTACTCTATGGAAACCTGGACTTATTGATATGAACTTAAAAATTACCATTTGATTGCATAAATATTCTTTAAATGAAACAATATGCAGAATTCCGACTGCATCCGGATTGCATCCGGACTTAACTTATTATTGCTGCACATTAATATCTCAAGTTGTGAGGACCTCATTCAAATAATGTTTTAGATAAGTAAAGTTCGTTTTAAATTTGGTTGACAAATGATGTTTAAATTAGCTGATAGCTTGTTTACTTGCTTAAATCAATATTTAAAAAAAACAATTACTCTCGCCTTAGGGAAGAATGACGCAAGAGCAATTCAGCCTCTTGCGATTAGACAAGTTTGCCCTAAGAATATATACTTTTCTATATAGGTACATTAATTTTACAGTACTAAATTTGTCAAGATATATTTCAATTCCAATAAGTCATATGTGAGTAAAATTTTGATACATGATTCATACATATATATATAATGTTGCCTCCATTGGCATTGATGATGGCCTCTAGGCGCTTACACAAGTTGCCCCACACCTTTATCACATACTCCCTTTATAGTGCATTCCACTTCTTAGTGAGGCTATTCAGGGTTACATTGTTTTGTAATCTTATCTGGTATGCTGTGCCCTGTAAACATGGCCAAAAGGTATATTTTTTTTCATTACTGAAAATGATGCAATGATCAGCTGGAGCAGACTTTATATGATTGAAAAGGGCTCGGCAGCATTGCCGACGTCAAGCACGAACTTTGAATGTAACAATGGCCTCTCCAGACGTACCAGACTCTTCACAACAGCGTTCTAAAGATAGTCTAGAAGTATCCACTTAAAAGCATCAATTTTGGCTACGTTGGCGCGAATTGATCGCGCCAAGACTCTAATTCCAAGACACTCTTTAGGTCCAGCAACCATTTTCTTTCTAATGCTTCCACTTAATGCATTTTATTGTCGTAGAACATGGCTTGGGTGGTTTTGTCTACTTTATAATCTCATTTGGAGACTATTCTGCACGAAAAAAAACAGAGCTTCGACTCGGTTGTGTCGTTGATCAGGCATTTTTTGTTTTGCAAAGCTGTGATTGAAACCAAAACTACTTTTTTGTATGAAACAATATGTTTAATCATCATACAATTCTAGCAGATAAGCAAAATAAGGTGAAAAAATAATTTCTTTGCACCCGGTATTACTGTATCAATATCAATTTAATATAAATCGGGGACATATCCTAAAGTTTGATTTAATAACCTCAGACACCTAGACAAGTCATACACTGAAATATTAACATTCTGTAATTATAGCTGTATTTCGTGTCGAAGTAAAATCCGAGTCTGGACTCGAGTACTACAGCTCTGTCTTAGAGATTCAGAAAATTGCTTCATAAGTAAGAAAAAAGTTATTTGTGTCTTTCAAAAAAATACCAAACTTTTTTTTAACACATTTAACATTTTAAAACCATGAACCCTTTTTTGAACCTTCCCTACCCTAGGTAAATAAACTACACTTTGAACAGTAAATATACCCCTAGACTATTTATGATTTTGACAAAGCTATTGGAATATATTAAATGAACAATTAATGCATCCATATACTAAAAATATTTGTCTCAATATTAGGATCATTTTTAATATTAACAAAATAAAAAAGATTTTTGCCTTGCTATTGGTTTTTGTAGAATTTATGTATTTTGTCGATGCATAAACTGTATTTTACTTCTCTTTCATAAATTAATCATGAGATTAATTAATTATTGAATTATATAATTGCAAAAAACATATTTTTTGTTAAATATTTGGGTTAATCGTTTATGATAAATTATGCAGAAAATCAAAGTTTGTTATTATGAAATATGCATGCACGTATTAAAGCCAATGGTTTTTATGATATATAACATCAGCTATATTTTATAGTTTCCTTTAGGCGATGTGCTAATACTTATAGTAAATTTTTATAATAATTTATTATTGAAAATATCAAATTAGCAAACTTTCATCTGAAATTGGATTATTTAAAATTTGTTACACTTTTTCAAGGTCTTATGGATATGAGAAAAATATCTAGAAAGCTTGGAAGCTTTGATTAGAAAATACGATTGATATTGCTACAAAAAATATATTGAGAAATTGAATTTTGACAATATGAAGCCATTAAAAAAAAGTTACGATGACCTTTTTCTTTACTAGTGTTGCTAAAAACATTCGAATATTTATGCTAAAGCACTAATTATTCTATGTACTATATACTTGCATGTACTAATAATATTAATAAAAACTAAGTCCCACCCCAAAAAAAATATATATTTATATATATATAATCCTTTGGAGGCACCTGCAAATTTTGCTTCTCATATAGAAGTCCATCATAGACAAGAATTACTCTGAGTCCAAATAGTATTTACACCTATAACTCAGTATTACCCTCTATCACTCATGTGCACCTGCAATTGTGGTTACTTTAAACATAGAAGTTATCTCCTCCGAATTGATGAATAATGGTAACATATATGTATAAGAAATAAATACAAACTGCACATTTTTGCAAGTAAGAAAGGGCATATTTTTTACAACGGTTCGACCTGGTTGCGCCAAAGGAATACACCAAGTGGCGAAGCGAGTCTGCTAGCTTGAGTATATATATATTTATTTTTTTTGATAAATATTTTTTCTCACACAAGATAAGTAAAACGCGGGAGTGAGGCATATGGTACTATTGATTAAAGTTATGGTTTTGGAGGAAATAATATCACGTAATTCTGCTATGGAAATGAGAATCTTCTATATTTCAAGTTACACAAAAACATGTCATATGAAAAGTAGTCGAAATATTCAAATTCAAGAATACTATAAAATTTACTTCGTGAAACTCATCGAAAAAAACTTTCATATTTCCATATTATAGATCTATTGACATTGATATCTCTTAAATTTCTTCCCTTAAAGTCGTTAACATAATATTTGATACAATGAATATTCAAAAACGAATGGCCAACACTTTAACCGTAGCAGTAAATTACTAGTAACTTGATAAATTAAATTATTATAACGTATATTTGTGATATAAAGTTAAAGAAGTATCTGTAAATAAAACAACTGAAAAAAACGATTAGCTAATTTTAATAGAAGTTATACATAGAAAATCAAACAAATTAATGATGACAAATGATACGACATAGACGTTATTAGTATAAAATATCACAAATGGATTCAACAAATCATTAGCAACAAAATGTAAATTATATATATATACAAAATATAATGAGATATTTTTACACAGAAATAAATATATTAATTATTAATAGAAATAAAATCCGTCTTCATCCTATCATACTGCTGATACCCTAAAAATACTTATAATTATCTTAAATAATTTGCACATCCACATGTTCGAATCCATCGAGCATACCCAAGTGTTAACCTGGAGAAACAGATATTGGATAAACATCTTGAACACTATTTGAAGCTTTGAGACCATCCAGGCAGTTGTTCTTCATTGTTCGTTAATCTAAATACAACTTGAATTACAAATTCAAGTCCTATACTTTTGATGATAAGAAAATACGTAAACTCTTCAGATATGTTCTCCAAGAGATAGGACCGAAGCCAAATAGAGAAAATCGAAGAAAAATACTTATAACATGATTATCGATCTTAAGAAAACAGATTCAACTCCTTCCTTGTGAAGGAGATTACAAGATTGTAACATTGAAGAGATTTATTAACGATGAGAATGGAATTTCAATATTTTCAATATACTTAATATTTTTTTTTTTTTTGTACAAAGCACAGTATTAAATAGTGATATTAATTATTATTATTTAATTACGAAGTATGACGTCCTTATCGTTACATTGAAATAGTCAACATTATTCAGATAATTTATTATAGTATTGTCAGGTTTGTTTATAATAGTAAGTTCAAGAAGTATTAGTAAATCAAAACAAAAAAATACAACTAAAAAAAAACAATTATATTAATTATAAATTTTAATAGAAGTTATAAGCAGAGAATCAGATAAATTTAAAAATGACAAATGATACGATATAGAAGTAATAATATAAAATAAAGCAAATAGACTCAACAAATTATTTGTGGCCTTATACATATACAAAATGAAATGAGACCTTTTTATACATAAATAAATATAATTATTAGCAGAATAGAATATGCATTGGTAATGCAGACGAAACTATTGAGAAAAAAGACGCACATTATCTTTAGGAGTATAGAATTATCTTCTACTTGTTTTCCAATGATAAAAAATACACACGTGCAATAAAGAAATCAAGGGTCCAAGTTATATGGGTAATTATCCATATATATTATACATCACAAACTCCACCTTATAAATGGAATTTTGATTGAGATAAGTTATTTCTGCGTTATATACATCAAGGAAACTGAAGGACTCATATAAATGAAATATCTTTCTTAGAGTAAAGGAAGGAAGAAAATGACTTCAGAATTTCAATGAAGGGGCAGTGGATGGAAGATGAGAACTCTTTCTGTTCCTCACTTGAGCTTTTAGCCGATTATTTAGTCTTTTTATGGAACTGATGAGTTCTTATAGCTGTATAAGATTATTCTGTAGAAGATTTGGAGGAATTTATGTATTTTTGAACATAGAGATAATGATTTACGAAGTCAGAAGTCTCTATCACAGACCTTGAAAGGGAAGGGGCATCTAAAAAATGAACGATCCCTCCATTAAAAAAGATGAGATCCATCGAGTGAGGCACACAAAGACGAGATCCCTTGAACAGAACATGAAGAGAAGACCAGAAAGCGTTTTGCTAAGATATCCAAATTGAAAAATATGATCTCTATGGGAAAATGTATAGTTGGAGATCCAATAGAATGCAATCCAGGTGGAGGGAGATTTTTTTTTTTGCAAGGTATTGGACTAATAAAACTAATTATATTCAATATTGCACTAAGGTAAGCGGCAAACTATAGTCTTTTTTAGAGGGAGATCTTGTATAAGAATTATTAATAAATAATGAATAAAGAAAGAAGAAAAAGTAGACAGAACAACTGTTTCCTTTTCTAATCTTAAAAAATAATTTATTTGAGCAAACGTGCCCATGCTTCCTCATGATGTGTGCAATATTTCTTTCTTTTCGTAGCATGCACCTTGTAAATTCAGTTAAATAGAGAATTTATGTAGGTTGCATAGTTATATATAGAGTACTATTCAATTTTACTCAACGTCCAGCACGTACAAATATACTTGCCTGGTAGCCAATTATATTTGAAGAAATATTGATCACAAGATCTTCATTTCGCCACTTTGATTGTATCTTCATCTCGACTTAAATTTAAACTAAGAACTTATTAAGTAGCAGATGTATTTAAGCGGAGACATATTTAAACTCGATTTAATTTGATGTCGAATTGGTGCAACTGGGTTAACATTTACGTATTATTAAATAAGAATTGTACAAGAGACCATTTTACCTCAGTTAGAGTAGTTTTAATAATATAATATTGACTAATATTCAATCGGCAAAACTTCATCTCACCAATTTATGGGAAATTTTACAAAAAAATGATAAATAATTCTTAAAATCAACTTACATTTTAGTTTTATTTTCTTCTTCATTTTTAGTAGGGATGGAGGGGGTTGTAAATGAGAAAATTCCATTTTAGGCCAACTTTTCTAATGACCACATATCTTGGCAGTACTTTTAGTGAAAAAAGAATGAAAATGGGCCCAACCGATTTTTATTCAATCAGCAAATTAATAAGAAAATTAAATTGAAATTAAAGAATTAAAAAAACAAGCGAATATCCTGATCATTGAAGTCCATTTATACTTGAAGCAATAACTAAATATATTTTTAAATTATTTAAGTAAACTTTCAAGGTCATATTAAATGCTCATTAAAAACCAAGTCAAACCATTCCAAATTTTTATTCTTGATATATCATTTTTTTGGGTCATCTGCTAATTTGGTATTTTGTTGTGTATTGATGAAAAAGTTAGGTTTGAAAAGTTTCAGGCTTCAAAAGTCATTTTTGTGATTTCTTAAGGGATTTTTAAACGACTTTTTTTTTAAAAATAATTTCTATTGTAAAGGTTTCAAAGGTAAGTTTTCAATTTTGAAGTAATAATGCTGAATTTCAAATAATTATTTAAAGTCCCTTTCCTCGAGGGATCATTTTGAAGAAAAAGAAATCGCAGCAAAACGAAATAACTTTGGATACTCAAACGATCAAAAATACTGTTCTGACCTCAAAATTGGCCCAAATAAGTATTTGAGCTCAAACATAAATCATGTAGCAAATTTCTGAAGTAATATAAATCAATTTTATGTGGTTTTACAAAGTATGATATCATGATCAAGGACCTTTGAAATTGTATTTAATAATGATAGTATTCCTTTGCATAAGAAATCATTTATTACATTTCTGAACTTCTTTTGGTTTGATATGATCTATTTTCTGATCTCATCCAAATCCCCAAATCCAAATTCTTCTGTCAATAAAATCCTTCCGTTAGTTAGGGAAGAGCAAGAGTAGTTACTTTCACAATTTCGTAGGAACTAATTGAAAGGCTGTCTGGAAAATACCTATTATATCTCGAAGATTTGTTATTTTCAAATCAAGATAAAGTTGTTTCATTTAATGTACCAATTTATTTTATTAACCCTTTTTGGATTTTGCTAATCGCAGGAAATATTATATTAGATAGATATTTAACAAGGTATGTGACTACTCAGTCATTTTAGAGAAAATGTACTCCCTCAATTTACAATACAAGCAATACTTTTATGCTATGCTCATATTTTGAGTATAGTGATCGAAGATAAAATGTACTTAATCACGGTACAACGGTAAACCCCAGCACCAAATTCTGTTCAAATTCATATGAATTAATTCCAGGATTTATAGTTTTGAAAATCAGGCCTCAAATATAGGTGATACAATTGTTAAACTGTTTGGTAATGCTATATATATACATATAGTGTTGGCTCGAGGTAGTTGTCATGAACTGGATACCTTTTTTTTTTGAGCATATATCTGAGCCAAAATAGATTTGCAAAGAAGTTAGGAATTATACCCACCATGGTTCCACTGGTGGCATGAACCCAGTAGCACAAATTACTTTTTATTCATGGAATTGATAAAATTTATCATCCGACAGAATGATAAATATATAGGAAAAAACAAAAACAACATTATATTAATAACATTTGATTAAACAGAAAAGTAAATTAAATTTGTTTTCCAGAGTGTTTCAGAGATGATGATGTATCCATAAATTAGGACTAAATTGATTTGAATTTTAATCTTCGTTTTTTCTTTCAAAATAACCCTTAAAACAATGTTTTTATTTGAAGCTTGAGATAAATTATATTAAATATAATTAATTATTAAACTGATAACTATTTTGTCATTAAAAATACAAAATTATTATAAAAATGTCCATATACATCTAATATATATATACTTTATGAGGTATGATATAACTTATTTGATGAATATCTATTATATAAAAAACCTTCCTTTTTCTGCGTCCCTATAGTTAGATATCACCTCGTCACATAATTTATCTACTCATCCCAATATCATCAGCTCAATGTAGCTTGAAGGTCAGTCATGTGCCAGGTTTTCAAAGTTTGGCATTGTCTGCGAATGACAAAACTAACTTTTATAAAAAAATGTATTTTTCTTTCGAAGAAACATAAAGTACTGGACTGCTTTTTTGATTTAATTTTCTTCCGATGATCTTCCTCGAATTCTTGGTCCTTAACTCTTCCTAATCAAGGATATTTTAGCAAATTACTTTTGAATTCAATTTGTAACCTCAATAACTTCTTATTCTTATATTTTGTCATCTCCAAAAATATGTTTTCCTTTATTTGTCCAAAGTTTTACTAATCTTGAAATTATGCGGCTTTACAGTAATGCATAAGCATGTTTTTTTCTTTGTTAAATCAATATTTGGGGTATCGTAGATAAATTAATATTACTTCCCCTTATTATTAATAGAAAGGTTGAGAGATGCAATGCAGATCTCCAGCTCTTTTCCTTTTAAAATGAGCTAAGGTGAGACTATTTATTTATTAGTGATGGGACGATAAATCAGAAATTGGAAAATAATTTTAAATTAGCGATTCCGATTCTTATACTGGTATTACACCATTTATTAATTTTCTTACTTATGAAAAAAAAGGAAAAAAAATTGCCCCCCCCGCGAATTAAGGAATTTTTACTATTTACTAGACAATTTAATATTTGAAATTTAATTTAATTTTTCACATTTTTTTCCCAAAAATTTAACTTTCTGTGCATAACTAATTTGTTTGTCTATTTTTTTTTTGCCTAAACTTTATATTAGAAATTTAATTGTTAAAACTTTTGTGTTAAGAAAATTCTTTTAATTCAATTTTTGTCCAATTTTTAAATTTTATTTTTGTGAATGGTTGTAGATTTTCGAAATTTTTTCCAAAAAGTTTAACTTTTTGTAAAATACTGATAATATATGAAATTTCTCGAGAATAACCATTTGCTTTTCATATTTTTTCCGATAAAATTTAAACTATTGAAGATAATTTTCAATTTTTGACAAATTTTAAATACAAAATTTATATTTATATTTAAAATTATTATTTTCCAAGAAATTTAATTTAATTTTTCAAATTTTTTTCCCAAAAATTTAATTTTTCTGTAAAAAACTGTGTACTTAATAATTTTTCCTAAAACATTTAAGAATATAATGCTCTTTAGATTACCTAAGCTTTATATTAGAAATTTAATTTTTAAAGCTTTTGTACCAAATAATTTTTTTTTTTTTTTAAATTTTTTTTTTTTTTTTTTTTTTTTTTTTGTTAATGGCTAATATTTTAGATATTTTTGGTAAAACGCTTACTTTTTCGTAAACAGCTTTTAATTTTCGAAATTTTCTGTGCATAATCGTTGGTTTTTTATATTTTTTTCGAAAAAAATATTTTTCTATGATAACTTTTGATTTATGAAAAATTTTAAATATAAAAATTTGAAATTTATATTGAAAATTTAAAATTTGCCTTGTTTTCCAAGATATTTAATTTTTCAAATTTTTTTCGAAAAAAATTCCGAACGCCAAGCCCGCCCCTCTCACCCCCTTCAAAAAAGAAATATATATAATCTTGTGGTCGCCCCGGATAGCAAAATGGTTATCTCTTTAACTATTATTTAAAATATTAAAGAAACGGCATTGGGAATTTTTAGTAGAATCGCATCGGGATTTTATTTAAATCGTCGCATCACTATTATCTATCTTCACAATACGGATGTAAGAACCAAAATATAATGAACTATTTATCAATACAAATCCGTTAAATACATATTTTACCTACATACCTACATATGTACTCCTGATTGCTCCTGAAATAAATAATGGTAACAATAAAAACTCCTCTTAATAAATGCACTGAGCAAACAATGTCGAAGTAACATTTAAATGAAATAACATTTCCATTTATACATTTCTTGTTATTTCTTTGTTGGTAATTGTGTTGTTATAGTTAAGTGTTCATCCAATTGATGAATACCACAGACATGTTCAATACAAGTGGATAATTTTACGGGTTTTAAATAAATATATGATGTTTTTTTTAAAGAATGGTTTGTTTATATCTCATTATAATTGGATTTGAATGTTAAGAGGGTCATTCACTACTACTCTTATACATACAACTGTATTTTTAGTTGATTTTGCTAAATGAACAATATAACATACAAGTTAAAGGATTTTCCGTCTCCAGGAAAACTTATCAGGGATGTGTGAAAAACGGGATTTGCAGATAATTTTTCTAACTACATAATATATTATTATTTTTCCTTTTTAGTATCGATATTGAGAGATCCAGAGTTATTTTATTTAATAATTTTAGCTCATTGGAAGGATTTTATAATTATTTATAAAGTTCTTTAACCATTTTTTTTTCCGGGACATCCCTGAGCTTTAATTGAGAAATTGTAACATTCTTCCTCAAAAACTGAGTTACATAATGTAAAAACCTGCCTCTAAAACGCACAATCTTTTACAAAAAGCATAATGGCTTATGAAATCCATGCCCCCCTATGTGACAAATATTTTATACGCTACCAAAAGTTATAAGAGGCTCCAAACTAGAACAAAATAAAATTTACAACTGAACTTTTGTACTTTTTCCTTAAAAAGCAAGAACTAAAAAAAAAGAAATTCTTATTTGTTTCTATAAGAACACAGTTTAAAAGAAACTCATATAGGAAATTTTTCTTTAAATAAATTTAAAGTAAAGATTATCAAAACATATTTTGATAAAAGCACTATAATCTAGTGCAGCATTTCTCAAAGTGGGTGCCGAAGCACACTGGGCTACCTCCAAAAATGCCTTTTTTTGACATAGGCATGACGTGCCACATATATATCAGTATTTAAAAAAAATTATCAATGGGAAGACATCACCTTCTCCTTAGACGAATTAGATCGCCTCAAATCTAAATCCAAACTTTATATTTTTTTCGAATAGGTTGTTGAGCTAGATATGTTTTCTCTGTGCAATGTGCAAGTAAACCGTGTTTTCAAAGAAATTTTATAAAGTTTAAAGTTATTTCTGCTAATTTTTTAGAATTAAATAATGCTTTGTTCATTTTTGTCCTGTCTAAATAAACAGAAAATCTACATTTTCTTTTTGATTGTCACTTTTAATCATATTTTACGCAGGGGAGCCTTGAGATTTTACACACATTTGAAAGGTTTTTTGCTTCAAAAAAAGTTTGAGGATCACTAATCTAGAGGCAGGTAATCGAAAGAAGATATGATCTTGAATTGTTCTAATAAAGAGCTATTTTTATAAGTATACTGAAGAGGACGTATGATGTGCTGATATTTATGTGACACATCGTATGCGCCTATGAAATGAGACTTTCGGCTATTGATCCCTAGGTCTCGCCAGTTAGATATTATAAATCGGTCCATGAATCTAAATTCTTATTTCGTCTTGTGTCAACAATATTTAATTCATTGTTTGTATAGTTTCATTCAAGTACGTACTTTTTTCGCTCGTAAAAATGTCTCATTTTGTACCTACAAACTACAAAGTGCGGACATCATTGATTTTCTATTACCAATTGAAGAAAAACGCTTCTCAAGCCCATCATATGGTTCTGGAAGCTTACAGTGGTCATGCTCTAAGCAGATCACAGTGCTTCAGGTGGTTTGAAAAATTCCAAAGTGGTGATTTTGACGTGAGAAATGAACTAGGCAATGCTGTGTGTGTTGTGGGACCAGTGTGGTGTCATATGGCATGAAATTCTACAACAAGGTCAAAGTGTTTATGGTGATCGCTACCAACAATAATTGTCCGATTTGAACCATGCTATACGCCAAAAACGCCCAAAATATGAAGCCAGGGAACACAAGGTAATTTTCCTTGATGACAACTCACCACTGCATCGCTCTATAGCCACCCACTAGGTCGTTGAATCGTACACTGGCAACTCCTTGCTCATGCAGCTTACTCATCAGATCTGGTGCCTTCCGATTATTACTTGTTTGCATCAATAGGCCACGCACTCAATGATTTATTCTTCGATTCTCACGCTGAAGCCAAAAAATGGATTGATGGCTGATTTGCAGCGAAACCGACAGTTGTCTTGGAAAGGCATCCATAAATTGCATTAAAGATGGGGAAAATGTGTGGCTAGCAATGGCACATACTTTGAAAATTAAATTCGTAACCATTTTTTCACAATAAACGTTCAATTTTTATAAAAGTCTCATTTCATAGGCACATACCTGGTGTAGGAGATTTAGGAAGACGTTTATGCGCCGATATTTTTTTAAATAGTTTCGAGGAAATAATTGGGTCAAAACGAAATCTAATTTTTGCAGCGTGAAAACAAGTAGAGGTCACTACTTTTAGTATTTTATATATAGCTTAATAACTATCAAGATCACACAGATTTTTATTGATCAAATATTTTCCTTATTTTGAACGTATGAAATACTAGCTGTAGTACTCGGCATTGCCCTGCATTGCCCTGAGTTATGACTCTCAAACAATCCTTAGTATTACTCTCCGTTTTTATGAGAACGCTCACAAAATTTGAGAAAAATAATAATAGCTTAATAATAATATCTTCTTAATATGTAGTGATAACTCCTTTATTCAAACAATCCTGATGTTTAGCTACTCACCCTAGTTGCTAAGCCTTATCTAAAGTTACTTACCTTTTATTTTATCATTTAATATGAGCATTCATCAACTCATATTTGTAGGATATTGTTGAATAAGTTGACTTAAACACTTGCAAGTTTATATTCGTTTTCATGTTGCGTTTATTAAATACATATAGTATGTTCTTGTATTGTTATTTCTCTCAAGTATCACAAGCCCTAACTCATTTGAGGAAAAAAACGTAATAGATAGAAATACATCAATAATAATTTTCAATAATAGGCAAAAAAATAGTGTTAACAAAAATGAAAACGAGGTTTATGCAAAAAAAAATTTACTCAATATGGCCACCTTGATTATTAATCACAGCCTTTACACGTAGCCTCAAGGCAATTTGATATTCTGAGAGACTAAACGTAAGTCCACATTTGGATGACGGATGTTTAAAAGTCCCATACTCACCCTAGAATTGTTATAAAAACCTTTGACACTGTGAGAGGGGTGCAGTACCTGAGTCCATACGTAGTTAACCTCTAGGTAGTTGGTCTTCAGAAATGCAAAATCCTCTGACAAGTTATTCCATACAGCCACTACACCACGTAAGTCCACATTTGGATGTGACGTTCTGTTGGTTTCCCTCTCCAGAGTCTCCAAAATGGTATAACTTAGCACCTTATGGTAGGCATTCTGGCCAATTTTCTGGCCAACCTTGAAATAGAACGGTATAATAACTTAATTTATTGACGACCCAAAGACGCTGCTTGGAGCATAAAAAGGGGTCTATATTCAGCACATGAACAAAAGTTATAAATATTATTTTTTTAAATAAATTTGACATATGTAATATTTATTTTAAAGTATCAACCTTATAACAAACATATGACAAGCAAAAGCGTCAGTTAGTATTTGTACATTTATCTTGTCATTCTGAATGTAATAATTTATAATATATCTTACCATTAAATCAATTTAAATTATCCTGAATATGAATTCCATTATTCATAAATATATGACGTAAATTAGCATATGAATTTGATTTGTTCATTTATGAATAAGGTCAGTTAATCCATGATTTGAATTGGTTGATTTGATTATGTAATGGTAACACATTATACAACTACTTAAAAGCTAAAATCATCCATTTAAATACTTTATATTACTAAGTAACCATATTTCAAGTATTGACATAGCTTTGGTGACGATAAAAATAAACATAGGGGTGTGGGAGCAATCTTTTAATGTAATTTTTTTGTTAATTATTGAGGGTTTTTTTCGTTTTTTTATAATGTGCTTACATTAAAAATAAGATTAGCATGGATGCAGTTTTTGTTTTAAATCGAACATCAAATAAGCGAACATAAGTTAAAAATGTATCCTGTATCTGAATTGCTTGACACACAGTTAGGCAACAAGATATCCCCCCCCCCATCGTTCCCATCAATGTCCGGAACGTTTACAATATCCAAAATGCCAAGAACATTGGTCAAAGGACGTTCAAAGGTCCAGAAACTTGAGTTTTGAGCCTACACTTTGCTGATTTCTGACCCAAGGACATTTCTCCGCTGAATTGAGCATCTTTCATTATTTTTGTTTAATTGCCACAAAGGGCATCAAAAATACAACCCCACAACGAAATGTGGATTACCTGAATTCCTCCATTTCCAAGACCTGGGACAATTACTCTAAAGACAACATTCTCAAAGCCTGTACCAGTTCGAGGCGCTGTATTAAGGCTGTGATTGCTTTTAATGGAGGCCATATCGTATAAGATGCAACCTGTGTAATTTATCAACATATTTTTTTACTATACTTTTTTAATTAGTTCATTAAAGCTGAACTTTTAGTAGCATAAAGTTTTGTTTTTGCTGACCGGAAAAATTTGCTTCCTCCCACAGTATATGCGACCGGATTCCCAATTTTTCGTAAATATATTAAATTTTACATTTCAAATATAGAAAAAAAATTAAAGTTGAATGTTCTGAAATTCCTTAATTGTATTGCAATAATTGGAAAATAGAATATCAGTTAAAATCATTAACTACAAATCGATTAAATGTATTTTATATCTCCTAATTATCTAATTTATCACTCCAAATTAAATTGATCAAGTATTTGTAGTATTTAAATTAATTAACAGATGGTCATGATATACTTGCTTCTTAAGAAATTTCCCAATTCTTTAGATATTTTCTTTCTTGCTTTTATACAAATTTGTACATAATAAGATCATTGATATTTTCTCCCCTCCTTAGTAGTATTAATTCTGTTCCTATATGTCAATTTGGAATAATATTGTCTTATATTTACATATTTATTAAAATATCCAATATTTCAAATATGGTATTGAGCTGATAATTTATATCCATTTTTCCTAGTGAAAATGAGTAGCTAAATAATGTAAAAATAAAACCCAATTTGTTCGTAAATCAAAGTTCATAAACTTCAACTAATCTAAAAATAAGGATTTGCTAGAAAATATTTTATAATTGAAGGTATATCTTGCCGTTAAGCATTGATGTCTTCAGCTTTTATTATTTCGGTTAGCAGTTACAGAAATTCACTTAAGTTCACTAATCAGGACTTAAATAATAATGAAAACAACTAAGGAAAACAAAAATCCATTTTAGAGATTACCAATTCTAGAAAAAACGGGTCAGCTAAAAAATACAGACGATGTACATCAATAAAGATAGCACAGTTTTTGCACTGAATTTAATTAAGTTTCCAGCAACAATGCATCAAAAAATCTGGTAAATGCTTTGTATAAATTTGATATTTATAGCAGACATTAAAAGTAAAAAAAGCTCATAATCTAGTGACTAAATTATGTTATGTATGATCACAGCAAAATATGAATATTGTAGCTTCAATAATGGCAAAGATATAGCCACACAAATATTCAAAGTTAATTATCTCAGTTCAAGCTTTTGTGCTCATGATATATGGTATTACGTTTTATCGTGTCTGAGTAAAACCAGCTTCAAGGAAGTGAGCCAAAAAAAATTCCAACTGTCTCCTATCTACCCTATTATAAAATATTTTGAAAGTGAAATTTCCTACAACTTTCAAACTACCTATTGTTCCATTTTGGAATACCAGACTCAAATATGTTATTGTAAATTATTTTTTATATCAGTATGAGTAAATAAAATACAACATTGTTACTTTGCCATCAAATACTTGAATTCGAGTTTTGAGACGTTTAAAGCAAATCAGATGACCTACTTAATTTGTCCAAAAAAGAATACTTTGTTATTATTGTCATAGAGGTTCTAAGGTTCCACTCCCATATGTATATTTCCATTGTCCATGTAAATTAAAATATGTACATATTTAGGTACTTTCTAGGAGATTTGAACCACGATCTATAAACTCTGATCAACATTCTTCCTTGGTCGTAAAAATAAATTTAGTATGGTTATTATGAACTCTATGGTAGATCCACGTCTGTTAACTACATTTTTTTTTTTCTATTCAAATTATTATTTATTTTCTCTTTTGAATCCTCATCAGAAAATTTTACTTAGATTATACCACGCATCATAAAAACATTTTATAAAAAAAAAGAAGCCCCCTTACTCAAGCAAAACTTACTTGATTGCCTCTATTATTTATTTTATCAAAAAAGAAATGAAAAGTAGCATCTTACATGTCATGAATTATAACCCTTATTAGTCCTTCTTTCCATTCATGAACAAACTTAAATAGGTACAATGTGACGTCATGTTTTATTACTATTATAGCGTTCATTTAGTCACGTTTACCTATTATGTATTTTCTGTTGTTGTGTTATTGATGACTGTGGCTTTGAAGGAAGAAGAGAAGATCTAACCATTTTTTATTAGTTATGCATTTAATATTTATATTCAAATCTTCATATTATTAAAAAAAATTGCATTTATGTTATCAATATATCAGTAGCAGGGGGTCACAAGGTCCATGACCATAGATAAAAATATTACTATACAACCTAAAATTAACGTGGTAACCCTGATAATTTAAAGCAATTTTTAGAGGAGAGAAGCTTTGCTATCATGGCGTTACATTTAATTAGCTGCGGGCAGCTATGAGATGAAGGAGGTAACAAAAACTCACTCCGTATCCAGGAATGACATAGGCAGGAATTAATCCAATGTTGATCCTCGATTCTACACCGAGTCCACTTACAACTCATTAGCGTTACTCTCTTTCGTCCATGAGCAAACACATTCATGTCTACACTTTATAGTTTATACGTTTATCAATTTCTCTCCTCAAGAATGAAAGAATAATAAAAACAGGGGTAAAAAAAAAAACATATGGTAAGATAGGAACTACAAATAGCCATTATAGTATTATTTTCATCTACAATGAATATTTTACTAAATGAAACAAATTTTAAATCTTTTATTTTGAAAAAAAAAAAAAAATTAGTAAAAAAATAAAAATAAAATGGAGATATACATAATCGAAAAATAATGAATAATTATAAGATAAACTATTTTTTATGTATATTCTAGAAATTTTAACTTTAAGGCACTTCAACTTGCCTTAGAACTCTCTTGCAAAAGTCGTACCCATCACTATTACTATTGTTTTAAGGTTATTTTTTGTTTTTTCAACGAATTAACTTTGTTTTGTAAAATACATTTTTTTTATGGACAAAAAATATATATAGTGTAAGAGTGCAATTGGCAGGCACTTACAGGAGAGTCTGCTAAATATTTATTTTGGGGAGTGAGTACAGGAGTATATGGATGGACTTTTAAATAATTTTGTGTTTTATTTTTGAAGAGCAGGAGTCTACATAGTTCAAAAATATAGAGGGATCTGTCGTCAGTGGCTCAATATTTCTATGAAATAATTATGCTGTTTTTATAGAACCGTTTAAATACATATTTAAAATCATTGGACATTTCATCAATTTATACTTTAAAAAAGGCCCTCAACATGGTGTAAATATAATTTATTTTGGAACTGTATAATCGTAATATTAGATAGCTTATACATCACTAATGTGCAAAGTTGTATAAAATACGTAATACAATGCATAAGTGGATTTTTCTAGTTGCCAATAAGAATAAGCTTTTTTTTTTACTATCCCTAAGCTATTATCATTATCATTCAGATTTTGAAGACGGAATATATAAGTATACAAGTAATAACTAGTACGTGTACTCATTATAAACCGAGAATAACAATAAAGATTGCTCGGAAGTTGTCAGTGAAAGTCATGGTTGGACTCAATAGTAAAATTAAAGATCGACATCGGAGTAATTCCGGCCTAAATGTCCTTGCTATAACCGTAGTGAGATTTGCGTTTATTTCCTTCCTCCCACGGCGGATTTGCAGCTAATTTAATTAAACGTCATGAGAGCTAAATTCTTCAAAGTGGGAGGATTATCACATTCATTTTTGGTTTTTTACATTTTTAAATACCAAGAGGACATGTTTGCTGACTGTTTATGTGTGGTTGTGTAATTTGCTGAATTGAAATTTTTGTCCGGAAAAATTAAGCTTATAAAAAAAATGATTGCTACGTGTTTTTTCTTCTTTTTTCTTCATTAATTATTTAGTAGGTCGTCGAGGTGTTAAGTCATCCCTCTAAAGTAACCATTCTCCCTTTTCTTTGTTATAAATTGTTTAAAAATGCTTAATATAATAAATATTTATAAATTTTAATATTATCATAATATTTTTCATGTGATAATGTTATTGTGAATGTAGACGGTTCTGCTCTTTCAAAGGAGTTCGTAGGTTTATATTTTGGGAGAGGCATGGTTTTTGGAATATAAATATGTGTTTAAAAAAAAAATTAATCTACTAATTTTTTTTAAAAAATTAGTAGATTAATTTTTGAAACAATAGTTTAAAAACACTTAGCCTTTTACAAAAACTTATAAACACTTAGCCTTTTACAAAAACTTATAAACCCTACATATTTACAATAAAATTATTTTTAGGAAAGTAAATGATATTTAATATATTATATTTTTTGGAAAGAAATTCAAAAATGCAATTTGAAGTATTAAATTTTTTGAAAAAAAAATTAGTAATCCTCAATTATTCATATTAAATGAAATTAAGTTACATTCAATTTCTAATATTAATTTTTGTTAAAAAAAAAAATTCAAACATCTACAATTATTCAGAAAAAATTAATTTTTTCCCCAAAAACATTGAAAATATTAAATTTGGGGGGGTGAATTTCGAAAATCTATAATTAATCACAAAAAAATAAATTTTATTAAATATTTTGTTCTGTTGCATAATTTACCTGAATAGCGGAAAAACCTTCTAGTAAAATGCAAAAATTCCTTAATTTTGGGTGGGGCTGCAGCCCCACCAGTCTACCCCCTGCGAACACCCCTGTCTTTATTCCAGTAATTCATTTACCTCCCTCTAAAACTATATAACAGGCAGCAGAGATTAACTAGGTTTTAACCCATTTGTACCAAATGTCTAGCTCCCCCCTTTTCCTTGCACTCATTTTTTCCTTCCAAAAATGTTAACTCTAGTAATGTATTTATATATTGTGTACAAGTTGCAATGTTTGTACAAGTTACAGCTTGTATAAGCAAAGTTTCTATTTCTTCGTCTTAAAATGTATTGAATATAATTATGATATTTTTCATGCGATAATATTATTTTAATTGTTGAGGGTTTCCTCTTTCAGGGGCGTTTGCAGGATTATATTGTCGGAGGAGCTTGGTTTTTGAAAAAAAAAATTGAAAAAAAATATAAATAAATATTAATATTTGTTGAAAAAAATATTAATATATTAATTTTTTTCACAAAAAATTAATATATTAAATTTTTGAAAAAAAATTCAAAAACACTTAGCTATTTACAAAAACTTAAAAACACTTAGCTATTTACAAAAATCTTAAAAACCCTTACATATTTACAAAAACTCAATTTTATAGAAAAAAAATCAAAAATGATATTTAGTGTATTAATTTTTTGGAAAAAATGCAACTTAATGTATTAATATTTAATTAAAACATTGATCACTCTAATAACCAACTATACATTGCTCCAATAATTTTATTTTGATCCATTTAAGCCACTTGGTTATTATGTATTGATGAGTAATATCTACGTAATGCATTTGAACTTCATAATGTGTCATAAAATATTTGTGTAATTTTTATTAAAATAGCCAAAAAATATATCCCTATTTATAAAGCAAAGTATGCCTGGCGTTTATCTGTATGAAAAAAAGTCATGGGGTGTATTGTATATAGTACATAAACATATTTTGATATATGAAATAATTATTTTGAGGTGCTTAGAAATATTGCAGGCCTGTGCAAGTAGCATTGAGTATGGATCACTGTTTCTTTTTCTCTTTGCTATTGTTCTCATATGCCATGATGCAAATCTAGTGTTGAATGGGCATGTTAAAAAAAGAGACTAAAAATCTTCATGGTAACCCTGACAATTCGAAGAATGTTTCAGAAGAAGAATTCTAATCACGTTTCATTAGATCAGCTACAATCAGCAGTGACAAGGGAGGAAGGAGAAAAGGATATAATCAAAGACATTTGCTAGAAATACTCCGACGTTGATCCTCAATTCTACTCTGAGTCCAACAAGGACTTTCAATTATAACTCTGCAACACATTCTCAGGTTTACACTCCACTCCGTCTTTTACGAGCACACACCCACGTTCAAACGGGGTTCGAATATAATTGAATCCATGTAGGAAAGAATGTTCACTACTCAGGAACTTAATAATAATGACAACTACTAAGGAAAAGAAACTTCCTTCTTTATACTACCAATTACAAATTAACGGGCCAGCTAAAAAACACACCGGATTTAAATGTTTGTTCATATACATTTTACGCATATCTGAAGATTTGAATAAAATATAAGCGCTGGTAGGTGAAAACGAATTATTTATCATATGCGTTTTGTATGTCGTATACAGAGATCACTGGTTTGTTAGTGAGCGCTCTAGAGATTAACATACTCATCAAATATCCCATCACATTTTTTTTTTTGTCATCAACTCTTATAATTATTCCTTCTTTATTGAGGACAGAATACGTCATACGTCGTTATGGATTAATTACGTGTGAGTGTGCTCATGAAAAACTGAAAGTAACACTCATGATTTCTGCTATATTTATCTTCTATATTATTAAAGAAAAAATTGTCTTTTAGCCGACAGCGAATTAAACTGAGCAATACCAGGTACTACCGCTAATTATTCCATGGAATATTCAATGATTGCATTATCTTCATCCCAAGTACAGTAAATCCGTTATTTAAAAATAATCAACTCATATTTTGTACTTGTACAGTTTACTTATAAAAACATATATAAAACATTGACCTAGGTTAGTAAATGTTCCTATCATGTCTTAAAACCATTTTTGCAATTTTTCATTTATTTTCTTTTTTTCTAAAAAAATTCTAATCTATAAAAAGTAAGGTTTTCTTTTGTGTGTTTTCATAATCACTTTTATATTTGTTCGAAAAAGACCTTGGCTGGTTGGTTGGTTAGCTGCCTTTAAGAATATGGAAAGTAGGGGTGAAATAAATACACAATGGATTTTCTATTTTTGACTATATATACATATATATAACATAGGTTGTACTAGTAGTAGATAGGTAGGAATATCAAATAGGGGGATTGTTTGGGTTCTCTCTTTTTAGTGTACACATTACAGGTAATAATAATAACTACAACAATGAGAAAATAATAAGAAAAATAACAATAATAAACAACTTATGTTGGTTCACATGAAAATTATTATTCTATGTAGAAAAAAGTTCATGTGAAAACAATAACTTGTGGGTTAGGAGGACGTGAGTAGGAGCTTGCCTCCTTCTTATATATATATATATACCTATATCTCTGTATGTAGTGTAGTTACATACAGACACATATGTAACCACGGATACCACCACCAACAAAAACAAATTCACTCCATGTTCAAATCAGATCTCTGCCCAACCAATACATTATTTGACTTTTTTTTGCCGATCAAAAAAACCTTTGAACGAAAATATGGATATAAGACTCTTATTTTATATATATGTTGTGGACCTGTTAAAATTTTGTAAAAGTTACAACTTCTACTGCCATCACAACTTGTAGACAAAATAATCAGGTTGGGGATTTTAAATCCACGACAAGTTTAAACTTTAATATCTTATCATCCCTAAGATTTATGTTGGTGAAAGTGTGCTTATCAGATTCAGCTGGCGAAATTATTTAAGACTTGGAGAGAGAGTCCAATAACTGTTGAATCCTTGCAGGCTTCTATTCTCGAGGGAGTGGCGAGCATGGAAAAAGACTTCTTTATCAAAGCCAGTCCCTGGTTTAGGGCCAGGTTTGAGGCTGTGGTTAAATCTGGAGGTGGCTAGTTTGAGTGATTGACTTCTTATCGGATCCCTACATGTAAAAACACAAGATTTTTGAATTCCTTAATACTTTTTTGGAAATAAATAGTAATATGCAATATTTTATATTTTCAAAATTAAAAACCTGTATACATTACTAGATCAGGCTTATGAACATAATTCAAAATGGAACGTCGTTCCAAGGAACATACGCTCAACAAGGGAACGCCGAACGGAACAGATTTTTTTTAACGTTGAACCCTTAAATGAAATTTCAACGTTCCGTTCCAATAAAAATGATAACAGTTTCATCACAAAAATAAAAATTGACAAAGTTATTAGTAATTTTGAAGACAAGTGTATATATCAGTCTCACTACCATTTCAGAGACACAGCCACTTCGTCAATCGACGTAGATAGATATAATAGACTTATGAAATGAATACAATAAAAAGTATGGTGATTAATAAAGACAATATTGATTTGCAAAGTAGTTGTATCTGACAATAACTTACAAATGTTATCAGCTGATTTACATATTATATGCAATCTTACCAGGTCGATTACTGCAGAAACAACGATAATTAAAACCATGTGTTGTTTTCAGTGTTTCAAATCCATCATGAGTCTATTTTGGAGGATGTACTACGTATTAAAGATAGATCTTCCTCGTCACTCTCTCAACCTCATTTCCTGTTTACAAGGGACCCAAACTAGTTGTTGATATACAACATTAATTTCATGAGAAAATGATCAAAACACAAATGTATAAAAAATATATTAAAAACGACCACAAATGAAATTTGAAAAGATTTTTTCCCTTCAAACAAAGCATGATATATGTATATAAAATGGTTTAGATAGTATGGGAAGGATGTCTCAGATACAATATGTGTTACTCGAGTGTAACTTATAAAAAAGTATATTTTTTTCGAATAATTAGCAGCCGTTCGTGGAATTCCACCAAGTGTTCTTAATTCAGAAGAGTGATGATTCTCTTAAATCTTCTTAAATGATGTCAACAGATGATTTAACTCATTAATATATATTTCGTTTACCAAAAAAGAAATTAAAATGAATTATTAAATAACAGCATGGATTATAGAAAATTTGCTCTTTAAAATGTAAAAATGAGTAAGTATATAAGTTTGGGATTATAAATATTTGGAGCAAGTTTAGACGTCAATATCTTGTCAACCCTGAGATATATTTTATGAATGTGTGATCATCAGATTCAAGTGACAAAATGGTGTAAGAAAAAATACAAAATCCTTGATATGTTCTCCAAATACAAACGCCATGGTACCATTATTGTGTGCCCCCATGCCTGTGCACTCCAAAGGATACAAAAAACTAAATATCTGAAATTGATTTTAACAGATCTGGTGTCATACTAGAATTTTAAATTGGTGCAGCTTCTCCCAATCAGTTCATTCATTCCAGAAAACCAATATTTTTAATACCTTTATGTTTTGGGCAACAGAAATGTCCTCCTAGGTCGCCTGATCTGAAACCCTTGGATTAATATGTGTGGGCCGTCTTGGAGAGAGATACAAAATAATATAACACATAATACTGATGACGCCTTGAGGGCTTATATTCTCAAGGCAGTCGACAAGGAGTTCCTCATATAAACCTATGTCAGGTTCAGGGTCAGGTTGAAGATTGTGGTTGAAGCTGGAGGGGTTGGTTTGAGTAATTAAGTTCACTATGGACCTCTACATGTAAAAGCAAAAGATTTGTGAATTACTGAATTAATTTTGGGAAATAAATTGTAATATACAATGTCTTTAAATTTTCCAGAAATTTAAAATTCCCACCATCCCTTGTTAGACATTGGCTGAAATCAAAATATATTGCAAATCGGATATTTTTTTTACAAATGATTAAATGTACTCGTATCCTCAAAGTATTTTATTTGTTTTGTCAAAATGTGGTATGAGTGTTGTAAGATAATAGCATTTTTTTTTTTGTAAACAGGGAGATAGAAGGAGGCGCGTTTTGCGACAGAATAATGCAACTTCCTGAATGATATTATTATTGATATCAAATACAAGCATTTTACTCACATAGAGGACAGAGTCAAAAATTAAACTATATTCTATCTTTTTTTCTGATTACTTCATATAAAATATCAAAATTTCTATGATTTTTCTATGATATGAATACGATGCAGATATAGTATATTTTTCCGTTATATAACGGTTTCTCAATGTCGATTCGATATATCAGTCCCCCGTCTAATATCGGTAAAGTAGAACACCGGAATTTGACGCTAAATTGTTACAAAAGGAGCGTACAGAAGAGATACAGTAGAGTTCCAGATCAATTTTCTCTAAAGAGATAAAAAAATCTGGATTAATCAATTACTAATTATTCTTTTTTTTTAACTTAACATTAGGTTTTTAATACAAAAATGTGAGTTATATATGCATAGAGTCAAATATTATATTTTAAATAAGAAATACAAAATTAAAACGGTAAATTAAACAACTATAATATGGCTTGTACCTTGACAGTGATGATGAGCCCTCCTACGTCAAACTTTGAATTTTACAGTACTGATGTGGTCGAGTACAGGAGTTCTGCTGCATTTGCATCCCTTTATTATGTTATGTAGAAGTTACAATAAATTATAGCAGGTAATATTACCAGTAATTTAATTAATTACCATCTAATAATTGATACTATGAAATCATTTTAACTTATTAATATTAATATGAAGTAAAAAAAAATATCTTGATATTATTTATTTATATTAATTTTTTTTCAAGATTGTTGTTCTTTTTTCATCGAATTTTTCTTCTTCTCATTGTCGGTTTGTTGTTCTGACACTATTGCCCATATATTTGAGATAGAACCGTGGACATTAATATTGTAGAATGTTCTACACAATCCGTATCAATAAGTAACTATGGGGCCATTAAAAACTGAACACTTTGTATTTTAAACTTCAACAAGATATAATTTATTAATTAAAAATATAATTTCAACAAAATTAATGCTATCAATGCATAATTTAGCGCCCTTAGCGGCAATGATGGCTTCCAAGCAACGGAGAAGGGGAGGGAAAAACATCAAAAAAGAGTTCAAAAGAGTCTTGCAAAACTCAAAAGTGACCTCTCTACCCTCACAAGGCTCTTTCCACGCACAGTTTTGATAGCTCTCTAGACAATCTAGTGTGAAACCCTGATATATCTTTCATGAGCCCTCGTGGACTTGAGGAGTTTAGCCTTGACTGTTTTCTTTACCTCCTCCGGGTCCCATTTGACCTTTTTGACAGATACTTTCTTCCTATTTAACGTATCAGACTTACTGACGGCGTAGACGGTGGTCCTAGAGATACCCTACTGCTTGGAGTACGCGAATGTAAGCTGGGTGATCACGTTCAAGTGTCATTTTCTCGACTTGAACGTAAGCTAATGAGCTTAGGTTTTTTTTTATAACTACTAGTATATACTTTGATTTTTAGAAACAAGAACTCATTTTAATCACTCAACCTTCATTAATTATTGAATTAGTAACTTTTCAGATTTGAATGGACCACCCAGTTATTTTATCATTAAAGTTAAACATAACACTCCTAATATATCGAATGGGTCTCCAATCATTCCATTATTTTACTTGGGGTTAGTAATAAATTCTTATTCTTTTTTAAAAAAATACTTTATGATATTTTTTAATTGTAACATGTACATAATCCCAACCTGTACACAACATTGACATTATATAAGAATACAGAAGCAATAAGGGATATTTATACATCCTAAAAAGAGGAAAAATAGACGTAAATGAGCTTACTTTTCACACTCAAGTGTAAAAGTGTATGTGATGAAGGTGGACCATTGGTTATACTAAAAGAAAACCATTTAGTGGTACAAACAAGTTTGTATTTACACACCCCTTTTGTATATTTGAGTACTTAAACAATTTATTGTTGACATTTCAACTTCCGTTCCAATCATTTCTTTTTAGTTTCAATTACAATTATATTTCGAGTAGATGTTCGATAAAGATTCAGGAAGTATGGAATAAACATAAGAATTGTTTAACCCATTTACGCACATCATATAACAACCCAACTTATTAAGCAGATATTTTGGGCACTGATAGTTTTTATATTCAAATTTTTGGGGATATTTGTGATATTTAATTATGATGTCTATCATTCAAAATCTTAATTTAATTTATTAGACGTTATTTGATCCCTGATATGGCCTTTCAAATTTAATCTATGAATTTCAAATTATTTTATTGTGACAATTGATTTTTGCAACTTTTGTCCAATTTGAAGCGCTGTCTCTGAAAGAGTTATTGTAATAATTTGTTGATACCAATTTGCAAATATAATTCTTCAAATAATAAATACATTATTTGGACTCTAATTTCAATAAAAATACATTGTAGGTTGTTTTTGTGTTGACAGATCACATATATTATATACTGGTGTAAACAATAAGATATAGTAACAAGCCCCATGATTTCTGAGGAACAATATATGAGTACATACTTATGTATTGATAAAGAAAAATAAAACAGAAGGGGAAACAATAAAAAATTACTAATTACTAAAAAAAATTTATATAATGGTTTGTAAAACAGAAAACAACTCCCTTTTTCTAACAACCACTGCCATTGAAACGCCCCAATTTTCAATGATGCATCATCCTTATAGTTATGAATGTTATTTATGAGCACTGCTTTAATATATGTATGTACCTACAACCCCCTACCTAATGGGCCAACGATGTAAATACATACGTACCACCCCATACAGATATAAGTACAAGGATTTGTCAAATATCCAGATCTATATTAATTATTTTTCTGTTTTTATCTCAATGTTAAGTGTGGGCTAAAAAGAAAACTATTGTAGTAAAGTAAAGATACATATCAATTCAATCTGTATAAATCATGAAGAAAACATTAACTAAAATTACATCTAATTATTAAATAAGGAAGGTGACTGTTCAGACTCGGAATAAGCGATTTTATCAAGACAAATTTCAATCCATATTTTAGTTGAAACTCTCATCACAGACCATTCAACAAAATTATATGGGTTTTAAATCGTGGACTGATTTTTTCGGTCCCTTTCTAAGAATCGATTTTATCCACAACCCAAGTATTCGAGCTCTACACAACTGCGTTATCTAACTAATATAACGTGCGTTGGAAAAGTCTTTCACCACATATATGACGACGATTTAAGAGGTTTTGTAAAGTTCCTATCAAATTTTTCCATTAATATCCGTTGAAGTTTGTTTTCTTAGCTAACGAAAAAGTGATGTAAAATTTCTATTTGGTAATTATAAATAAAAATGGAAGCAAAAAAGCTCGACATTGCCACATTGGTTCGGCGTCAGCCATGTAATTTGGTCATTATTAAAAAGCTGAAAGTTAATAATCATAAGTGCATAAGGTCAGAAAGGTTGTTAAGGATGGAGAAAGCCTCAGGTATCACCCTAGAATTCTTAGACCAATAAAAAAACATGGCATTTTAGCGCCAAAGACATCGTGTCTCCCTTGTTCCCTGGTCTGAATCCTTTGGGCGTTTCAATATGGTGATTTTTTTAGTCTAAAGCCTGTAGAGCTCGCTACAGGAATATCACCAACTTGAAGGCCTCTGTGGAATCTCATTGGGGGAAGATCTTCAGGACTTACATTGCTAAACATGTACTGCCTTCTGACCTCCCCTACAGCTGTAATTGAAGCTGGATGAAATCAAATGTATAAATAATTATCTTTATAATGTGTAAGTAAGAAAGTATTTTTCAGATTTTCCGTATCGTTATTTGTAGCACAATCAAAGTAGTTAGAGACTTTTCCAACACCCAGTAGATTAAATCAATAATAGGTATATGTATATAGATTTTTACAACACTAAATTTGTATATCTACAGTGTTACTCCACCTCAACCAAAAAATTAAGTTTTATTTAGTTCTCAGCTAATAATTTTTTGATGAGGTTTTTGGGAAGCTGAGAACAAGTAACAGCTATGATTGAATAATCCTTTCATATTTGCAAATAATTGGCTAACTAGCAATTTTTTTTGTGCCTATTTTCTTGTTTTTTTTAGGAAAAGTTTTAAAATGAAATAAAAGTAACGATGTGACACGAACATATGAAACCTTCTATATTATATTTGACGTCATTGTATCAATGTTAAAAAGTTAGAAACTCATTTGACGTCATCAATATTTAATTTATAAAATTTAATTTCTAATAAAACCAATCAAGACCGTTTTTTTCTAAATGACCGATCCAGACTATACTTTTTTATTAAACCGAATTGGTTAGATCGAAAGTTAATGGAAATAGAAGGGTAGACCATCATGTAATCGGGCTTTGCTAGAATTTTCAATTTGATGTATCATACCGACTGTTGAGGAAGACAGGAACCAATCATACTCTCTGACGTCATTAGTAATATAATTTTTAATTTGATGTATCGTACCGACTGCTAAGGAAGACAGGCAGATTTTGACAAAACATACAACCATTTATACACTATGACTTCAATATTAAAAAGCATGGTGAAAGTCAAACATCAGTTGTACACGTTTTATGGTATAACCTTGTATATATATTAGCCTTGGTTTGATCCAACATAAATTATAAGGGTCTCAGACGTGTATCGGATTTACAGACCGAAAGCCCATATCATTTACCGTGTGTAATGCCTTAGAGTAGTCATGAAAAATTTGTGTTGAAACAAACACGTCCAAATTTAGCCAAAATAATTTATTGAGGACATTAAAGTATTATTACAGAGTAGACAATTTACATTTTAAAGTAAGTTATCACGCATAACATTCATCATGGTTTCGATACGAACCCTAAAACTGGAGTAGATCCTAGATGTAAATTCCTAGGTCCTAATCAACAACGATTTCATGAGCCATTCTTTACAGCCCGAGTACGAGTACTTTACTATAAATGAACAATCCACTTTTCTATTACAGTTATTTTCAGCTTATCCATCCTTATTTTAGATGTCCAACTGCTTTTATTGGTTCATCAAAGAGTCATACTTTAATTACCTTTGGTGTTCTTTTTTTAACCAAAAATATCGATTCTAAATCTGTCATTTGGTATTTTTTAGAATAAACTAGACGAAAAAGTCTTACAAATATTATGTTAAGAGGTTCTTTTTTTACTATTTTCTAAAGGTTTCTACCTATCTATGTCGCATTTTTTTTTTGTATCTATACCTGTTCATTGATTAGTAAGGTTACTATTATTTCCCATACAACATCCAACATGATGTGATAATTGTTTAATCAATAACAAGTCTGATAAAAACTTTGCTGAGGATTTCATGATCATAAAAAGGAATAATAGACGAGTAATAAAAAAACTCAATACAGTAGGGACTTCCGGCCAAAAACCACCACGGATCCAAAATCCACGTATATACGTATATGAATACATTTCCTTTTAGTTAAATATGAATATACGTCAATCATTCCAAACAAAATTATTAATTCATAAATTAAAAACAACTAAAAAAATAAAAATAATACAAATTACAAAAGTGAATGTATTTTTGTTTAAAATATTAATGTCCTTATTAGAGGTTGGCTCTTTTTTTTAACAGTTTTGACCTCTATATATGTATGTAAGTAATAATTATGGAGAAAATACGACCTTAATTTTGTGTTTTAATTCCAAACTACTTATTTACATAATCAAAATGAAGAGTTAATTTTTAAATACAAATTAATCAATGACATTCGTGTTGTAAGGATATAAATATTTTCAAATAGCAGGGGCGTCTGCAAGTGGTGGGCTGGAGGGTCTGTAGCCTCCCCCCCCCCTTTTAAAAAAATGAAGGAATTTTAGCTTTTTATTAGAAAATTTCAGATTAAATTTTTTTTCCAAAAATTTTATTTAATTTTTAAAATATTTTTCCAAAAAATTTATATTTGAAGTTTAATTTTAATAACTTTTTGTTAATAGGTGTGATTTTTTTCAAAATTTTTGTAAATAGCTGTGGATTTTTGAAATTTTTTTTAGAAAAATTAACATTTGGAAGTTCACTTTTGTAATTTTTTTCCAAAAAACGTTTTTTTTGTAAATGACTGAGGATTATTAATTTTTTTTCCAAAAAAAAATAGTTGTATGTTAATATTTGAAATTTAATTTTGGATACTTTTTGCGATAAATTTATTTTTTTAAATTTTTTAGAAAAAATATTTTATTTTTATTTTTCATTCGAAAAACTAACCTCCCCCCTCATAATATATATATATAATCTTGCAGACGCTCCTGAATAGATTTCAGTTCCAAAAAAACAGTAACGATATCTTGGTACATTTCCATAAATGATTTAATTGATTGAATCTATTACTAAAACAAATAGTTTATCTAAACAATTTGAAACTTTATTTTATATTTTTAAGAACTTACTAAGCTTCTCATATATTCTAAAATCCACGAAATTAGAAAGATAGATGCTCAAAGGTGAAATGAAGTGCGTTTTCTCAAGACCCACATGGGGATTCAGACATGCCTTATTCTAAACAATACACCCTCCCTATTTGTAAAACAACGTTGTTTTTGCGCCATCAGAGGGCACTGTATGTGCAATAACAACAAAAGCAAAACATTGGTAGGAGTAAACTAAAATATCAAATTTCTAATTCCTATTATTTTTTTGAGGAGAAAAAAAAAATAGAAAGAGATATCGGAGATGGAGTTATATCGGATTCCCTTAGTTATACATATATACGTAGTGTGTATGTTTCGGTATACCCTTTGTGTAAACTGCCTCCTCTCATTCACCTCAAGATCCTTTTTCATAAAAGAAAAAAAAAGGAAAATAGAGCAAGTCTTATTTAACGATTTTATTTTATCATCATCAATTTGACAAAAAAATTAAACGAATTTTCTTCTAATGCTCATTTAGGTACTCTTGGATTGAAGAAAAGTATTATTTTTCCTTCTTCCACAGTGTACATTCATACATACATATATTGAAGTAGAGATAAAGTTTAAATTTATGTTTCATTTTTGAGTATTATATTGTAACTTGAGATGCAAAGGTTTTTGCTTTTTTTTGCTCGTTTTATTTTATGAGACTGTCATTAATTGAAGGAGTCTATCATGCCGGAGAAATCTGCTGCTTCTTTAATAGGCCATTGCATTTCATACATTGTTACCTAAATTGTATCTCCTAATCTTTCCTAAAAAAAAAGATAACAGAAAAAAATCCCAAAATTAATTAGTAACTGTTAGCCAATTTATCCCAACAGTAATAATATTATTCAAAAATTGCTCCCAGGTAATTCAAATTCAACTATTCAACGTTACAAGGACAGAGAAGAGTAAAATAAGTTTAAAAAAATACAGTTGACAACCAAATACTAGATTTTATAGAAATAACAGTTCAACAGTTATAGAGAAAGACCTGAGACTATCCTACAAAATTTCGGTTTTTGAACGGGTGCAGGCGAAAGCCAATAGTTATTATTGTCATTGAAGCCAATGAAAACAAACATGATCCTTAATATTGTAGTAAATTTGGCATATAAAGCTTCCCTTTTTTTTATCCTGTTTTTACAGAATAATTTCGATTCATAGCCATTTTTTGGAATTAAATAACTAAATAAATAGAAAATAAAGGTAATAAAAATTGATAAAAAATATTTCAACAATCGAAAGATAAAAGTTATATAATATGTTTTTATGGATGAAATAAGCAAGATTAAGTGTCGTTTCTAGCTGGCGGGTGACAATACTGTTACATAGTGTAATAAATTAATAGGATAACCAAATTGTAGTCGTTAATTGTTCACAAATTAACAACAGCAAATTCGCTCTCTTTTAACAAATCAACCACCAGAACATTAATAACCGAAAAAGTAGAAAATTAATCGATTTCTAAAATACATTATACATTTATATATTGGATGGGTAACGCCGTACTCTATTTAAAAGTAGTGATGTCATGGGTCAAACACAGTTCGTTTACCACCAACTGCAACCTTTTATGATTTTTTTTTAAAAAGCTGTTCCTAAGGATGAACTTTGTGAAACAAAATAAAAATTGTAACAACGACTTATACACTTCACAAATTTATATGATGTCCTGATCAATTTTGTAAATTGATCAATTAATACTTAGAAGTGACAAGGTGCGTATGCAACACTCTGCTATGACTTTAGCTGAAAAAATGGGTAAAGAAGTAGGAATGTAAATAATTAATGAAGCTTGGCTTTAACCAAATACTAAAGCTATTTTTCTTATTTCGACATCAGTCTCTTTTTAATTATTTTGTGGGTTATTTTCATATAATATGTAGATAGAAAGGATCATATATAGTGTCATACATGAAATGAACTTTATTAAATCTTTCAGCCTTTCTTGCAAAAAAAAAGAAAGAAAAAAAGCCTAAAATAATTTGATAGTTGAACAATTATTTCCCCTCCCTCAACTGTAGAGCAATTCTTGATTTAATAGTCGAAAATTTGTTCATAGCTGGATAAGAACTCATTCGAGTTCAACCAATCCAAGTTCCAAACACAAATATGAGGTAATTTTAGATGAATATCAAGAGCTCACTATAAATACATGATCAATTTCATGTTAATTGGTCATAGATGTATTGAAAGCCTTTCCAAAACTATGACATATCTCAAAACACTACAAATGTGCTATAACTTCGTGTTGAGTCTGTCTAAAAAGATCAGTCTGGTCCTGATTAATTTCGTCAGTCATTGGACCGGTCTTTCTTGGCCTTTTATGGTAACTACAACAGCATAAATAACGTAGTTCCAAAATATAATGTTATCTATTGAAGTTTATCGTTATCTATTTCAAAGAGAAAAAATAACTTGAATTTAGCTAGAATGGATACTACTCAAATATCATACGTTCAAACTATCATTCATTATTTTCTTTCTTTTTTCAATCTTAGCTAGGAGTGAAGAAAACAAAATGATAGCTAGGAACATAGGACTGTTCAATGATGAAAAAGACTGGACCGATTAGAAAAAGAATGACACCTTTTCTATCCGCTAGGGGGGAGGGGGAGGGGGTTGAGTGCAACTCCTTATCTGTACTATCCCTAAAGCCACATCCTATGTGAGCAAATGTTTTCACGTAATAAACTAAATCTCCTCAAGCTAACCGAGGAGCTTTACCCACTTTTTTTTAATAGTTTAGGACAGACGTTGTAACAGTTATTTCAGGATCTGTGACGTCATTAGTTAAAAGGGTGATCATGACATTTTATATAATGAGAGACAGGTGAAGAGGAATGAATATCTTGAACGATGAAGATATTTCTTTGAAATGGTTATTAATACCACACCATATAGATATATAATTATCTTGGGTCATTTTCTCTCATTACGTTTTGTAAAGAGTAGGTAGCTTGTCATTACTTAGAAAAAAATGATTTTTTTTTTGTACAGAGAGAACGTAAAGGAGTAATTATAGAATTTATTGATGAATAATAGGTCAAATGATTTTCTTTATGGCATGATTCTCCTTCTTTTTCACTCATAACTCATGAAACGTTGCCCCATGATTTCACAAAAAAATAAAATAATTAATAGGTTGGAAGAGTATTTTTTGAAACAAGGCTTGAAGGGGGAGAAAAGTAATACTACAATGACTTCAAGGTAACCTTGAAACCTTTATAATAAGAACTTAAAACATTATCACCAATATTTTTGATGTGTCAAAAAGTCATTAAAGTATTATCTAAAGTGTCTATGTATATATGTTTCTTCTTTGAGTGTCAGAATCCATTCCATTTGAAACAAACCTTTATATACCCTATTGAGTACATAATAGGGGAGATTGAGAAGAGTTGCAGTTTTGATTCAATTACCTGGAGCTGGTGGTTTGACTTAGACTCATCAAATGTTCACTCAAGATACCTATATAGTATAAATATTGGCTATGGCATGAATAAATTTAAAGTTATATTAATTGGTAGATTTTATACTGATTACATTGGATGCCACTCGTCAAATATTAAAGCTGTTCTTGTAATCAGAGATAGTGGCAACAACACAGACATCCACAGCCCCCCTGGGATGGGGCTGGTGGGGGGAGCTGTGGCTCTCCTAAAATTAAAGAATTTGTTCTTTTTACTAGAATTGTTTTTGGTCAGGATGATTTTTTTTTAGAAAAATAGCATCGACCGTGTATTGACAATCATAACATACTATAATATTTTCCTCAATCTGTTATTATTATTTCATTCTTGAAGAGAGAACATCTATGTATTGAGTAACTATTTGAGAGTGTGTTCATTATAAACACTGAGGATTTCTTGGTTAGTTATTTCCTATATTTTTAGACAATGTTTGTCGGTTTGACGACGTGCAATAACTCCGGCAATGCCGGATACTACCGCTAGTATTTCATAGTATTTATATTATAAATCACTGATCAATATTATAAATTGGATATAAATTCACTATCAGAAAACTCTTCAGAGCTCTACTCTCTCTCTAAAAAATATGTTAGATATGAATTGCAATTATATAAAATAATACTAAAGAAATAAAATTTTAACAAAAATTATTTATTTTTTTCAAAATTTCAATTTGAAATAACAATTTTTCGTCAGTAGGAACTTTACCTGGTCTCCCCTACAATTAATGAGGGTGTCATTGAAGATAAGAATTAATTCGAGGCTATTGATCAGGGTAATGATTAGTGGAGTTTTTATCAAATATTTGTTTATTGACAACCAACTTGTGGACACATCTGGACATGATTTTTAAACAAAAAATAATTAGGAATTAATGATTTTTTATTGCATTTATAGCAATTAGCACATTTTTAATTATCCATTATGGGGTTGATATAATTTGTTCAGATGTTCATCATGATTTAATTTCAAATGAGGAAATTCCAAGGGGGTACAATAACAATGAGTAAATGATTGATTGAGCTATTTGACTGACGTCACAGATAGTATAATAAATCGAAAGAGTTGACATGTTAGAAACAAATTTGTTAATACATTTACGTACTAGCTTTTATAAATTACCCTACCATCAAAATTGACAAGGCCTGCTCTGGGATAGATATTACAAAAAGCATCTTTAAAATATGAAAAACTTATTTGACATGTCTTCCTTTTACACGGACTACTGCCTTAAGCCTCTTAACCTACAGTCGGTGACACTCACATTTTTATTTGTAAAATATCATCCCAAACAGCCTCTGAAGTTTCTATAAGCTAATTTTTGCCTAGTTTTAGAACAGCATTGGCCTTCTTCTCCATCAAAAAGTCCTTGGGGTTACAATTAGCATAAAAAAACGATGTTAAAAATCTTCCAAGTTGAACTTACACATTTTTATCAGTGTAGACGGGTGCTGCATTCTGTTCAAAGCAAATTTGGGTTCCTGAAAACAGCTCCGTAGTTCTAAGAGAGTCCATGGTAGGTGTTCTTGCTGATCTACACTCCATTAGAATACGGAAAAGAGGGGATTTTATGCCATTTTAGGCGACGAAATGTATTTGCAATAAGAGGGGGAGGGGTGCAAGTTATATAATGTTTACGTCATCAGGGGAGCTGCATATTTTTGTTGTTGTTTTTTTGGGAGGGGCTTGTTTTACCAATTGAAAAAATAATTGGGATGATGGGAGAGGGATCTGAGACGGTTTATATATGTGGGAAAACTCGCCCCTCCCCCAAAAAAAAAAAAAAAAAATATATATATAATCATGGGAACGTACCTGATCAGTGGTCTTCAAGATAACCAATTTATTTATCTACAAATAGATACAAGGAGAGGGGGTCTAATAAATTGAAGTCGTCCAATCGGAGTATTAAGTTTTGGACAAACACAGAAAGGGAGTCGAAAATTGTACTTTTTTCTATACGTCATAAATGTACGACCCCTAACTTGAAAGAGTTCTGCTCAGTATATGCATTTTATAAAGTATCTTTGATTACATGGAAAACTCCCTCTGGACATTCAAATCTTTCTATAATTCAGTACCACTAATCTAATGTGATGTACTGATTGGAAATATAGATAGTATGTAAAGTATGATTTTTAACTCCAAATCAACTTTCTGGAAAAAAAGGTAATAGAACAATAATGCTGCTGAACTAGGTAGACACTTCAAAAGCATGTAATTTTTTGAAAAAGTGAGATGAACTACTCTTGTATTTAAAAAGTTTATTTTGTCTTTAGACGTTTCTATTTTTTTTCCTAAAAAAACCCTTTAAAAAAAATTTGTTTACATTACAATGCTTTTTCTCAAGACTGGGTGATCTTATATGAAATATATACTCATGTTTGGAATAAAATGAAACTTTAAAAGAATTAAGCGACTTAAAAGTTTCCTCAAACTTATAAAAAAGTGTAAAAGTTATCAATGTAATCTGATTATCAAATGCTTGAAAATAAAAGTTGATATACACCTACTTATATATTTTTTATTTCTAATTCTAGTACTACTAAAATTTAATATAATTAGAAACTGTAATATACTTATGACCAGTATTTTGATACTGTTTTGAATAAAATATGTATAATAGTTGGTTAGAGCAGTTCACATGCACGTATAGAGACAACCAAAAGTTATTTGGATGAGAGGTTTGGCTAGAATTTTTTTTTAACTAAGTATATCTCGTTCATTATTGGTTACATCGGTTTTATACGATAAGGAATTACAAATTTGTGAGTGTATACTACAAACACTTTTGGATAATATTGCGCTTGGCCGATTCAATCGTGAACTATCGTGCATTAACTATGGAGGTTCCATACGAAGAAATTTGCCACATTTTACATTTTTATTAACTGATAAGGAAAAATGATTTGAAGGCGACAAAGAAAATTTACGATGTATAAGAAGCCAATACTTTTTCCGTCCAACAGGCCTCACACATCTTTGATGTGCACGTGAAGCTCCAGGAGCTCAGAAACGTTGACAGCTAAGTAGCTGCTCACCCAAACATTATTCAAATGTTTAGTGTGACCAGGCTGATTTTCGTTTTTGTTCAACATTGTATCATGATACAAAATCCCAACTTGTACATGCCATATATAAATATACTAAAAATAATTAAATGAGTAATTATACAGAATGAAATGTACATTTGTTCAATGTAACAGAATGGAAGGAGATGGATAGATGGAGGAACTCCAAGGCAAAGAAGCACTTCGGAATTGTTGTAGTTATCGTATAGCCAAGTCTCAATCAACCCCTCCTTAAACCTTGAATAGAGATGACAAATCAATTTTTTTAGTGTTAGACCTCTTGTTTTTGACTATGAAAATAGATAAAGACTCCGTGTTTTTTTTTGTTTTTTTTTCTTTCTACGATTTATTAATTTCATCTAAAACATTCCTTAAAAAAATTGAGATACATTTTTTTTGGCAGCCAAATCTCATTTCCCTTTAAGAGAAATGTACACATACCTTCGTAGGTACAAATGTTTGAGATACAAAGATGGAAAATAACAAACGCTACTTCAAGTCACTTACATAGGTGCATACTGCATATATAGATACGTAGAAATATACATATCATGTTTCGAAATTCCTTATTTGCACTTGAATCTTCATTATAAGTTTTTTCGATCCAACAAAATTTGAGTGTTGTTATTCCTGGGGGAAACAAAATCCTTATTGGAGTCAATCTATTTTTTTATTTTATTTTAGAATATACCCTTTCACGTGACGTCATTATGCGGATTTTTTTTAACATTCTTTATTTGGTTTATACAGATTATGCATATATAAAATAAACCGAAGCTATTGCGTAAAAAGTACGTAAATCAACATTGTAGTTTATACTTAATGCTCTAGAGTAGAATTTCAACTATTGGTCTAAAAAAGAAAAGCGGTAAACATGCAAATTAACAATCGCGATAAATATTTGTTTATTTTTAACTTCTGCGGTAACAAGGGCCTGGTCTTTGCAATTCTTAAACAGCTGACTAACTACATATCAGCCTATTTGGACAGATGAGTAGAAATGTATCATCTTGGGAGCATCCGTCCGCTAAATCAGCATGTGAGTCATTGAATTTTGCAAGAGAAGAGAGCCGGTACTTTCCAACGACTTCGCATAATCAGAAATAATATTAATTTAATACTTTAAAAAAAATGGTGTTAAGGAATTTTAACAAACATTTATCAAGAAATTTGACCATTTTGGAAGAGGCAATCAAACTTTATACGAACTAAAACCCTTGCTTCTATTTTTAAAACACTTTTGTATTTTTTTCATTTTGAAAGCCATCCTAACTAGGTTAGCATATAGGTCTCTATATTCTAGTAGAGAGCAAGACAATGTCATCAAGGAGCTTTCCTGTTTGTACAGCATTGTTACAGCTACATTCTATCGTTTTTAAGAGAATACTTAACTCTTGCATGGAGAAGAGAGGGGCTAGTCGGTGCACTTTGCACTTTTTAGTATATTTCTTAGTAGGGAAGGTCTTCAAAATCAAATTTTAACTTTTACTTGTCTCATCCTTCCATTTTGGTCCCTTCATATTAAAAATTTGGGAGGTAAAATATTTTTGACTAGATAATTAATATTTAATGTCGGTCGTTGCTTCTTAATGTTTCACCTTATATTGAAAGATTGCGATCAAGCGTCATCAAAGATGCGTCAGTATGGCGTTGTCTTGATTAAACAAGATTTATCTCCTATTCACCAATGCTGCCCGCTTCTGTTTAATTGCCATATTCAAGCTGTCGAGGTATTGAAAGTAGATGCCAGAATTGAGGGTTTGGCCATAGGAGAACTACTTAAACACCATAAAACACACAGCAACACCTTCATCCTGGCTTAGCCACAGTCTGAAACGCTTCGTTGGGGTTTGAGCACGATGACTGTCGCTTGACATTGACGTTAGTGATCCATTTTTGATCGCACAGTCACAACCCACTTCAGAAATGACGAGTTTTTCCCTTTCAGCAAATAAAAAGGTAAAATAAGGCAAATTTCTTCCTGACTTCATACTCGACGCATGATAATTCACGACTGAACCGTCCAAGTGCAATACTGTCATGAAGTGTTTGTAGTATACATTCACAACTTTACAGCACTTCATTTTATAATCCGATTTGAACAATAATGAACAAGATATACTTAGTTAAAAAGAAGAGCGTCAAAAAATACGGAATTACCTTTTCCCAATATCATATTATAAAATTTTTGGGGCTTTACAAACTTGGAGGGGGATACTAATACCTCTGATGTAGGCCTAATTTTTTTTTTTTTGTCAATATGCATACGTTTGATGACTTAGGATTGCTTTGTAGTTTCTATATTAAATCCTTTTAAATATCAATTAGATTATTTATATTTATTTATTACAACTAACAATGTACTTTATTCTACGTTTCATTTGTGTTTGAAAATAAAAACGTCAGCAAGTTTTGAGAAATTTACAATTATAGTAAAAACTTTAAGAGCCAAGAGAATTAGAGTCGCTCATATTTAACCTTTTTTTGCATAGAAATTTGTTTCACTAGTAAAGCCGATTGATTAGGTGGGAGATTAAAAACAAAAACATGGATTTTTTATTGTACACAAAAAGAGTCACCCTATAACTTAGGTTGTTTAAGTGGTATTATGATTTGTCCGCCAATTTCATACTTCAGTTAATTGTACTTTATTTGTAAAATAAAGTAGTTTTTGTCGAAAAATTTGAGCACTAGCATGTAGACTTCAATAAACTAGATATCATACGCCACATTATAAATAGCTAAATTATAGCGTTACGCATTGAAATATTTCTAGATATCAATTGAAATTTGATAAAAAATTTATTTATTTTAGATTTGTTAATTTTGTGAAAATGCGAGGTATATTATTAGAAATGTATCAATACTTTATCCCTTTTAGTTGATTAAACAATCTGTGAGGTCAGTAAACATATTGAATCAAGTCAATACAACTATTATTATAACAAGGTTAGTCTGTAAAAATCTACTTGCATAGTGATGACGTCATTGGACCCCAAAATACAGGAATTAGTTGTAGAGAATAATTATTGGCAAACCTAATCATAGGTTTAATTAATTTAGAAATCCATGGGAGAAAAAAAATTACAACATTTTTTATGTATTACATTTAACAAAGAAATGGACCCAATGACGTCATTACTCATAGAGAAGGGTACTAATATTAGTTTGTTGCCTAACTTTTTTCCAATAACATTGGTCATGACATAATTTGAAACAGAAATAAGTAGAAAATGTCAGATTCAATTGCGTCTTTCCCTTAATTCATTTTCATGGCTCTAGACAAAAATTACACAATTTATAATGGTTTATTTTGGTATTAAAAAGGTAGAAATTATGTGGAATGTTTTATCAACAACAATAACATTCATATATTGTTCATTCTCTATATTTAGCTCCTACAATCATTAATCCTAGGCCTATTTGTTATACAACTTTTCCTAAAAGTTATTCAAGTATAGTTCAAACTATGATTTCTACTGAAATATATATTTGCGCTGGACACAGAAAATATAAAGGATACATTTTTAAATTTTAGTTAAATTGTTTTATAATGAAAACTTGAATCTTACTGTTATTTGAAAATAAATATATTTTATCAACACAGTAAAACAATATTTTAAGCCTACACTTTTCCCAGTTTATATTATAAGTTACAATGTATTATTTTTTTGTTTTATTAGTAAGATTTTGCTAATTACTTTTTTTAAACAAAACCTTATAATTTATGGTAGCTAAACTATAGAGTGGAAATTTCATGGAATTTGGAGTAATGGTGCGATTTATAAAAATTATAACTTAATTAATAAAGTATTTTTGTACGTTTATTATATTTTAATAAAAAAGGATACGTTATATGAAGTGAAATTTTTTATAAATAGCACCATAATTCTTAATTCCATTAACTTTCCACTCTACGGACTTACAGTTTTTTTTAGTTCTACCTTTATATTTTTAAATTTAATAAAAAAATCACTGACCATACTTTGAAAAATTTATGTCCAAAAACTAAAGGCTTTACTTTTTCTGACCTGACAAAAATACAACATAAGTTTTTTTAAACTAACCAAATGTGTTCAACGTCAAGAGCTGCTACTCAATTTGTGAGCGTGTCGAGACTTTTATTGTTTGTAAAGGAGGATGAAATAAAAATAACTAAATATATTATGTAAAGATATTACAAATTGGTTTTGAGTTGTTTTTCTTGATTCCATAAAAATAACGTTTTTAGTATTTAAATCATCTTACTACAAGTTTTTAATCACTAATCTGTATAAGAAGTCAATTTTTTCAATAATTTTTCCGTATCAAGTTCTAAAATAAAACAAAAGCTATAGAAAAAAAATTGCATAAAGCTGATTTAAAATCAAAGCATCAACATGATAGCATACAAAACAATCAAAAACTAAATAAATTCGTTTAAATATTTGGCAAAGCAACTTTTGAGAATAAATCATTTATTTTTATTAATGTATTCTGTTTCACTAGCATAGAGAAGACATTCCCCATGTGGAGAATTAAAAAACAACATTATGAAAAATTATTCACGCCAAACCTTTATTTAAAAGAAAAATTCCACAAGTGAAATCTATAATAATTTATGACCACTCATTCCGAAAACCATTATATCATTGAATTGTCTAATATTTCTTATTTGTTACAAGCATCTTAAAATGGGCAATTGCTTATGGGTTTGTCAGCAAATGTGACTTGATTTTTATGACAGGTTATTGATCGAGGACCAGTTATTTCACCTAAATGTGTATGTGATACAATATTTTTTAATCCTGAAACACATTATGGGGGCTTATAACTAAGTTTAACAATAACTATTCCATATATATTTGATATCATAGATCATAATGTGTGGTGATAGAATGCAAATACAGTAAAAGTCATATATCTCAAACTTCATGAGACCAATTAATTTTAATTGAAATAAGAGAAACATGGAATAAAACAAAATTTAAAAAAACATATTTTATTACAACTGTTTTTAAATTTTATACTACTTTAGCAATAGATAATGATACTGATAATAAGAGGAGGCTGTACCCACCCCTGAAAGTCGTCTTAGTACGGTCAAGAGGACGACTTTCAGGTGTGGATACACATACAATAGTTCTTGAGAGTCTTGAAGGAGATGTGGCTGAACTCCGACATCTTTATAATATGCTTATGCACCCCCGTAAATATGAATAAGCCGATAGCTAGGTAAATTAGGGTCTGAAACATCTTGTTGAGAAAAGTGGTGAAGCAGGATATTCAATAGACCTACTCGCTTCGTATAAGCAAGTTTATGAGCCAGAAAATGAAAGGTGGCCCTCCTCGGCCTCTTCAGAGTTTCAAATTGTCATGGGGACGAAGTTCTCTGATACTCTGGGGGTCCTTGGAGTTGTAGGCAACAAGTGTAACTTTATGCCCCCCCAACGTCTTAGACCCTTCTATTTGAATGAACACAGATGTCTACATCGATGTCATACATAATATGGTGAAAAAATAGATGGATCAAGTAGTCGGTGAGTGGTATACATATTCCAGAAAAACGGTAGCCCCACCCACACCTTGAAGAAGACCCAGTAGTTGCTTTTTGTGAATCTCTACTACTAATGAGACAAGGATGTTAGGCCCAATGCTCCCCAATGTAAACCCCCTTGACTTTTTTATGGGATGTGGCCGAGAATGATACAATAGGCCCGCCCCGAGCAATAAAGAGTCTATAGTCGCTTGTATCACTGGACGGGTCTACCAAGATCCCGAGGGATGATCTTGTGAGCGCCTGCACCCGTATCTTGTCCCACTTGGAGAAGATCGTGTCTGATGACGGCAATTTGTTTTATTAAATATTAACATCATATAATCGTAACTACCCTTAGAAATTTACAAGCGTCTATTGTTTTTTATACGGGAGATATGTAGAGGTTTATAAAATGTTTAAAACCGGCGTCAATAGCAATCGCACACTGTAGAATAAAAATTAGCAAAGATGATTGAATTCATACCAATATTAATTTTCACATTAAAACTCTCATTCAATTTGTATAATAACTTTAAGTCAAATGATAAATATATGTTCTTATAAGATGAAATAAAAGCCCAAAATATTTTTTTATACATGTGTTTACAATAAAATTTTGTCTTTGAGCGAATGATTGGCTTAAATAAGGAACTATATAGTATAAAGTGAACTTTTGAAAAAAAAAATCCATTAATAAAAAAAACAATAGATTTGACATATCCAGGTTCGTACCATCCTACTTATACTGTACATATTCAGTTTAACGAAGAAGATCACTGTAATTTGATGATTCATGATTAAGACTTGTATACGTATAAATACTAGTTATTGTTATACCATGGATTATGAGCAAATTACGTGTTGAATAAGTGCTCGTAAACCAAAACTTATTTAGACAGTTGTTTATTAAAAAAATCAGTTAATAGTAGATGATGGCTATTTTAAAACATTTATACATTCACACGAACCTAAATGGCTTGCACATCTGCATCCTAGTTATAATTTGCTTGTTATCTAGAATATGCCTTGTAATCATACAAATTTAAAACAAATACACATTATCAAAATTACTTAATAATTGATTTTATTTCAAAATTCACACAGAGCTTGTCAATAAAAATTATTTAACTGTCATTAAATGACAATTTTCAATGTCTCAAAACGAATAAATGTTCTCAGATCTTTTTCCAAGTCTAAGTTGAAATGGATTTTTGACCGCTATGGAGCTACATCAGTTAAAAAACTTACTGCCTATAAAAAGCATCACTTGCTCCAAATTGAAAAAGAAACTTGTTAATCAAAAATACTAACTTAGTATATGTCGTATAATTTAAAAACATACTATTCGTCAATTTTTAAATACTCTGTGAGAAAGAAAATAAATGCAATTAATAAAATTTGATAAAGAAAAAAAAAATTAATATCATCATCGCAAAATAGAACTTGTGAACTTGTATAGGACTAATAACCTTCTGCCTAAAAGTTTTGTGGTTCTTTTCAACCATTTTTTGTACCGCCATCTTGTTTTTTCAATAACAAGGTATGGCAAATTCATCTTAACCTTGTTTTGACGTTTCCTTTCATCTAGAAGTTTATCCTTAATTTCAATACACGAGTCAATGTTTATCCAATTGTGTGGTCTGTGGGTATAACCAGGGTGGTATCCACTTTCCTGATGGATTAGACAACCTGTTATTTCTTTAAGATTTTATGCCCTTTAGAAAATATTTTTTTCCCCGTTTGTTATCTCTAAAGTTTTTAACAGTATATAATTGGGTCACATCATACCACGTCAGTCAGTCATAAAACAAACAAAATTCGATGAAATTTAATAAACAGGGCGTTGAGATCAAATCAAGAGGGTATGCGCCGGTGATTTTGTTATGATGCAGCTGTTTAATGGTCTCTTTTTTCTATTTTTTACCAATAGAAACATTGTTGAACCAACAAACTTGAGTGAAGTTTATTAGCTTCATGATGACAGCTGTTTCAGATATAAAAAAGATGGAATTTTGTAATGTATTCGTATTTCCTTCCACATTGTTCTTCCTCTTCTTGTCTCTTATTTTCTTGTATATATATGTGTTTAAAGTACAGTGTTTTACCTAGTATAAATAGTCTTGTATTTTATGTATTAATTAGAGTAGGTTTATGTATTAATGAGAATACAGATGTTCTTATAAATAACCGTTGTATTATTCCTCCAGGCCTTTCCTTCTCCTCACTTCTCTCGGTCGTCCTGGATCTCTCCGCCTATAAATAGTTTGTGTCTCCTCACCCTCGTCAAGACACCAACAAATTTACAAAGGAGAGTTGGCAGTGCCCCATACCAATGATTTTTGTCCACAGCAACACGGAAATTTCAAATCGGGAGGTCTCAAATGTGATGGTGGATGTCGACCTTGGGTCTGACAACAAGGCTCAGCACCTTGTAATATATGAGATGGTTCGCTAATGTGTCTGAGTGAGTTCATTGAGGAGGAAATATGGCCACCCCGCATGACAGATCTAATACGATTGATTATTATGCCTGGGTTACGTTGAATCCAACACAAATGTCACATCTCAGGCTATCATGAGTTTTCTGACGGCCTCCATCAGTGATATATTAATCAACATACCAAGGAACTACCTCGTCAACACCTGCATCTCCTTCCAGGCCTGGAGTCAGGTTGTGACTGATGCTGAAGGAAGATACATCAAATGAGCTCTTTTTCAATATTCATATGTACAATTCAAACCAACCTTAAAGTAGCCGCTAAATGCGGCCTCCGTGATATTTTGAAGATTTTTGAAATATACACCGATTCAATCTTTCACCCAGTAGATGTAATTTGTATTTTTTTTCAATGGGATAGTTAGTTTTTCGGATATGGCCCATTTTAGCATTATTTGTGTTAAATGCACACCAAATATTAAACATAACTCCTGATCTTGTAGTCTAATTTGAATAATATACTTAAGAAAGTAAAAAAAGATTTAAAAAAATATATTATTTGGTTTCGAATCTTATCATTCGGAATTTGCAGTGAGAAAAAAAATATATTAGCAAATTCTGAAAGAATAGTGTTTAGGGATGAGTTTCGTGTATTTATTTTTAAACCAATCGAGTAGAATGGGTTATTTAAAATCCGCACTTAGTAAGTGCCTATATGAAATCTTAATTTAAAGAACCATCAATAGTACAGAATAATGGACTAATGCTACTTAGTTACTCGGGAGTGATGACCATAGGCACCACAAGGGGGACAGAGGCATGATCCCCTCACCTTTCCAAAAAGAATGACAATAAAAAATGCGTCATTAGGTTACCATCAGTATATGACGTCATTTTTATAGAACTATCCCCTTCCTACACTTTTGAAATTGGTTCCAGCGAATTTGGCGATGAGGGAGAGCGAGGGTAGCTACCACTGTCATTGCAGATGATTGAAACATAATCAGGGGCATCCACAAGATTACATTTTTTTTTTTTGGGGGAGGGGCTTGGTTTTTGGATTTTTTTGTTTTAATTCCGAAAAACTATAAATTTGTGAAAAGAATTTCAAAATCTATAGTTATTCACAAAAAATTAATTTTTCAAAAATAAAATTTCAAATATTAAATTTTATGAACAAAAAATTTCAAATGTTAAATATTTTGGAAATTTTTTGGTTTTCAAACATCGATTGTTATTGCAAATATAATATTTTTTTAAATTCATACTTATACACAGAAAATTATTTTTTTTTGGAAAAAAAAAATTGAAAAATTAATTTTTTTGTAAAAAAATGTCAAGTTTTACATTTTTTGTAAAAAATTTCAAGTTTTACATGAAATGAACAGACCAGTGGAAAAAGTTGGTCTTAAGTTTAGTAAGAATAAAACGAAAGCAATGCTTTGTACTTGGTCTCACAAAGTGAATACACCGATATTGAATATGAAAGAAACAATTATAGAATGGGTAAGTCATTACATGTATCTTGGTTTAGTTATCGATAGAAGATTGAATTGGAAAGTGCAATTGGACTAAACTATCAAAGAGGCTAAAAGGGCTTTATTCTCTTCCCCTAAAATAATTGGGACGACGTGGGGTTTAAAACCACTATATTCAAAATAGATACGTAAGGCCTATGTCGAATCGATTTTGACTTACGGAGCAGGAATATGGGCACCGCGTATAATAACAAAGGAGGTCCAGATTAAGAGATTGAAAAGAATGCTGCCTACTGTTTTGTAGTATGATGAGATCTACATCAACTAGAGCTATGGAAGTCTAGCTCAATGTTGAACCTTTACACCTAAGCATAAAAGGACGAGCACAAGCAACCCGTAAGAGAATAGAAGAAGACCTGGATCCCTACAAATAAAACCACAAGAGGAGCTTGGCTGATGCAAGAAGAGTTGAAATCAATTTTAAATATCTTTGAAGCACCAATAGAGGTTAACGAGAAAAAAAATTGGCATAATATTGCACTTAAAATAGAAAAGCAAGGAGGAATGATTGATTCAAAATTTATCAACGTTTATATAGATGGTCCAAAAATCGATGAGAAAGTTGGATATAGTTGGTGTATAACTTATAAAGATATGTAACATGGAAGGTTGTGGCAACTTAAAATGGTACAATATTGTTTTACAACCAGAACTGTAGGCTATTTTAAAGGCATTGGACAAAACAGTATTGTATAGATTGTTTTCTTCGAATATAAGCCAATCAAATATATATCTAATACATAATCGTAGTTACTTTATATTTTGTGGAATTTCAGGCTATTAAAATTTTCGCAGGGCTGTTGAAAAAAAAAATGATCCACGAGCCCTGTTGTCTAGTACTACATTTTAACGATCATAGAACCCTTGTAAAAACCCACAGAGTACCCATTTGAATTATTAGTATATGGGCATTTTTATGTTGATGTTCAGGGTACAAATAACAGGCGAATACATTTTTAGGTCAAAAAGTGTAAATTGTATTTTTTTTTTTTGGATAGATTTGACTTGGAATGACCCAAATAACAGCAAACACATAACTAAAAACATACTGTCCTTGTTGTTAGCCCTATAAATCACATCATTTTTGTCCTTCAAATAAGGAGGTAATGTCTGAATTTCAAAGTTAATGCATAAAATGTCAAGAATTTTACCTTACTCGCACCCCCCTCTTTCTGTTTAGCTGTCTCAATGTGAGATGTAAAAAAAAAAAACTCCTACATACATTTGAAAGAAAATCATTTCCTCCATAACAAATTTTCTAATTTCAAGGTGTACCTACAAATATATTATATTATACAAGTAATAATAATGATAATAGTGAATAAGAATGATTCCTCCTGCCTTCAGGGCCCTGTTTAGTATACATATATGTATATATTCCATACTTAGTATTGGTTTCAACACTAAGGCATGGCTAATAATGATTTATAGCTCATTAGGTAGATACTAGATAGGGTAGATAGATGGATAAAATAATGTAAACTTGAGGTTCTGATACATTTATAATGTGTACCTTCATTATAATAGTTTTAAAAATAGAATTATAATCTTGTTAAAAGAAAAGATGATTTTTTAAGAGTTACTTTATAATTCGGGAAATTGCTTATTTGTACTATATTGGGGTGGAGCTTATTTGTTAAATGTTCGATTTATGAGGTTTTTAGTGGCTCAAAATACTCCTTTTAGTCTATAAATATGATTGGCTAACTTTAAACTATTTTGAAAAATATTTAAATGGGGCTTTAGTCCTCAACTAACCACAAAACCATATAAAAAGACTCCTTTTGAACTTGTTTTGTAAAAGTTTTTATTTTACTATCATTTCTGACTATTCTTATAAAATTTAGATATATATATATATTACTTCAAATAAAGGTTATAAAAAGATAACCTAGGTCAAATTAATCCAAATAATTGTTTATTTAACTAAACAATATACATACTTGCAAATTTTGGTATGTATCAATGGAATTGTTTGGTTGTGAACCGACGGATAGGCAAAAAACTATAGTTCATGTCACTAAACGTATTGTTCTTTCGGACATGCACATACAGAATTCTCATATAAGTTCATGAAATATATTAATATAAATTTTGTTCATCAAAATTTGTTATTTTACACAAAAAACTTTAATGTAGAAGAAACAGATGATATGCAAACGAAAACATATTTTGTTCCAAGATAGTATAAAATTTACAAACTTTAGGAGTCATGAGCTACATAAAATATTTTTTTAAATAGTTGAAAAAATAAGCCAATTATATTTATAAACTAAAAGGAGCCTTTGGATATTTTAAAACCTTATATTGATAACATTAAAAAAATTAGCTCTTTCCTAGTTTATATGGCTCACTTTTTGAAATAGAAAAGCTATTGAGCTGTTTGCATAAATTTGCATTTTTTTATTCTTGTTTGATTTAAAGCCACTGGCTCTACGTATTATGAACTCAAAAAAGGTATTAAATAAGATTTAGATTTTTAAATAAATATATATTATATTAGTCTTTGTTTAGAATTTGTGTCATTTCAAACTCATTCATATGTAAGATTACCATTTTAAATGTATATATATATATATAATAATTAATAACTTTACTCTAAATAATAATGAATAGTTGGCAACAAGATAAATGTTCTTGCCGAGATTGAAAATGGATAAAAGAGCTAGGGGTACATTTGATAAGTTTGCCCGAACGTCATAGAACCAAAAGGATCTCGACTCAATTGATCATAATGTACTCGAATAACTTTCGACGTGGGATAAGACAATCATTGGAGTGTTTACTTAATATTTCTATTTATGTATGTTTATAGTAATTTTTTACTTCAAGCGTTAATGGATTTGATGACATAGAAGTGCTTATCCATTATACATATTACGTTCTTCCTGTAATTATTCTGTAATGGTTCATGGTAGATACAAAAAAGAAGAAGTGATTTTCTTAATGAGAAGTCATCATCTCCTCCTAGATCATCCATCAGTCCAGGGATCGACTCTGAGTCCCTCCCCCCCCCCTGGAATACTTCGTAACAGACATGATCCTTCAAAATGCTAATTATTAGAATATCTCAAAAAATTAGACATCTCTCTCCTCCTTATCCAATAATATATTCTTCGCTTTGTGAAGTTATTTCCGTATGATAAAAAGGTTGTGACAATTGAATTTCGACTTTCTGCTGTACCTTTCTCCAATTTCGGGATAAAAAGAGAAACTATGGGCATTCCTTGTCAAGTGTACAACTCTTTTCCCATCACCAATACCGATTTTCATAAATTTTGGTCAGGATTTTTATCACATCAAAGTGTAAAATTTTAGACTTGTGGAGGCAAGAAGCCCCGTTTGGGGCTTCGTCAAATTTTGGCACCCTTCCTAAAACCTTCGTACTTGTGTATACCATAACTCTATTTAAAATACGCCAATTTCATCTTTTTATCAATTAAAATACTTTGAAGAGTACGATCTTCAATTTATACTTAATAACAAATGGCATATGTGAAAAAATATTATTAATATATTATTGCCAAGTATAAGAAATGGCGCCCCAGCTATGCTTCAAAATTGATTTCGCCAATATTTTGCAAGAAGTTTGACCTACTTATTTTCTATATGTGTGTAGAAAATTAGAGTGGGATCTCAATGGGATTACCTTCATTCAGGCCTATAACTAGAAAGTAGTACATTCTGTCTATTTTACTAAAATAATGATATAAATAAATCAATTTTTCGAATTTTTGTAAAAATATAAGTCTACTACACTTTACCAACATGTATTATTGTTCATATACAGGTATTTGAGTGGATTTTCCTTGTTTTATCCTGCTTGATCATGATCTGGTTGGATGGATAGCGTAAATTTTATAACTTATTAGAACGCGTTGGTTGAAAATAATAGAGTACTTGTATTTTCTTGTTGATATTTATTAGCATTTTTTGTTGATAGCGTATGGACTCATTCGTCTTGAAACTTATATATGTAATAAAGTACAATATTAAGGAGATGTATATAAAGGGAATGTTTTGTTAAAATATAATCGTATTAAATTGCTTATTTGCATCGTTAGTTAATACGGGTTGGCAAAAATAAAGATACCTCAAAAATATATTGTAGATCACACAAATATTCACAATATTATGGAAAATATCTTCAAAAAGCCTCAGATCCTCTGTTGAGACAATTTCCTTTCTTACTAAAGCTTTGCTCTGAATGTATAAAAAATATCTTCCCAAAATAATGAATAATGACGAACAGGAAGTTCTCATATATACGCATGAAATTATTAGCTTCCCTGAAGCTTTATCAGTCACAGCAGAGTGAAACTTCTTCAACAGACGACAAAGTGTTTGAGAAAAACACTGAAATTAATACTTGAAACTGTTCCTTGTCTGTACTTGGAGAAAGTCCAATACATTTACGGAAAGCTGCCAGATCTAAAAACTAAACAACCTCAAAACGGAAATACTGATTGATGTAGTTTATAAAGTAGTCGAATTTTACGGTTCCAATGAATCAAGCAGGATATTACCAGGGGGAAAATACTGTGTCATTGTACAGAAACATACTGGTAACATTACTTTACAGAAAGGGTTAATTTTGAACAATTTGAGAGAACTTTTTTATAATTTTAAGGATAGTAACTCCGAAATTTGCTTCTCTCCGACCTTTAGAATGTGTTCTTGCATGTGCAAATGGGACACACAGTGTATGAGTTTGGACTATTCACCAAAATGTAAAACTTATGATCAGTAGATCGAGAATGCCGGCGATAACGGAATATACCTCCTACCGTCCCAATATAGAGTCTTTAGTTTGTAATCCTGCATTGCCCTGTTGTTTCTTTCGTAAATGTGAAAATTGTAGAACAACTGATATGCTGAAGGATAAATTGATCGACCATTTTGAGGAAAATAGTATTGATGAAGTACCG